>NW_017731440.1:3035943-3054357 GCF_001890085.2 Hipposideros armiger | reverse complement strand
GGCAGTGTCACTGGCCCTCATATGTGGGATCCGAACCGGGGCCCTCTGGCGTCCCAAGCCAGTTCTTAACCATCGCGCCACTCGGCCGGCCCATATGGCTAAGTAATATTCCATTGTATTTATGTACCACCTCTTATTTATCTAATTGTCTATTGATGGGCACTTAGGTTGCTTCCATATCTTAGCTATTGTAAATAATGCTGCAATAAACATAAGGGTGAATATATCTTTTCAAATTTTGGACGTCTTTGGATAAATACCCAGAAGTGGAATTGCTGGGTAATAAGATAGTTCTATTTTTAAATTTTTGAGGAACCTCTATACTGTTTTCTATAGTGGCTGCACCAATTTGCAATCCCACCAACAGTTCCCTTTCTCCACATCCTTGCCAACATTTGTTGTTTGTTGATTTATTGATGATGGCCGTTCTGACAGGTGTGAGGTGATACCTCTTTGTGGTTTTAATTTGCATTTCCCTGATGATTAGTGATGTTGAGTATCTTTTCATATGTCTATTGGCCATCTGTATATCCTTTTTGGAGAAATGTTTATTCAGGTCCTCTGCCCATTTTGTAATTGAATTGATAGTTTTTCTTGTGTTGAGTCGCATGAGTTCTTTATAAAATTTGGATATTAACCCCTTATTGAATGTATCATTGGTGAATGGCTTCTCACATTCAGTAGATTGTCTTTTAGATTTTTTTTATGGTTTTCTTTGCTGTGCAAAACATTTTTTTTTAAATTTTTTCTTTTGTTTCCCTTGCCTGAGGAGATATATCAAAAAAATATTACTAAGAGCAATGTAAGAAAGTTTACTGCCTAGGTTTTCTTCTAGGAGTTTTACGGTTTCAGGTCTTACGTTCAAGTGCTTAATCCATTTTGAATTTATCTCTGTATATTGTGTAAGAAGGTGGTATAGTTTCATTCTTTGGCATGTTACCTGTCTAGTTTTCCTAACATCATTTATTGAATAGACTGTCTTTACCCCATTGTGTATTGTTGCTTCCTTTGTCGTAGATTAATTGACCATATAGGCATGAGCTTATTTCTGAGCTCTCTATTCTGTTCCATGAGCTATGTGTTTGTTTTTTATGCCAGTACCATGCTGTTTTCATTACTATAGTCTTGCATTATAGTTTTATATCATGTATTGTGATACCTCCAACTTTGTTCTTTGTCAAAATTGCTATGGCTATTTGGGGTCTTTTGTAGTTGCATATAAATGTTAGGATTATTTGTTGTAGTTCAGTGAAAAATGCTATTGGTACTTTGATAGGGATTGCATAGAATCTATAGATTGCTTTGGGTAATATGGACATTTTAATGGTGCTGATTCTTCCTATCCATGAACATGGTATACGCTTCCATTTATTTGTATCTTCTTCAGTTTGGTTTTTCTTTTCAATATTTTATAATTTTCTGAGTACAGATCTTTTACCTCCTTAGTTAAATTAATTCCTAGGCATTTTTTTCCTTTTGATTTTGTTGTAAATGGGATTGTTTTCTTAATTTCTCTTTCTGATAATTCATTCTTGTATAAAAATGCAACTGATTTCTGAATATTAATTTTGTATCCTGCTATTTTACTGAATTCATTTATCAGTTCTAATAGTTTTTTTGTGGAATCTTTGTGGTTCTCTGAGGTGTGGTCAAACAATGTGGTGAATGTTTAAATAAAAAAATTTATTACAGTAAAAGACACATTGCCATTAATCCCCTTCAGAATACTCCCCGTCACTTGGAACACATTTATCCCATCATTCTTGCCACTTTCTGAAGCAGAGAATTCTGGCAGCCCTCTTTCGTTAGTGTCTTTAGTTGTACTGTCATGGCTGCCTCGATTCCTAAATCATTTTGACTTTGGAGAAGAGCCAGAAGTCGCACGGTGCCAGATCCAGTGAATAAGGTGGATGAGGACACATCGTAATGGTTTTTGTTTGTTTGTTTTGTTTTCCCCCCAGAAATTGCCATATACTAAAAGTGGTGTGTGACACAGAGTGTTGTCATGATGGAGGATTATTTTCAGCACACTTTAACACACACTTCTCAACCATAGTTCACACCCAACTGACTGCTCTAAATAAGCTGAAACTTGTCACATGCTGTTACTAAGGTTCAAAGCTCCACTTCCAATAGCGAAGATCCCTGCCTTTCCATTGGATGGCACTTGGCAGCAGTAGTCACTATATTTTGTGATCACAATAGAAAGGCTCTGTGTCACACATAACTTTTCATATGGCAATTTCTTTCAAATAAAAACATTATGGTGTGTCCTCATCCACCTTATTCACTGGATCTTGCCCCGTGCAACTTCTGGCTCTTCCCCAAAGTCAAAATGATCATGAAATTATTTTGAGTTCATTCAGGACATCGAGGCAGCCGTGACAGTGCAACTAAAGACACTCACGATAGAGGACTTCCAAAACTGCTTCAGAAAGGGGCAAGAATGATGGGGTAAATGTGGTCAGAGCAAGGGGGAGTATTTTGAGGAGGATTAATGGCAGTGTGTCTTTTACTATAATAATTTTTAAAAATAAACATTCACTGTATTTTCTGATCACACTTTGTGTTTATAGTATCATGTCATCTGCAAATAATGATAGTTTTACTTCTTCCTTTCCAATTTGGATGCCTTTTATTTTTTTTTTTCTCATCAGATTACTGTGGCTAGGACTTCCAATACCATGTTGAATAAAAGTGGTGAAAGTGGACATCCTTGTCTCGGTTCTGATTTTAAGAAAAACACTTTTATCTTTTCACCATTGATTATGATGTTAGCTGTGGGTTTGTCATATATGGCCTTTATTATGTGGAGGTGTGTTCCTTCTGTTCCCACTTTGCTGAGGGTTTTTTTGTTTGTTTGTTTGTTTTTTATCAGAAATGGATGCTAGAGTTTGTCAAATACTTTTTCTGCATCTACTGATATGATCATATGATTTTTATCCTTCATTTTTTTATGTTGTATATCACGTTAATTGATTTGCAGATACTGAACAAAACTTACATCTCAGGATTAAATCCCACTTGATCATGGTGTATGATCTTTTTAATGTATTATTAGATTTGGTTTGCTAATATTTTAATGAAGAGTCTTGCATCTGTGTTCATCAGAGATATTGGCTTATAATTTTCTTTTTTGTAATGTCTTTGTTTGGCTTTGGAATCAGGGTAATGGTGGCCTTGTAAAATGAGGTTGGGAGCCTTCCGCCTTCTTAAATTTTTTTGAATAGCTTGAGAAGGATAGGTGTTAATTCTTTGAATGTTTGGTAAAATTTGCCTGTGAAGCTATCTGATCCAGGACTTTTATTTTTTGGGAGATTTTGATTACTAATTCTATTGTGTTGATAGTAATCTGTCTATTCAGATTTTCTGTTTCTTCTTGGTTCAGTCTTGGAAGATTGTATGTTTTTAGGAACTTATCCATTTCTTCCAGATTGTCGAATTTGTTGGCATACAATTGTTCATAGTATTTTCTTATAATCCTTTGTGTTTCTGTGGTGTTCATTGTCACTTCTCTTTTATTTCTGATTTGGTTCATTTGGGTCCTCTCTTTTTTCCTTGATGAATCTAGTTAAAGGTTGATCAATTTTGTTTATCTTTTCAAAGAATCAGCACTTGGTTTCATTGATCTTTTGTATTGTTTTTTTAGAATCTATTTCATTTATTTCCACTCTGATCTTTATCATTTCCTTACCCTATTCACTTTGGGCTTTGTTTTCTGTTTTTTAAATCTAGTTCCTTTAGGTGTAAGGTTAGATTGTTTATTTAAGATTTTTCTTGTTTCTTGAGGTAGGCCTGTATTGATATGAATTTCCCTCTTAGGACTGCTTTCACTATGTCCCATAGATTTTGGGTTGTTGTGATTTTGTTTTCATTTGTCTCAAGGTATCTTTTGATTTCTTCCTTGATCTCATTGTTGACCCACTTGCTATTTAGTAGCATGTTATTTAGCCTCCACGTGTTTGTGTGTTTTTCAGTTTTTATCTTGTAAGTGGTTTCTAATTTCATAGCATTGTGGCATGAGAAGATGCTAGATATGATTTAAATCTTCTTAAATTTATTGAGACTTGTTTTGTGGCCTAACATATGGTCTATCTTGGAAAATGTTCCACGTGCATTTGAAAAAAAATGTATATTAGGCAGCTTTGGGGTGAAATGCTCTAAAGATATCAATTAAATCCATCTGGTTTAATATGTCACTTAATACTGCTGTTTCCTTGTTGATTTTCTGTCTGGAAGATCTATCTCTTGATGTCAATGGGGTGTTAAAGCCCCCTGTGATGACTATATTCTGTCAATCTCTCCCTTTATGTTGGTTAATATTTGCTTTATGTATTTAGGTGCTCCTATGTTGGGTACATAAGTGTTTATAAGTGTTATATCCTCTTGTTTGGTTGATCCCTTTACCATTATGAAATGTCCTTTGTCTCTTACTATAGCCTTTGTTATAATCTACTTTGCAGATGACCTAAATTTATACTTTCAGCCCCTGCTTTTTCTCTGACATCCAGGCTCATGTAGATATTTTTTAAATGACATCTTTGTTTAGATATCTAATAGGCATTTCCAATTTAACATCTAAACAAAACTTAATTTTTTCCTTTCTTAATCCTGCCTTCCACTCATTGTTCACCATCTCAGTCAATAGCAAAACCCTTTACCTGCTTTCACATGACAAAAAAACTTGGGATCATTCTTGATTCTCCCCTTCTTTTACACACTATATCTAATTCATTAAAAAAATCCTGTTGGAAGGCCTACCTTCAAAATAAATCCCAAATCTGGCCACTTGTGACCATTTCTACTTCTGGTATCCTGGTCCAAGCCACCACCGTCTTTCTCCTGGACGGTCACAGTTGGTCTCCCTCCTTTACTCTTGCCACTACTCTCTCCCCCAAGTCTATTCTCTACCTAGAAACCCTAGAGTTCTTTAAAAACTTAAATCTGACCTTGGTGAATCCCCCAATTCTCCTAATACCACTTAGAGAAAACTTAAGGAATAAAGATTTTGATTCTCTTAGCAAAATATAGATGTTGTTTTGTCAAGCAGAGTTTGATCAAGTTTGTTGTGTGATTCTTTTAGTCCATGTATTCTCCATGTTGAAATATGATTCAGAATTTACAGAGAATGGATATTTTGCTGATAAACAATTTCTAACTCTACTTTTTTCAGGCCAACCATTTCTCTTAAGTGGTCTACTAATGTAATGATGGTGTTAAAGCTGGTAAAACAAATCATGCCCACTTATCTTATCTTTCATTATTTTCAACACAATGCCAAGATTAGAATGGGAACATGAAGACATTTATATCAGCTTTTGGCTTGAAGCTGTCAAATTAAAGAGTAGATTAATACACTTGTCTTGCTTTTTTGTCAATGATTTTTTTAAGCTCTTATTGTTCTCTCAGCAGATCCTATTGTGTCCTCAGTATTTTTGTTAAGACAAATTTGTACCACGTCCCATCATTTAGTTGCTTTTCCTATCCAGGTTACTAAGAGTGAGTCCGGGTAATTATAATCTTCCATTTCTCTTACCTTCTGAGGGTCTTGCACATCTAAAAGATGGGGTAGCAACATATGAACAATGGCCATTGAAAATAAAAACTTATCAGGTTATTTACTGAGTTGTCACTTAAGGTTGCACTCTGTAGCATATTTTCGGGTATTTGATTCCATTTTGTTTTAAGGGTCCCACATAATTGGACATCCATCTGAAGATAAGGAAAACAGTTCTTTCAGGGCTTGCAGGGACAAGTCAATGAACCACCCCCAGCCATGCATGGTGCCTTAATAATGTGGGCAGGGAATTAAGTTACTTTTGACTTCTCTCAAAAATATGCCAACATAGCCTAATAAGTTAGTTACTTGGATAGACCAAGTATATTAAAACTCCTATGGGAGGCAGAGATTATCATTTTCCTGAAATTTAACAGAGTGGCTTCAGAGCAAATCCAGTGGTATTTTTCTGAATTCCTGCTCATGTTTCAGCTATTTGACAGGAGAGTAATGTTTCCTGATTTGTCCAGGCTGTGTTCCAGAGAGAAGCTCTTTTTCTTTATAGGCTGTAAACTGGATTTCCTAAAGCACGAAAAGCACTGACCTAGTTATTCTTTGAGCTCTTGCGACCTTGGGGATGAATTTTAGTGATGTGGGAGTAAAGTGTGTCAGCATTTGTAGCGGGAAAGGCATAGCAGGCAGTTCTCAAATTGGCTTCTAAAAGCGTCAGAGCATCCGAGCGTCTCGAACTGCCTGCTGCAGCTCTGAAACTTCCAGCACCTTTAAATGGTGCTAATTATTTAGATATTGCTTGACTCCTTCCACCCCCTTTAGGTCTTGGAAAAAAGGAAAGATATGATTTTATTGGTGTTGAGGGTGGCTAAATACACACCACTGGAAAATGACGTTTTCTGTTTTCTCAGCCTAAGCAAGCTTTTAACGAGCAAGCTTTCCCCTACACTTCTCCCCAAATTTGACCTGCTGGGATTATGTTTAGCTTCAACAAAATAGTTTGTGTTATGCCTGATATTCTGGGAAAGGGGAAAAAAATATTCCCCCAAGGAATCTAAATATAGTACATGGTTGTTTAGACTAGCCCTAAGGGTGTGCTAATTGTAATTCTAAACTTAGACACACCCTGGAACAATATGGCACTTTTGTTGATGATTTTGTGATGTTTGTGCATTTTTTTTTACTCCTCTTCTGACCTTGTTGCGTAGGCAAATACATACGAGACTAAATCTAGTTTTTTATGCTTCCTTACTTTATCTGTGGCCATTGACTGACTCAGATTTACTTCGAATGTTGTGAGGAATTCCCCATTGATATTCTTGCTTGAAAAGGCAGAGCTACATTGCAGAACTGACACAGGCTACTCTGTTATTGTTATTAAAGTGGTGAGCACTGGTCTTTAAGCCTATGCAAAGACATTAGAGTGGGCTGCTTTTCCCTTTGTTGACTAATAGTTGTAAATTAAGTTGAAAAGAAAGGGGCACTTTCCTTTTGTGTCCTGTTAGGGATGCAAGGGCTGCTGGGCTCTCCACTGTCAGTGCTACCCCAAAGCTCCAAGTTCATTCCCTATGCTACTCAATTGACAGTTCAATCCAAATAACTAGAATCACAATACTGTTTTTCAAAGAAAGAAGAATTACTAAGAGAACTGATGGAACAGCCTCTTTTAGCTCTGAGAGTCTTACATAACTCCAAAAACCAGAGTTTACAAAGACTTGAATTCAACCTTTGAACTCTAGGTTCAAAATTGGGATAATGTCAAGAGGTCTTGTGTTAGATGATAACAACTTTGACTTCTTAGCTACAGAATATAGGCTCTCCATTATTTTTCTATAAAGTTTTGATCTACACAGTTTTTCCCTTTAAAATATTTTTCTATATCTTTGTCACCAACAGGGATTCTAGTTTTAATGTCGTTTCCTTTCATTTATTCACAAATTTTACTGAACAACCTCTGGGTTAATTGCTGGCTTTATAACTGCAGATGATCTCTGCAGTCTCGGAGCTTACAATCTAGTAGAAAAATGTACAACAAACAATTATACAAATAAATATTTGATTCTTACTGTAAGTAGTCCTTCTTCCTGTGATGGTTTAGACTTTATTTTTTTTAATGTATTTTCTCTCTAGTTTTTTCAACTACTGAACAGAACACAAATTTTTATTTGAATTATAAAAAGAAATGCTGTTCTAATCAAGAAGGGTTTATAAATTAAAATTCGGCTTTTGATAAAATTCAACTAGAGACTGACTGCTTACATGCTGTTGAAAGTAAATATTAGAGATTTAGTGCTATAATAAAACTTGACAGTTATTTAGTACTTCTTTGTATAAACTGAAACTACTCTTAATTATTAATAAATATTTATTGAGACATTTATTTGTGTATGTCACTGTGTTTGGGATGCATTGTAGGGAATGCACAAATATATTTGCAAAATGCTTCATATAATAAGTGATATAAAACAGGTAAAAAATGACCATAGTGTCAATATAAGATAGCCTGTGAGAGATGTCTTAATAATGAAAAAAGGACAATAGGAGATTAAAGAGAAGTTTCCCTTTGATTACATGAGTGATCAAGAAGGCTTTATGAATGGGGTTATGTTTCAATTAGTCTTGAAGGATGGGTAGATTTAATTTTAAAAATCAAATTATAACAGTCCATTTACAAAAAACTTTGAACATATATAAAATCATAAAGAAGGAAACAGAAATAGCACGACCAGGAACCTGTCAGGAGGAATAGGAAGGGAGGGGGGTGTGTTTTGAGGGAATGCACAGCTTGAGAAGTAACAATACTCCTCTTCCCCTTTTCTCCTCACCCCCAGTGGTGATGGTCATTGGTCATTCCACTTGTCCTCCACCCTAATAGAACTTGCAATTCTGGAACGGTTCCTGCTTCACTCAGTTGGAGAGTGGTGTTCTATTTTGTTTGACTATTGCCAAGCCAGCAGGGATAGCTGGGAAGGAGCAAGGATGGTACAGCTGGGAGAAGGAGTGCCAGGGGTTGGGCTTGGGGCAAACTGCATTTACACCATGTGGTGCAACAAGAATGTACGTATGTCTCTTGGACCAAGTGGGCATTACAGAGGGTGGCTGGGGTAATCTTGCTGGTTCCCAACCACTCAAGAGGGCTTTTAGCTGAGCAAGGGGACCCTGGGGGCAAAAGGCCATGGGTGGACTGCTGAGGCAGGGCCTTAGCAGAGGGTGGCAAAGTCAGACTTTAGACAGATCTCTTACATCAAGGCACTATGCAGAGGCCTCCAAAGATCCACCAGCACACCCCACAAGAGAGCTGGTATTTGAATCCAGCCAAAGACATAGTGACAACAACACAAAGAGGAGAGAGGGTCATTTTCTACTTCCTCCTTCTTGCCCCACAAGCATGTCTAAGAAATAGCTATGGGAGTGTGGAGAGCAATTTCTCCCCACATCAGGCTTCAGGAAGCCAAGCCTGGCTGGCACCAGAGAAGAAGGGACAGAGAAGAGGTGGAGAAATGTATGTGATAGAGGAAGGTTTTAACATGAAAATGAGAACATTTTTATGATGAACAGGAGTCTTGAGAATCAGAATGAGAGGGTTTTAATAAAAAAGAATGTTTTAAAAAAAATTTTATTGGGGAACAGCCATGGTCATTGGTTACAAATTGCTTTTCATGCTATGATGACATAGTTGACCCTTTTAAGGAGGGCGCAGCTCACAGTGGCCTACGGGGATCAAACCAGCAATGTTGGTGTTATCAGCACCACACTAACCAAATGCGCTAACCGGTCACCTCAGAAAGAGAGTTTTTGGTTTTTTTTTAAAGATTTTACTGGAAAATTGGGGGAGGGGAACAGCATTGGGGAATCAGGGAAGGGGAACAGACAAGTTGCTGTCCTTTTGTTCTTCAGTCTAGTTGTGGAGGATGTTGCTTCACTGACCCATGTTGGTATTATCATTGCGCTCTTCCCGGGTGAGGCAGTTGCTCACCTGCCATTGGATGGCTGCTCATGGCGGGTCACGGCAGCTCACGAAAGCTCATGCCTGCTGCCGGCCAGCCACACTGCAGCCTACGTCATCGCCTCATGGAAGCCCAGCTTCAGGTTCACCATCTTAGCTGTAGAGGGCGCAGTGTCACTGGCCCTCATGTGGGATCCGAATCAGGGCCCTGCTGCCCAGAGCTGGCATCCCAAGCCAGCTCTTAACCAACGCGCCACTCGGCCGGCCCTGATACCTTAAAATTTAAAAAGCCTTCTATCCACAGTGATTTTAATTAGTAGAAAAATGATTGCAGAGCTTAGCTCAAGCTTATACATCTGAGATGGTCAATGAAAACTTATTGATGGATTAGACAGATCATTGCACTTCCTCTGCTCAGTGCCAAATGGGCCAGGTAATTTGAAATACAGTCATTCCTTGGTATCTTCAAGGGATTGGTTCCAGAACCCCTAGAGGATACCAAAACTCTGGGATGCTCAAGTTCCTCCTATAAAATGGGGTAATATTTGCATATAACCTATGCACATCCTCCTGTATACTTTAAATCATCTCTAGATTACTTATAATACCCAATATAATGTAAATGCTATGTAAATAGTTGTTATACTGTATTGTTTAGGGAATAATTACAAGAAAAAAGTCTGTATATGTTCAGTACAGTCACAACCATTGTAGGCCTAACTTCATAGAATACATCCGCAACATAACTTTTTTTTTTTTAATATTTATGACTTGTGGTTGGTTGAACCCAAGGATGTGGGGCCTATGGATACAGAGGACCAACTGTACAGTATTAAATTATAAGAAAAACTAGCTTCATAGGAGGTGAAAAATGTTTATCTCATGGTTCCATGTCTCTGCAGGAAAACTACTATGCAGAAAGATTAACTTGTAGATATTATCTCCCCTTGCTGAATGAAATATCTTGCTCCATGCCATTTTCTCTACTGTACTTCACTGAAACATAGTAAAAGTCATTTAGCGTTCACTCATTGAAATGTGTGGACACTCCCAGCACTCTTATCTTTTTTATTGTGTAAAGGATTTAAAAATAATTTAAAAAATAATCTTTATGTTTGTGAAAATTTTAAGAAGTACCAAACCACACACTTAAATGAAACTGTTAATTTGGGAGTATTGTCTTATAGTGTTTGGCAATATATATCACTTCATCTCCCCTTTTTGGCTTTTCTAAATTAAAATATAATATTTTCATGCTCCATCATTAATAGTCTGCCTTTTGATCAGAGCAGTAGATTGGACCTTGCAAAAGGTAGACCTCCATGAGGGCCCATTGTTTCAAAACATTGCTTGTCTTGGGGTCCCCATTGTTGACTACCATGTGCTTGCCACTACTTGTCACTAGTCCTTCCAGCTTAAAAAGGAATTGGCTGTTTTCTTGGTTCCTAAGATTTGATTGTTGCCATGAAGTTCTGATCTATGAACTCAGAATTTGGGATCACAGCTCTTTGTCAGGCCCCAGGAGCTCCCACACCTGTGTACCTTTCCTCATAATCAGCTCCAACTGGCCATTTCCTATTCCTTCCTGTAAGTGATGGGCAATATTATCATAAATATTTTCTCTATCACTGAATACCAATGATAAAGTCACGTAGCCTTGTGGGGCCCAGCTGTCAGGGCCTCTCAGTTAGGAAAAGTTTACAGGGTTTGGAGACTGGCCTGCCCTCCCCCTTGGGTAGGAGAGAGGGAAAAATCACCTTGTTGATGTGCATTTCATGTCAATTACTTGTAAGTTTCTTTCCTATGTGTATGTGTGCTGGCACCATGCTGCTGTTGTTTGTATGAGGGTATAACCCCCCCCCCCCCCTATTTTGGAGCTCTCTCTCTCTGGCCCTTCTAGGATGAATAAAGAGCTATTGCTGCGCACAGTCTGCCTCATGCCTTCTTTCAGCTGGGCATCTCACCACTGAGACGGTCCCTGATTGACGTCCTCAGACCTGACAAGTCTAAAACCTCAGACCTGACAAGTGTCTTTTAAAGGGGAGCTCAGAAAAGAATTTCAACCTTGGCTTACATTTCTCTCAGACACTAAAGAGAGCTTCATGTCCTTAGACACCAGCAACTCTTGCTAAAGTCTGATGTTTGCTCCTGTTTCCAACACCTAGAAACTCCAGGGAGCGTCTCACTCTTGCGTCCTCAGTAGAACTTGCTTTCTCTCACCTTGTCATTACTTCCATGGTGTCTCAACATTCTCTCTCCTCCTTGTAACTGGAATCCCCCAACCCCAACCACTCTCTCCCACAGCAAAGTGTGTAGACTCCTGGGAGGCTAATTCCCTTCCTGTACCCCATTCCCCAACCTCAACTATGATTTTAGAGGGAATTTATTCAAGGAGACATTTGTACAAGGTACAAAGATCTTAGAATGTGTGCAAGGTATGAAGCAGAGAGAAAAAAGAGAAAGCTGAAACTCCCGCAAATGAATAATTTTTGTTATCTTTAATTATATGTACTTAGATTTCAAAATGGTTTTTGTTGTTATTTTTGAATGCATGCATATTATGCCACAAGAGCATGGTTTTCTTAATGTTTTCTCCTGTGACTGGCATTTAGAATGCTTTTACTTTCATAGAAAGCACTATAACGAATATATTCGTGCTTATGGGTTTTTTCTTTTGATGATTTAAATAAGATAATAATATATGTAAGGTACCAAGTACAATAAATAGTTTTATTTTCTAGGATAAATTTCTAGGGTATTTATTATTAAAATGTATGCACAATTTACTAGATCTTTATTTGTAGGGTCATATTGCTTTCCAAAAGGGCTATTCAACAGTTTTAACCACATTTAAAAAATATTGCCAATCTAAGTAGTTTAATACCTCAAGTTTGTTATGAATACCAGCACAAATGAGCTTTGTTTCTTTGTGAGTATTTGTTCCTTCTATGAATTTTCTGTTTATATCCTTGGCTTTGACATTTTTTCTTAAAAATAGCAATGCCACTGTCACTTACATTAGTTTTATTTTTCATTAAGCAAAATAAAACAATTTTTCATATTTGAATGCCAATTTCACCTTTGTGACTTCTTACATACTTCAAGGATAAGACAGTTCACCTTTTTCCATTGACCTGACAATCATTTTATTTTCTACCTGATAGTTTTTTAAAAATTGATTTCTATATCTCTCTCTAATCCATCTGTAGTTTATTGTCTTAAATGGTGTAAAATACAGATCCACATTTTAATGGAATTTTGATTTAATCACCCTAAACTGATAATCAATTCATATTTAATAATGTTATTTTACAATATATATGTTTAAGCTGGATAGTTGGTGTAATTTTTATCTCTCTACCCTCATATCTTAGTCAAAATGTGCAAATTTACGCTTGATTTAATTCTTTTTGCTTCATAAATAGCTCCTATAGAGGTTGGTTATGTGCCTGCCTTGTTAATGTTGTCTTCATTCAAACAAAGCCTGGACAAATTGTTCGTGGTTAGTGCCATAGTGAATGATTGTGTTGCACTGTTATAATAATAAACTTGTTTGAATTTTTAATTATAACCAGACATCATAATAAATGTAATTATCATAATATATTTTATTTCCAAAATCTCTCATGAAAGTTTTTTTTGGGGTGCTCTTAAATACCAAACTATCTCTAATATTCGAAACTTCTCAATATCTCTAGAGCTCATGGTTTGAACTACACAAAATTTCAGAAGCAACTGTGGCTTTCTGGTATTTGCAACCTAATGGGGTTTTGCATTTATTAAGAATTCTGGATTGTTGGGCCAGGTGAGTGGCGTGTTGGTGAGGAGCTGGCTTGGGACGCCAGCTTTGAGCAGCAGGGCCCCAGTTCGGATCCCACATATGAGGGCCAGTGACGCTGCCCTCTACAGCTAAGATGGTGAACACAGCTCAACCTGGAGTTGGGCTGCCATGAGTCACTGGCGATGGCGTAGGCTGCAGTGAGGCTGGCTGGCAGTGGGCATGTACTTTCGTGAGCAGCCGTGAGCAGCTGTCCAGGGGCCGGCCAGTGACTGCCTCACCCAGGAAGAGCACAATGGTGATACCAACATGGACCAGTGAAGTGACGTCCTCCACAACTAGACTGAAGAACAAAAGGACAGCAAGTTGTCTGTGCCCCTTTCCCAATTCCCCAACGCTGTTCCCCTCCCCCAATTCCCCAATAAAATCTTAAAAAAAAAATTCTGAATTGTCACTCCACCCCCTTATATGGATATTTTAGAGAGACCCATGAGCTTGTGTTTAATCAAATTTTGCTCAGAAAGAAGATCTATGTTTTTGGGCCGGCCGAGTGGCTCAGTTGGTTAAGAGCTCGCTCAAGAGTTTGAGCTCTGAGCAACAGCGGTTCGTTTCCCGGCCTGAGCTGAGCAGCCGCTGAGCTGCCAACAGGTGGCAGGATGGCTCAGCTTAAAAAAAAATGTGTTTTTTGTTCCTGGTTTTAGATATTTCACTTAGTGATACCTTTAGTCAAATGTAGAAGACTGAATAGGTAGGTACGTTACCTCTGCTCTGTCCTGAGATTCCACTGAAATTATAGAACAAAGAATAAATTATAATTGTACTGGAAAACAGGAAAGGTGACACAATATCTAATATAAATGAATGTATGGAAATGTTCACATTCATACATAGTGAGAATTTAATTGCCTTAGTCACTTTTCTGGAAGGCCAATTTGACTGTAGATACCAAAATGAAAATGTACATTTCTTTGGAACTAGCAATTACACTCCTAAGAATATGTAGTCACTCCAAAAATATTTAAACATGTGCCCAAAGATGTATGTGTTAGGATATTCAACAACCTGAATGTTCCTCAAAAGGAAAATCATTAAATGAATGCATGAATGTGTATATACATAGAGATATTATTTGTATGATTATATTTATAAACATTATACATACATATCGGTGTGTGCATAGTGTTCGAATGTTTTGAAAATGTTTACATAAGTTCTGAGCAGTGGCGACCATGAGAGGGGAGTGGGACTTAGCTGAGAGGTTGTGAGGGAATAAGATAAACTTTTACTTTTTATACTGTATATATTTCAGTATTATTTAAAAATTTTTCAAATGAGCATCAAAAGATTGAGTGATATTCATGAGGTTTCCTCTAGCTAGTGTTTCACTTATATTTCATTTGTCCATGAATCTGAGATCTCTGACATTTCTCTTTGTTTATTCTGATTATAGATGATTTTATCTCATAATTTTCTGTCAATTTAAAAATCAGTATGACTATAATTTTATGAAATAGTTTGGATGATATGTCCCTCTTGATATCATTGTTTCTGAAAAGTATAGACCATTAAAAACTTAGTATGAGTTATTTGTTCTACATTCTCTTGAGACAAAATATTGAGCTTAAAACTAGGTTCAGTTTTTAAATAACACAATTGTTTTAATATTTAAGTGTCTGTAAACCTTGGATGCATTATCATATGTAGAATAGGCATGTTGTGCATTCATTATTTCTACAGTACAAACTGAAAACACACACAGAGTGAGGAACCAAAGAATGAGCAGGACTATTTTATTTATTATGATAATCCTCCTCAAGTCCCCTCTTCCTGCTTTTGATCTAGGTGAAAGCAAGCTGGGAACCTAATTAAACCAGTGCTGAGTGAGGCCAAGAGATACACACAAAAACCCCAATCCTGACCAACCAGATTTTGAAGTTGAAGTTAATTAAGAGCAATACACAAATAATCCCTGCAAATGGTGACATTTAAAAATGCATTTTGAATATTCTGAAGCAGTTATGTAAATCACCGAGAGTAAGACTCTAGAGGAAATGTAAAACACGCAGGCTCACTTTTTAATACCTTTTGTTAATGTTTTCATTAGACTTAATGTTTGCCAGGGATAGTGTGTTTGGAGGTAATCTGATGACAGAAATGTTGTGGCCCCATGAGATGTGGAGCCAGAGAGGAGGGGGCTGCCAAGAGGGAGACCTGTAGGTAACGGTCAATGATAACAATAAAAATAAAGAAACTAGTGACATTCTCTGTGGTTCTGGGGGATGTTAAGTCTGCCTGCAATGTAAGAAGAACTAACAAGGTGCAGAGGAATTAGCAGTTTAAAAAAAAGCATGACCTCAGTGCTGATGAAGGTTCATCTGCACCTTGGATGGGCTCTTGGAATGGGGATGACAAAAATTGTAACTGTGAAGCTACGTCATTTAAGTTACAAGTTGCATATGACTTTCAAGGAATTTCAGTTCATCGATTTCAGTAGGACAATTAGAGGGCCTGTGGTCATTGCTGTTATTATACAGCCAAGGAAACAAATGCAGAATATTTAATGATAGTTCTACCATCACACAATTGGTTAGTGGTGGAATAGGAAACTAATGACAGTCATTCTCCTTCTTGCTTCTGTAAGATATCTGCAGACCTGGGAGGCAGCAACTTCTGGCACAGCTGTTCTAGAAGCAATTCTGATTACTTGTGATATAATTCCATCATGAATTTCTCTCAGCTTCCGTCCCCAAGTATGCTGGCCTCTTGGTTCTTCCCCACGCCTTCCATCTTTTTCCTCTTTCTCCTTTGGCATTGGCTGACTCCTTATTAAGACCTTACAACATTTCTCTCCTCTATGATGTTTTATAAAAAATCTATGAAAAAATAATGTTTGTATATGTATTCAGAAACCACCCTAGAAATTGTTAATTCTCTTGTATGACACTCATTCTGTTTTCGTTGAGTATTGCTTTTTGGGGGTAAGGGGGTGGGGAACTTATGCTGAGCTATTTTATGTAGCTCTGAATTGAATTTCTAGTCTCAGAGACTTTGGGAACTGGAAATGTGCTCCACATTTTGCCTATCAACAAAGCCTAATCAAGAATGCATTCTTTGCCAGCAACATTCAGAACAGAGATGATTCCAAGCTGTGGCTTGGAAATAAACTACTTTTATTGCATTTCAATTTATAGTGTTCTTTGCCTTCATTTTGCACAAATATTCAGGGAATTTTCCCATTTAGAAGAAACTAATGCACAAATTAAGGTATTTCAAGTAATGCCATTCATGATTTGTCAGAAGATTATTATGGATTGATACATGATACTATTCTGAGTTCCTAACAACAATCTACTTAGAATATGTTCCTACATACACGTCTCATAGGAAGACTAAGTGTTTTTGAATTAATAACATTAATTTAATGAGACTGATTTACTAATCAGACCTCAATTTGCAAATGTGTGTGTGTGTGTGTGTGTTTTAGCTTTTTTTAAATTTTTCTTCCCACAAGATAGGGCTAGCAGAATTGCTCAACACTAATTTTAGACCCTAAGACAAACCATAAGTTATACGACTGATTAATAGTAGCAGAATTCAGTAACATTTAAGAGCTTTATAAACAATTTTTAAAATACTTATGAAGGTGGAACTCTAGCTCAATTTACACAACTCAAAAGTTGGGAAACTAGTAGTTGCAAATTTGTCCTATGGATCTGCTTGTTGGAATAATGCTTCTAACTAAACACAGAAAGAAATTAAGTGGCAGAAATGTTTAAATTCATAGAGCCAGAAAAAATAAAATATGTCTCAAATACTCACATTAAATTAACCCTGGAATTTATCCTACTAACATGGCAAGTCATTATATACTTAACAAAATTGAGATACATGGTTTTGATGAGCAGACCATTTCTTGAAACAATATTTTCATAGTACGTGAAATGTAAGAGCTTGGGATAATACCAAAATAACCCTGAGGGAGACAGTTATTTGAAATGCTGATGATTTTATATGGGAAGCTGAGCAGAGTAAAGCTGAAGAATCTATCATATAGACAGACAAGCTCCCACATTGTGAACAGATGTGTTCTCAAAGTTCGTTTAAAAATCAATAGTTTGTAATTCACAATGATAACAATGAATTCTCAATAATGTTAGCTATGCACCGGGCTTTATGTGAATTGTCTCATTTAATTCTTTCAAAAATCCTGTGATTTAGGTTATAATTAACCTAATTTTACAGAGGAAGAATCTTAGGAACAGAGAAATTAAATGGTTTGAGATCACACATTTGGATCTCAGGCAGTTTGACTCCAGAACTTGTACTTGTAACCACTTCATACATAGAGGTGACGGTATTAATTGTGATTAGGTTTTATTCTGATGTCTATTGCTATATAACAATCAACCCCCGATCCCATCATTTTACAAAATTTTATTCACAGTTTTGTTGGTCAGGAATTCAGGAAGGGCTCCCCTGGGCAGCTTCCATTTGCTCCACATGATGTCACCCGATGTAACTGGACTGGGGCTGGGAGATTCACTTCCAATGTGGCTCACTTACATGGCTGGCAATTTGGTATTGGCTGTCAGCTGGGAGCTTGACTAGGGCTGTTGGCCAGGGTCCATTCCACAAACATCTTTCCATATGGTTCTTCTCCACACGGGGTTGCTTAGGCTTCCTCACAGGACAGTGGCTGTATTGTAAGAGTGAATGTCCTAAGAGACAGAAAGTGGGAGCTTCTAGTTTCTTATGGCCTGGGCCTGGAAAACTAGTACACCATTATTCCTGCTGTATTCTATTGATCAAAATTATTAGAGACCACCCAGATTTAAGGAGAAGGGGCCTACCTCTAGATGGAAATGTGGCAAAGAATTTGCAGCCATGTTTAATCCATCACCCAGAGTAGACCATTAAAGCCTATTCATTTAACATGTGACCTAGATTAATGTTTCTCAAACTTATCTTTTACCTCTCTTCCTCAATCAGCTTTATTTTTTTATTATTATTTTTTTAAAGATTTTTATTGGGGAATTGGGGGGATGGGAACAGTGCTGGGGAATTGGGGGAAGGGGAACAGGCAAGTTGCTGTCTTTTTTGTTCTTCAATCTAGTTGTGGAGGACGTTGCTTCACTGGCCCAAGCTGGCACCATCATTGCACTCCTCCCTGGTGAGGCAGAT
>NW_017731440.1:3021967-3028595 GCF_001890085.2 Hipposideros armiger | reverse complement strand
TATATATATATATATATATATATATATATATATATATATATATATTAGTTTCTCCCTTAGGTATTGTGCTTACTTAGAAATGCTGTCATTTTGATTGTTTAATCCTGCATTTCAAACAGGTAGTGCAGGTTCAGAAAATCTAATAAAAGTCAAAGAAAAGGGCTGGCCGAAGTGGCGTGTTGGTTAGAAGTTGGCTTGGGACACCAGCTCTGAGCAGCAGGGCCCCGGTTCAGATCCCACATATGAGGGCCAGTGATGCTGTGCCCTCTACAGCTAAGGTGGTGAACAGCAGCTTGACCTGGAGCTGGGCTGCCATGAGTTGCTGGCTTCCATGTAGGCTGCAGCGAGTCTGATCGGCAGCGGGCGTGAGCTTTCATGAGCTGCCGTGAGCCACCATGAGTGGCCATCCAATGGCCGGCGTGTGACTGCCTCACCTGGGAAGAGCGCAATGATAATACCAACATGGGCCAGTGAAGCGATGTCCTCAACTAGACTGAAGAACAAAAGGACAGCAACTTGTCTGTTTCCCTTCCCTGATTCCCCAACGCTGTTCCCCTCCCCTAATTCCCCAATAAAATCTCTAAAAAAAAAAAAAAGTCAAAGAAAACTCTCATGACATTCTTAGATCTCTTCTCTCAAGACTCCTGCTTCTTCCATGATGAATAGAAATGATGGTCTGCTGTACCTGGTTGTTGTGTTGCTTTGGGAAAAAACAATTATTTTGGCTTGCCATAGGCTGAGTAGATAGAATGGAGGTTTTCATTTCGTTAACATCATCCCATGAGTCATTCTAAATACTTGAAAGAAAATATGCCAATGAACCCCAGTTAATTTATTGCACTTGCCACTGGTAGCATTTTTCCCCTGCAGGCAATCAGCAATAGTATAATCATTTATTTCACAAAGAAAATAAGGTTGCATGGTTTATTATTTATACCATTGTTTTGTTTTAATATTATTATTGTTCCTTTTATAATAAGACATTTTGGTGTCTGTCCTAAAGAACGGAGAAAGGACACTTTAGAGTTCCCAAACTGAAAGTGGGAGTACCGATATTGAAAATAGCTCTAGTAGTTTTTCTTGATTGACAGTAGTGATTTAGACATGTTCTAAAGAAGATGTATTGATTGCATGTACACATATTTGAAAATTTGAGATTTTTACCAGCCTTAGATGGCTTCCAATAAAAAGTTTATAAAAGTAATAAGATTCCTACCACTCCTATGATCCCATGAAATCTAACCAAGAGTAATTTGCATATAGGACAATTTACCTTGGGAAAATGAGGCTGACCAAAGGATTCCTGAGGTTGGTTGCTTGCCATCTATTGTAATATAAGGCAATACTGATGAAAGAGAAGAAAGAAGAGGAAATATCAGATCCAAGAGTCTTTCTATAAAAGTAATTTAATAACCCAGTGATACAAATGTATCACACAAATTTGGTATGAAACCTCTGCTAATTAGAGAAATCCATTACAACAATCAATCTAATAGAATATCAATATAATGCTGAATGTGTCCGGTAAAGAAATAGGCTGGCTGTATGCAAGACATGTTTAAGAACTACTGCATAATTTATTTGGGCTGGGAAAAACTTATTGAGTCACTAGACTTTGACAAGTGTCTGAAATCCATATTTAACTAAANCAGGTGGAGCTGTTGTTCAGCATCTTAGCTGTAGAGGGCAGTGTCACTGGCCCTCATATGTGGGATCTGAACCGGGGCCCTCCGGCGTCCCAAGCGAGTTCCTAACCATCGCGCCACTTGGCCGGCCCTCAATCAGCTTTATTTTAAGTTTGTGTTTTTAAAAATATGTTTTCTTTTTAACTCTTAGGGTTTATGATTCTTTGCGACCAGGCTATATTATTTTTAAATGTAAAATACCTGGAATATAGTTGGGATTCTATATATGTTTATCATTTATCATCTTTCCTTTTATTTTAAGGCAACTACAAGGTTTAACAAACAATAAAAACTTAACTACTGTTCAGAGAAATAACATGGAATAAGCTGTTTGGAAGTACAAATATTCTATTTTATCTTTTATAACATAATCACTTTATTTCCCATGTTACATTGTAATATTTCCTTTGTTCATCAAACTTCATGCCTATGAGCTCTTTTGGGGCAGGGGTTATGTTTAATTCAGCCCTTACACTATATCCTCAGAATAAATACAGTACCCTGGGAAATAGTAGATACTCAGTAAATATTTGATGAATTAAAATTAATAGCAATAAAACAATTTGAATGTATCTAAAATAATATACCAACAATTCTAATTTACTAATTGATGTTTGTCTTGAGACTAATGTGTTGGCTCCTAATGAAACAGAAATCCATCTGGTGGTATGACAGTTCTGTAAATATATTTGTCATTTTAAGTGTTTTAATACACTTATAACCAGGGGCATATATCATTCTATCTCCGATGAAGAAATTCAAAATATGTAAAGACATTAATATTAACGCACAATTGTGTATCTACCAACGGTCCCAATTTATCTCTACCTCAAAAGGTAAGAACTTTGTTTTTCTAGTGAAAATGTATTTTAATCTAATTGTATGCTGTTTGGCATTTTGTATTTAGCTAAAATTAATACTAATATCAGACTTTTGGCCTGAAGTATTATCTACTCATTTTGATTTAGAGTTGCTCTCTTCATTTCATCTTTGTCTTTTTTCTTTTCCTTCTCCTCAGAAATGATAAAGAATAAATAAGACTGAACATACACAACATCACTTAGTTTGAACATTGATTTTCTCAGTACCAGGAATAAGTTGGGCTTATTTCTGCAACCCATGGCCTGTGGAACCCTTACTGTTAAGCTGCCCCATAACACACCTGGGATTTCTAGAATTCTGATCTGAGAGTTCTGAGATTATTCAATCTTGGTATAAGTTCAGAATGCAGCTTATTCACATATAGAGGAAAAGGGTTATAGAAACTATTTTTGGAGGGAAGGTGGATTCAGATATTTGATGAAAAAAAATAGCTCCATGAAGATAATTCAAGAAAAAGATGGGTAGGCCACTAATAATCACTAAGAAAAGATGTAGTCTTAATCTTTGTATTAGATAGCATTCTCCAGAGAAACAGAACTAATAGGATATATGATAGATAGATAGATAGATAGATAGATAGATAGATAGATAGATAGATAGACAGATTTATTATGAGGGATTGGCTCACGTGATTATGGAGGCTGAGAAGTCTCACGATCTGCCATCTGCAAGTTGGAGACTCAGAACAGCTGGTTGTGTAATTCCAGTTCAAACCTGAAGGCTGAGAACCAGGGTAGTCAGTCTGAGTCTGAAGGCCCAAGAATTGGGGGAGGTGAAGGGACTGATGGTGTAAGTTGTGGTCTGAGTTCAAAAGCCTAAGAACCACGAATGTCAGTGTGGGAAGG
Organism: Hipposideros armiger; assembly: GCF_001890085.2. Classification (NCBI taxonomy): domain Eukaryota; kingdom Metazoa; phylum Chordata; class Mammalia; order Chiroptera; family Hipposideridae; genus Hipposideros; species Hipposideros armiger. The sequence continues at coordinate 3,025,183 of NW_017731440.1, read as the reverse complement.
CAGGAAAAGATGAATGTCCCAACTCACACAGAGAACAAATTCTTCCTTCCTCTGCCTTTTTGTTCTATTGAGGCCCTCAACTGATTGGATGATGTCCATCTGCAATGGTGAGGGTGATCTTCTTTACTCAGTTGAACAATTCAAATGCTAATCTCTTCCAGAAACAGCCTCAAAGACACATCCAGAAATAATGTTTTACCAGCTATCTGGGCATCCTTTAGCCCAGTCAAGTTGACATATAAAATTAACCGTCATAATCTTCAATTAAAACATTCTTATCTGAATAGCTAATCTTCAGGACAGTGGCTCTCACATTTCTTGATTGTGAATCATCCAAATTCATTATTTCTCTTCCTATTAAAATTTTTTTCATCTAAATTATGTGCTCCAATACCTGTCTTGCCCTGGGCAGCAATTATGATTTAGCAAAGCAATGATTAGAAAGGGAGTGCAAAAGGAGAATCTCAAATAAACTCATTTGGATAGTTATTTTATGTTCTAGTAACAGCTCCATGGACTGTAAAATTAGAATTATTGGGTAAAATTAAGCATGGATATTTATTGTCTGAAGATTATATTAATGCATATGTTTTTTTTTCAATGACTACCATGGGTAATGAAGAATTAGCTGTTTATAAGTATGAGAAGCCTTATGTAAGGGAGCTAACACTGACAGACATGAGATGAGGAGATAGAAAAGAGTTTAAAAATAGGAATTATTAAATCTCATAAAAAATTATGGGAGGTAGTCTGAAAATGAGTAGATCAGGTATTTAAGATGATTGATGATGACGATGATGATATATAGAGGTAATAATATTAAAAACCAAAATCCACATTCGAGCACACACATTTGGAAATGAGAATAGTTTGAGTCAACTGCACTCCTCTTTTACCTACTTCCCCAACACCAACCCAAACATTCTAGCACTGAAATGGGAAATGATGAACTCAGGCATTAAAAGAAATCTCACTTTAAACTTCATCAAGGCCAGTTGCAAATGACTTATCTCAGAGAGATGAAAAGCACCTTCATCTCAGCAGTTTCAATGGGGGGTTGTGTTTTACAAGCGCACACAAAAAATTATGAAAATGAGCATGTGGGGAGTTTAATAGCTAATTTTCCAAGTTGATTACCTTGGTCAGTTCATTGGGATGCTCTTGCTTCTTAGCAAATTTAATTTGTTTCATCCTTTTTATTGTCTCGTTTAAATAGCAATTAGGGGAGATAGCACTCCATTTCTCTCCTACTTGCCCTTTTACTAAATCATGATTTCACCCTGTGCCAGATAGTTACGGTGGCACTGTGAAAGGCAGAGTGGGTGAACATACTTGACTCAAGCAGAGTAATCCAGGGAAAAGTTGCCAATGATCAAAATGTGTGTGTGTGTGTGTGTGTGTGTGTGTGTGTGTGTAGCAAATGCCTTAGAACAACTCATTTATTCATATATTCAGAAATGTGAAGCATTCCTCCTTGGAAATTCAGATTAACCTATGTGATGCTAATCGGCATGCTGCAGCTATTTAAAAACTAGTTTCCAACCTAGGTAAACTATCAGAACCCTTCTATTTTATACTTCCTGTTTTATGTGACAAACAGCTATTAAATGCTATAATATTTTTTAGTATATTGTCATTAAGAAGAGTTTATCAAGTGCTTGTTTATATGTACCCCTATCTTAGGTGAGTGAAGAGGGGGCTTCCTTGATATGGAGTGCTCCACTAATAGATTTTGCACTCCACTCTTGAAACACTGTATATTTTGATGAGAACAGTTTGAGAGGTCTCAATTCAACATATATTGACTTTATTGCCTTTTTTATAGATAAAAGAAGTAGGAAGGATAGTTCTTGTTCTCAGACAGCTTTACTTGGGGATGAAAAGACAAACAAACATGAAATCAAATGCAGTGAACAAATTGCATAGCTGTAATGATGACTTTTCAGTGCTGGATGGTCAGTGAGGTTAGTCTAGACGACCCCTTGAAGAGTTGAAAACTTGGTGAGAGAGAGAGGTTAATATGGCCTAAGTGTTGACCAGTGGGGTTCTCTACAGTCACTTGGTCCTTGCACCTTTGGAAAATCCACAAAAAGCCACCATAACAGTTGCCCATATTTCCATCCTGTTTCTTGGTTCTCAGGTTCATATAGTCCAAAGTAATGAGGGGAAATTGCAAATGCTAGCCTCACTGGGACTTGTATCATTAAGGAGAAAGCAGAAATTTCTACATCTTCAAAACAGCATTTGCCCTCAAGCATCTCCTTCTAAATCATGATAGACCTCTACAAACCTTTAACATTACCACTTTCCTTTGTTTATCCTTCATGCTCTTGAATTTGTGAAAGAATTCTTCCCTCCGCCCAAACTGTAATATGACGATGAAGTAGTAGGAAAGGTTTCACTTACTCCTCTAGCAAGGGAAATGAAATTCAGAAATGCAACTGAAAAATATGTCCTCAGCTCAAGTTTTGCCTGTGTTACAGCTGCCCAGGAACAACAAATTGTAGCAGGAAGGGACTGTCACATGACTCTCTAGTTATTTCTGTAACTAGATTGTATTAACTTTAAAAGAGGTGTTTATATACTGGATGAAGGGCCCTAGTGTGTGCCTGAAACATAGGAGGTACTCAGTATTTATTGAATGAATGAATGAATGAATGAATGCATGAATAAATGAGGGATGTGGAGGACCATTGGGAAGCTTCAGGATGGCAAGCCCTCCTTCCCTGGCCTGGTAGTGTTTTGGCACTGGGAAAATGAGCAGCCTTCACTTTTATAGGGAGGGAGACAGCATCTTCAGTGGAAATTCTGGCACACAAGTGGGGAGAGCATTCTGGGGGAAAGGTTGAGGATTTGGGGGAGTTTATTTATTTTGAAGTTGGAATTCTGAAAGGCATGTGGAAAGGATTATCTATGAGGGTAGTCAGGAGAAGATGATCTACCCAGGAAGAAACATAGAACCAAATCAGGATAGGAGTATGAGAGAGAACAATAGCCAGAGGGGTTTACAATTTGGCAGTTTTGGAAGACCTGGATGAAATATTGGGTTGTTGGAAAAGTCGTGATGCATTTTGTCTATGTTTTTCAAAGGTCATTTATTTATATAAAGAACAAAGATCAATCAATGATATATTGCCCATTTTGTTCGATAACCTTTTGCCATCTTTCAGTGAGCTTCATAATTCCTCATTCATAGAAGGACCTGTCTTTATTTGC
>NW_017731440.1:3019004-3021960 GCF_001890085.2 Hipposideros armiger | reverse complement strand
GATAACCTTTTGCCATCTTTCAGTGAGCTTCATAATTCTTCATTCATAGAAGGACCTGTCTTTATTTGCGAAAAACTGAACAAGGTGCTGATTTACAGCCTCATCTGAATTGAACATTATACTACGCAAGGAGTTTTGAAGAGAGCGAAACAAGTGGAAGTCTGACGGTGCTTGGTCAAGCGAGTACGGTGGGTGTGGCAACACATCCCATCCAAGCTCCAATAATTTTTGATGGGTGATCAAACTTGTATGTAGTCTTCGCATTGTCGCTATGGAACACAACTCCTTTACAATTAACAAGCTCTGGACATTTCTGGATGATGGATTCATTCAAACTGTCCAATTGCCCACGGTACACATTTGAATTGATTATTTGGTTTCTTGGTAGGAGCTCAAAAAACACGACACCTTTAAAATCCCACCACACTGAGAGCATAACCTTCCTCTGATGAATGTCTGCTTTTGATGTCATTTGAGGCGAATCTTCACATCGGGACCAAGACCGTTTTCACACCACATTGTTGTAAACAATCCTCTTCTCATCACCAGTTATCAGTCGCTTCAAAAAAGGATCATTTTCCTCATGTTTAATGAGCAGATTACAGATGTTTATACACATCATGAAATGAACTTCTTTGAGTTCATGCAGAACCCAAATATCGAGCTTGCTTACGTATCCCAGCTTCTTCAGGTGGTCATGAGAGCTTGAATGATGGATGGTCAATGTTTCTGCAATCTCTCGTGTCATGTAACATAGGTTTGACTCCATCAATGTCTTTATTTTGTCGTCATCAACCTTGGTGGACCTCTCTGACCAAGGAGCATCATTGAGATCAAAATCACCAGTACAGAATTTCATGAACCATCATTGGCACTGACGTTCTTGTTGTGCATTGTCACCGTAAACGTTATGCAAATTTCACAAGCTTGACATGCGTTCTTCCCTTTATGAAAGTAAAACAGTAAAATATGGCAAAAATGCACAGTTTGGTCTTCCATCTTCAACTTGTTGTAAAATCTCCAAAACTCAACCAAATCGCTCAATTTTGTTTTTTAGAATGAAGCTAGAACTGTCAGCTGTCAAATGACATAGCAATAATACAGATGCAAATGACTCTAGTGCTTCCAAAAATGAACTAGTGCCATGTGTTGCAAACATACGTCATGACTTTTCTGACGACCCAATACAAAGTGGGACAAAATGGCTTCAAGCTTCCACTGTGAAATTGTTTCTATTCTGCATTGTCAGGGATGTGTGTGGTCTTATAATCTTCCTTATATCTTATAAACGCCTAGAAATGCATGTCTTCCATAGAGCCTAGCACATAGTAGGTGTTCAACACAAATTTCTTGATAGTTTGAGTTCATTAAGAAGTATAAGGGCAGGAAATGCAGGATACAGACTTCAAATGAAAGATCTTCATTGCTTCTAACTACTAGACCTGCCTTGTGTTGCTAAATTGCTTTTTACAAATTAGTTCAAATACTTGAAGCACTTTTCTATGGAATGTGGATTTGAAGTGATCTAAATGACCTCAAAAAGCAGAACTGAGGACACATGGTAGAAGTTAGAGGGAAGTAGGTTTCAGCCTAGAACTTTTTTTTTTTTTTAGCTGAGCCATCCTGCCACCTGTTGGCAGCTCAGTGGCAGCTCAGCTTGGGCCGGGAATCAAACCGGCGACCCTGTTGCTCAGCACTCGCACTCTTGAGCGAGTGCTTAACCAACTGAGCCACTTGGATGGCCCTTAGAATTATCTAACAACTAAAATTATTCAGAATAATAATTTTAAAAAAGTGCTTTCTTACAAGTGTAGAGCACTTCCTAACACAGAAAATATGCAAGTGAAAACTGAATGACTCTTTTTCAGGGATGTTTTAGAGAGGGTCCCTGCATTGGGAAAAAGGTTGGTCCCTTCCTCCATGAAGAGTTTAGAACTGTTTTTGTGGCTGGGATTGCATGATAGTCTAATATAAAATTTTATATTAAAATTCTATTTTAATATAAAATGAAATAAGAGCAATCTATTTAAGAAAGGAGACAGAGACCCAATTTCTGAAAAGGGCAATAGAGGAAAAGATTGCATCTATATTATCATTTGCCAATATCTGTAGTGTGGAAAATTAGAACATGTATCAGGCTGTAATAAGGACCTATGTAAGATAGATGTACTGTGGAGAATGTAGGAGCAAGTCTGAATTAAGGGAAAGACTGAAGAGAATTTGGAGTCGTTGGGAAACATTTCATGAAGCAGCTGGTTGTTTACCTGGGCCTTGGGAAAAGTTAGAATGAGGACCTATGAAGGGGGCAGTCCCTCCAGGGAGAGTTGAGGCTTGAGCCTGGCCTGGGGTGGGTACATGGAGGAAGCTGAGGGATCGGGCTCACTCGGCCCTCTCTGTGCACTTTGCTCAGAGATGATGGGAACAATCAGAGGTTATTTGAGGGAACAAAGCACACTTAACTTCCTCTTGTCTAAAATCCTGCAGTACCTTGAGTTCCATTGACCTGCAAACTAGGAAACCTGAGAGTCCCAACTGAGTCCCTAACTAGCTGTTTGGTGATGACACTTAACCCCTCTGAGCCTTATTTTCCTCAATTATCAGGTGAGGGAGTTGGGTAAATCAGTGCTTCTCAAACTTTAATGTGCAAATGATGATATTGTTCCAGTGCAGCTCTGAGTTCAGAGGTCTGGGGTTGGGACTTGAGATTCTGCATTTCAAAAAAGCTTCCAGGTGAGCCTGATGCTGTTGGTCAGCAGACCACACTTTGAGTCTTAAAGGGTTGGCAGAACACTAAATACATTAGTTTTACTTGTGTCCTCATTCTTTTTTTCATAGTTGTTTCATAATTTTTTCTCTTTAACTTGGTTAAAAAAATTAAGAAGAGTGTTTAGCACAGAGCTTAGTCCATAGTAGGTACTATGTGTGTGTGTGTGTGTGTGTGTGTGTGTGTGTGTGT
>NW_017731440.1:2975095-3017457 GCF_001890085.2 Hipposideros armiger | reverse complement strand
CATGTTTAAGAACTACTGCATAATTTATTTGGGCTGGGAAAAACTTATTGAGTCACTAGACTTTGACAAGTGTCTGAAATCCATATTTAACTAAAAGGGGCATTATATAGAAAAATCTCATGGTAGCTGAAATTGAAAGATGAGTAGGACAGCCTAATTACAGGAAAGGAAGAGAGAAATGGAGCAGGGCTTCAGGAATCCTTGAACAAGAAACTTCAGCTTGCCAGGACTTCCCTCCTCTTGTTTGGTTTCTAATTCTCTTAGTTCCAGCATTATTTTCTCCCACTGCAGATCTGCTCTCTTCACTTGGCAGTTAATGGGGCTGTTGACACCTATTAGGAGTTTCTTTTTCTTTCCTTTCTTTTTTTTTTTTTAAAGATTTTTTATTGGGGAACTGGGGAAGGGAACAGTATGGGGAACTGGAGAAGGGGAACATTGTGTTTTTCCAGGACCCATCAACTCCAAGTCAAATTGTCCTTCAATCTTAGTTGTGGAGGGTGCAAGCTCAGCTCCAAGTCCAATTGCCACCTTCAATCTAATAGTTGCGGGGGTGCGTAGTCCACCATCCCATGTGGGAGTCGAACTGGCAACCTTGTTGTTAAGAGCACACACTCTCACCTGCTCAGCGGCAGCTCAGCTGGGGTGTAGCTCACTGGCCCATGTGGGAATCAAACCCATAGCCCATTACTCAGAGCTCGCGCTCTAACCAACTGAGACACTTGGTCGGCCCCAGGAGTTTCTTATGTTACAACTTCTTCCACCAGGCAGACAGACTGACTCTTTTTCCCAGATCCATTTCCAAAAACACTGGGGAAGAACTGTGGTCATCTGTTTCAAGTGGTTTCTCACCCTTGGACCAATCAACTGTGACAAGGAGGACAGGATCATACGAGTATAAGAACGTGCCAACTCCCATTGTAACCACATGGTTGGATTGGAAAGGGAGCAATAATTTCTAAAATAAGGGAGAAATGTATTTGCCAGAAGATGGAGATTAATGACTGGGCCAAGGCTCCTAATGTGTTGGTCAATAATATAGTTTCTAGCAGCGTCTTATCTTTGCTTTGGTAATACTCTGTGCTCTCTACTGGTTATAAATCCAAGGTTAGGAATTCTGTGCTAGATGTTCTATTGTTCCCATCACATATGTTGCAGGGGTCTTGCTTTTTCTACACCTTAGAAAAGAAAACTGCTAGAGGGTTTCCTGGGCCCCACTCATCTAGGTGGTAGGGCGATTTTGTTTCTGTAATGATTAGCTTGAGTGGCAGAAGAAAAGGGAAGGGGTAGCCTGACAGATGGTATTTTCAGGAGGTGCAGAAGATCTGAGACTTTCCTAATACAAATCCCCTTCCCACTCCTCCCTCCACTCTGCTCCCACCAGCCAAGGAACCTGTTGTGCGGTCCTCACAAGTAGACTGCAAGCCACCCAGGAAGGGTGTGGATCTTTAAATCCTGGGTGGCTCTGCCTACAGCCCTTACACAAGGAAAAATGTAACAAATACCTATTTGAACCAAGTCTAATCTGTATAATAAAGTCAGAGATGTAGTTGGAGCTATATAGTGATTTGTAAAGATCCTAAAACATGAGCATTTTGGACCTAACATGCACATTGCTATTGTGTCTAAATGGGAATAATGGGGCAGAGTCCTATTTGTCAACCACATAATGTATGTTTAAGAATATTGTGTGTGTGTGTGTATATATATATATATATATATATATATACACACACACACACATATATATATATGTATATATATAACAATTTTAAGTACTCACCAATAATGAATGAATCTGGGCCCTTGTTTAAGAAATGTAGGATTTATGTGATTCAAGCATATTATCTCTTATAAACAGATACTTATGTGTCCTATGAAGTTAATAAACTCTAGAAATAGAAGCAGAATCTGAGCAGATGTGTTCATTGGTGTTACTTGTCTTCTCATGATAGACAAGTTGAATCTTGAGCTGAACACATGTCCAGATTTGACCTTGAAAACATAGGGATTCTATTTTAACAGAACATTTTACAATAAGTAGATTATGTTATCATTTTTTTTGTAGAAAAGAATATGTTCCTAATGCTTACCATAGAGATACTTTACATTTTCCCTAAATGGAAATCTTTTTAAATTTTCTCTTCATTTTGTAAGTAACATTCTCATTGTAGAACATTTAAAAAGATTCAGAAGTGAGTACTAAATTTAAACAATTCAAATCTCCCATAATCTTATTCCCTAGAAATAATCACTGTTAACAGTTTGATGTATATTTATTTATTTTACTTAACAAGCCCTTGTACAGCAATTACTATATGCCAAGTACTTGCCTAAGCACTTTACAATTGTACCTCATCTAATCCTCATGACAGCCCTACTCAGTAGATATTACTTCCCTATTTACAGAGAAGGAAATGGCGTCTCAGAGGTTTTAATAACTTTCCCAAAGATACATAGATATAAGTGGCAGAGTTGAGATTGAAACACAGTCTGACTCCAGAGTCCACGCTCTTAATTATACATCAGGTTTCTATACTCCCTTCCAGATCTCTGTATATGCATATAATAAAAATCTATGTAACATGTTTCCAAGTTCACCCACCTTCTACAGTCAATCTTTCCTTTAATATCCAATTAAAATGGCACAAGACCCCAATCCATGTGAAGTGGGGAGTCCAGTGTGCCTCTTCCCAATATTGCTGTGATTTCCCAGAAGTGTTTGTGCTTCACGACATTCTTCTGAATCTTACTCCCTTGTAGCATCTCGTCTTTGCATTTGTTATGCAATCTTCATCTCTGGACACCACCCTCTTTCTTCTTTCCCCCAAAGTACCACTAACATAAATAAGACAGCTGTGTGTAGAACACTTTTCCTGAGGATTTGGGGGTAAAGGGGAGAATTGCAAGTTAGGAAAAAATTAATAACACAATGTTTACAATGATTGTTCTCAGAGCCTGAAGGAAAATTAAAATGTAAAAAATTTCAAAGTAGTTCCTCCTTGGACACACGCCAACTCCTGATATCCTTTCCGGTTTTGTGAACAAACTACTTCTCTCAGTCTTTTTCTCAATAACTTTTTTCTTTGTCCGATATCCGTGACTCCATTTTACCCAAGGCTGTCACTCTCAAACACCAGATCATTTTCCTTTTATCATGCAAAGTGATTTAGCACTACTAAATTTATCTTTTTATTTCATTCCCAGTAAGCTTTATCTTTTACAACAAAAATATCTTGTCGTGGAAACTTGTTGTTTTCCCAGTGGTTCTCAAAGGGTGATAATTTGATCCTGCAGGAGACATTGTTTGTGTGACAACAAAGAATTATGCTGCCCCAAATATCAATATTGCTGAGGCTGAGAATCCTTGGTGTACAAAAAGTGACCACCTTCCTTTTGGGGATCATGTTCCTTTACTTGGATGATGCAATTTTGACGGAGCCACAAGCATGGTACTTACTCTCTGATTCAAATGGGGAGAACCTCACCAAGCTGGGTCCGATTTTGGATTCCCACCTACATAGCCACATGACTGGAAATGGACATTAGGGATAAATCTGGACCAATCCTTATCTGGGGGTGTATCCTACAGGTGCACTCCTGCATGTGTGCACAGGGATTGATGTGTTCATGCGGCATTATTTGTAACAGCAAAAATCAATTACCATTCAAATGTTCATTAATAGGTGACTGATTAAATTATGGTTAAAGTCATACCAAAAAAAAAATACTATCATGGTAGTTTGTACTGGGTTAACTGGGTAAAGCTAGAACTACACTTCCCAGAGTCCCCTTCCCTGTAGGGTTCTGAATTAGAATTGGCCAGAAGAGGAATTGGTGGGAGCCTTGAAAAGTAGAAGTGAACAGCACCATTACTTTCTTAAGATCATAGGGGTCAGATGTGGTGACAGACTCAGAGGTGTTGTGTTTACAGCAAGCCCTCACTCCTCTTTGCTCCATGTTCAACTTTTCCTCTTGGCTGGTGCTTTGCTCAGACCTGCAGAGAGAAGAGCTTCCTGTAGACTTTCCCCCTAGTTTTCCTTTGTGGTGCCGCTTCAGCAGCAGGACCCACCTGGCTTCTTAGACTGCCTGGTTGGTGATCCCTCTGAAATGTCAACTCTCCCTTTCAGATAATTACTTCCCCAGCTCCTCCCACACTTGTATAAGGACTAATCCCTTTAATACATCGCTTACACCTTAAACTTTTAATGGTTCCCTGATGGAACCCTGGTTGACACAACTATATAACCTTTAAAAGCAACGAGGCAGCTCCATATACTAATATGAATTGATCTAGATATATTAAGTGAAAAGAGCAAGTTGCGTAATTGAAGAAAAATTTTACAGATAAAGCTAGAGTCCCCTTTGACCAATAACTCTAATTTTGGTCCCCATTTCTTTCCTCCAGGGGTAAATACTGTTATTAACTCTAAATCAATTCTTATGGTCTGGGGACATCCTCAGCAAATTTTTGCTCCTGTAGGAGTTGTTTTGGCAAGATTATGTTATTGACATAGATGTAACATACAGTAAAATGCACAGATTTTAAATCCTCACATTGGTGAATTTTGATAATTGTAGATACCTGTGTAGCCATTGTTCCAGACAAGATGTAGAATATTTCTACTCCTCTATGCTCCCCAATTTTCCCTGTGCTCTTTCTAGTCAATTATGCTATCCACTTTTGCAACCACTATCTTATTTCTATCTCCATTAGTTTTACCTATATTTGGCTTTCATATAAATGGAATTATATAGCATGTACTCTTTTGAGTCTGGCTTCTTTCATTAAGCATAATGTTTTTGAGATTCGTCCATGTTGTTTTATGTATAAGTAGTTTATTCTTTTTATGGTTGAGTAATATTCCATTGTATAGATATGCTGCAATCTATTTATTCACTTCGTTATTGATGCACATTTGGGTTGTTTCCAGTTTGGGACTAATATAAATTCTTATAGGGTTTTCAATGTAAATGGAAAGAGATTGCTGAGGCCATTATTAGTATTTTAAAGATTGCACAAACTTTACCTTAATTTTCCTAGAGAAACTTTACTTCCTTCTACAAAGAATCACAAAATAGGTAGGAAGTTATGATTTCTATATTTTTACCCCAGCATCTTATCATAATTCTGGGCAAGAAAATGAACGACTTTATTTTTACTTTATAGATGAAAGACTTATGCTGAGTTTTTCCAAAGCCACACAGAGAGTCACTTGGTGAATCCAGAAACAGAAGCTAGGCATGGTGACTCTAAACTGCCGTTGCCGGTGACTCACTGGCCCCTTTGTGCAGTTTTTAAAAGTATGGAAGGGGGCCGGCCGAGTGGCGCGATGGTTAAGAGCTGGCTTGGGATGCCAGAGGGCCCTGGTTCGGATCCCATATATGGGGGCCAGTGACACTGCGCTCTACAGCCAAAATGCTGAACAACAGTTCAACCTGGAGCTGGGTTGCTGTGAGTTGCAGGGGATGGCTAGGCTGCAGCCCTTGTGGCAGTGGGTTGCCATGGGCTACTGTGTGTAGCCAGCAGCCAGCGTGAGCAGCTAGCAGCCACAGTGAGTGGCTGTCCAGAAGCCAGCGACTGATCTTCCTCACCCGGGTAGAGCGCAATGATGGTGCCAACTTGGGCCAGTGAAGCAACATCCTCCACAACTAGATTGAAGGACAAAATGACAGCAACTTGTCTGTTCCCCTTCCCCCAATTCCCCCCAGTGCTGTTCTCATCCCCCAATTCCCTAATAAAAATCTTAAAAAAAAAAAAGTATGGAAAGAACAGTAAGGCAATTCTAAGCCTGGATCAGAACATAATTTAAGTTTTTTGTGACATGGAATTATGAGAGCCAAACTAAAATCTCCTAGGTAATTGAAGCATAATAATAAACCTAGGGCCAAAAATGTCCTTTTTTTTGTGGTTGGGTTTAAATGGAATTTTTACTTTGAACTAAAAACTAGATCATTAAGACCATTGGAACTCTGTCACTTAGAATATTTGGTGTTCGTTGGGAATTTGAGTTAAAAAGATTTTTGTTCTTCTATAAACTTTAAAGATAAATGGAGTGTTTTCCTTATACTATCTAGTGTTAATTAATGGGGCTGATACAATTAATGGCATTAAGAACATATTATTAGGTTTCTTAAAATGATGCAATTCCATAGTTGACTTAAAAGATTAAGAGATCTGTCTAGTCTTTTATCTGTTTTTGGAGCAGCTTTATCCTAATTTCTTCTTTGTGAGCTAACTTTAGTGCTTTAAAAATTCTTGAGATAAACTTTTGTTAATTTGCTAATAAAAATAATGCATATTTTTAAATAGTTGGAGATTTTCATAAAAGTCATCAAAAGCTATAATATTAAAAGATCTTCTCTTGTGATAGCTGTTGTTAAATCAAAGCTGTTGATAAATTTTGAATTTGACTATTAAATGTCCATGCTAAAGAGGTGCTTAAAAAACAAAAAGAAGCATTTGCTGAATCCATTTTTAAGGAAGTCTCAATTCATATAACTGATTCTTTTAAATCTCCTAAAAGAAGGTATTTCTTTGAAATATGTCTGGGCTCAAAGTTTAAGATCTGCAATAATTTATTAAACTCTCAAAGTCTAGTCTTGAGCATTTAATATCATTGTGATAGATATTTATTTATCATTCAAGTAAGAATCATTATTTGCTGACACTTTATAATTTTTCTTCAAGTAGTCCTATTAGATGTGATAGGAATAAATCAACTTAATTTTATGATGCACATACTTCATTTTCCCCACAGAGACAGCAAAGCACTGTTGTCTCCTGTTACATCTCTTGCTCCCCCCCCCATGCTGTTTTGTTTTGTTTTTTTAGTTTTTAGTTTTTGCTTCATTGGTAAAAATATGAATGGATCCTAATTTAAAGCACACTCAGAATATTCTTTAAAGTGGCTGCATTTGACTAGGTCTGTGCTCTTGAAGGATTGTTTTCATCCACGTGCAGTGTTTGGCATTTTTGTACCACAAAATAATAGACTTACTGCATTTTCAGTGTCATCATTCACCTGTAAGTTCTTTACCTTTACTGTCCGTTCTCTCGGCAAGTTAAGTGTCCAGCCCAAGGTCAGAACCAGATTTGGAGCTTAGAATCTGACCTTAGAATCTTGAGGGTGTTTTATTCCCTGAGCCAAACCAAGCTTCTCCTTTAGTAGAGGAATCAGTTGAAGGCTCAGCTCTCCCTCTTCAAGGTGACTGCTCTTTGAGGCAGTAAGTCACACGCCTTGTTAAACATTTAAAAAAATGTGTTCATATTGTAGTTACCAATTTGTGTTGTCTTGTCCCTTCCCCTTCTCCTTCATCCCCACCCCCTCCCAACTAGCAACCCTCAGTTTTTCCTTTGTGTCTCTGAGACTATTTTTGTTTACATTTCTCATTTATTCAGTTTTTTAGATTCCACGTATAAGTGAGGTCATATGGTATTTGTCTATAATATGGCCTCAGGGATAGAAAAGACATTCTGGGGAATATAATCAATAATGTTGTAAATATTTTTTAGGGGGCCAGATGGACTCATGTCTTGTTAGGGAGACCACTTCATAGACGGTGTAGAGGCCTGACCACCGCACTGTATTTCTGAAGCTGATGTTGAATAATACTCTATGTCAACTATAATTATATATACATATAGTCACGGGACATGGAGTAGAGTGTGGGAATAGAGTCAATGGAATTGTAATAGATAAGTATGATATTGGGGGTGGGAGGGCAGTAGATGGGGGAGGGGGATTGTTTCTGTGTGAAGGGTGAAAAGGATCACTATTGCATTGTTCTGTACACCTGAAACTAACAATAAAAAAAAATTTGTTCATTCTTGTTATTGCTTCACGACATCCTAACAGTGCAGAGTGATGATTTCTTTGTAAGGGAGGTCTACTGAACTCAGGCTGTTGTACAAATCATGAGCCTGATTTAGTAAACCACTCTGTATTAATCATGTAGTTATAGGGGGACCAAAAGTCACAGATGGCAATGCATGTGTGAAAAGAAAAAAATGAGGTTTTGTGATTTGGCTGAATGAGAAAGTGTTCTGTCCAGTGTAACAATGTCTTCTTTGACCCCCACCTGGATTCCTATAACCTCACAGTCTAAATCACCACACATTTCAGGACTTGTTTATGTATAGTACCATTTGACATTGTTCAGTTACTGTTTGGGTCTTAGACTTGTCTCCCTCAGCAACTCTTGTCTCCCTGACCTGTTTGTATGTGAGGAGCAAGTCATATCATTAGTGGCCCTCAACATGTTTATGACCCATGTCTGTTTTAACTATTGGCTACAGAAACTTTTCTTAATGATATAGTGCATAATCATATGCATATTCTTTTTTTCTCAGTGATACATACTCTGTAATTTATGGAGCATCATAGCATGGTTAGTAAGAGGTTGGCTTCTAGAATCAGACTGCATTGGTTCTTCTCATTGCTAGCTTTGGGATCTGAGACAAATTTCTTAACCTCTTTGGGCCTCAGTTTCCTCATCTGTAAATGAGAATAACAATGGTCACTACCTTATAGGGTTGTTATGAGTTAATATACATGAAGAACATAAAACAGTGCCTGTCACATAAAAAGGGTTCACTACTGTCATTTTAAGAAATATTTAAGTCTCTAGGGTCTTTACATTCAGGTTGGTCACAATTTATAAGTTCAGGAAACCTGAAGATTCTATTCACAACTGGCCTGGGACCTCTGAGCAACTGTGAGTTACAATGGAGTGATATGGCTTTGGAATGTGCCCACTTGTTCAGATTAGTACATTTGAATAATGGAATTGAGCTATAAATACAAGTATTTGGAAGATTTTTGGCCCAAGGTTAAGGTGAAGTAAATGAATTGACTCAAAAGTTATAGCAACAGGTTTGCACTATGTACTCGAAGTTCTGTTATCTCAGCAACAAATATTGGGTTGTCGGAAAATTCATGACGCATTTTTGCAACGAAAAACATAGAAAAATATGTCATGACTTTTCCGATAACCCAATAATTAAAAAGAAAATTCCCAAGAGGGTCCCAAAGTTCAATATAATCCCAAATTCAAAATCTCTTTCAGCAATGTCTTTTGCAGTTGTAGTAGGTTGCTAGTTGAAATGCAGTCAATTACAGCTTTGGTTAAATAATCATGTGGTTCTGAAGTACAAATGGCAATGGAGAATGTTGTTGCTTGTCTCTCAAGATGGTCCCCAGTGAAGTCTGCTTTCTAGTAGACTTCTCCCTATGACTCTCAGATGGTCGTGAGCTTTGCTTTTGACTCTAGACTGCAGTGGATGTGATACTTCATGACTTTTGAGGCTAGGCCACAAGAAGGCTCACAGTTTTAACTTGTTCTCCTAGAATGCTAGCTCAGGAGGAAGCCACACCAGAAGTTGATCTATCCAACTAGACGGATGGGTTATGAAGTAGTGGTGTACTGAGACAGTGGAAGTAGTCCACCTAGGGTGTGGAGGAAAAGGGGGTGCATTGTCTATAGAGAATTTCAAAACAATATTAAAATCAACTAAAAGTTGGTCTGGTTTTTATTATTACCATGCACAAGCAATTCTAAACAAGGTCAGTGATAAAATATTCCTTCCCATGAGTGGACCACTCCCACTGAGTGTCTCACATCTGTCCTCTAGACCCTGCAAGCCCAAGCTAGCCATGTGGAAAGGGAGATATCTAGCCTCTTGCTCCAGCTATCCCAGCTCAGGCACCAGACATGTGAGAGAAGAAGCCATCTTGATTGTCCAGCCCCTGTTGCCATCTGACTGCAATTACACAAAAGATGAAAAGCCATAATGATACAGCTGAGCCTAGTCCAACCACAGAACTGTAAGAGATAATATAAGTAGTTGTCATAGGCTTCTAAGTTTTGAAGTGGTTTGTTATGCAGCAATTGATTAACAGAACAGAGAAGAGGAATGTGGGAAGGAAAAAGCTTCTCTCATCTCGTTTTTTTCTCTTTATAAGGATAAAACAGCACCCAAGTATCCTTTGCTGTGTAGGGTATCTAGAGATCATCTTATCTTGATGTTAACAGAGGCCACAAATACATGATTTTGTCACTAGATGGAAATTATATCTATGTAGATGTTGCTAAGCAACAGATCAAAAACCTATAAGGGGTGACCATAGAATGCAAAGCCATGGGACAGCTACTAAGTTCTTTTCTAAAAAAAGATTTTTATTAAAATATAGCTAACATACAATATTATAGTTGTTTCAGTGGTACACCATAGTTATTCAACATTCATGTACCTAGAGAAGTGATCACCATGATAAATCCAACAACCATCTGACACGGTACCATGCTATCACAATATTATTGACTATATTTCTCATGCTGTACATTACATCCCCATGACTTATTTGTTTTAAACCTGGAAATTTGGACCTCTTATTACCTTTCACCTTCCCCTCTCCCCTTTTTAAAATTTATCAATTACAGTTGACATTCAATATTATTTTATATTAATTTCAGGTGTACAGCATAGTGATTAGACATTTATACAATTTGAGAAGTGATCCCCCTGACTACTACACACCTGGCACTATACATAGTTATTACCATATTATTGACTATATTCCCTATGCTTTACTTTATATCCCCATGACTATCTTGTAACTATCAATTTGCGCTTCTTAATCCCTTCACCTTTTTCACCCTGCCTCCCAACCGCCCTCCTGTCTGGCAACCATCAAAATGTTCTCTGCATCTATGAGTTTGTTTCTGTTTTGTTTGTTTGTTTGTTCTGTTCTTTAGATTCCATATATAAGCAAAATCATTGTCTTTGTCTTGACATACTCTACTTAACACAATATTCCTCAGTTCCATCTATGCTGCTGCAGATGGCAAGAACTCATTCCCTTTCATGGCTGAGCAATATTCCATTGTATATATGTACCACCTTGTCTTTATCCACTCATCCATCAATGGACGCCCAGACTACCTCCACATCTTGGCCAGTGTAGACAATGCTGCAATGAACATACAGATGCACACATCCCTCTGACATACAGTTTTGGGTTTCTTCAGATAAATACCCAGAAGTGGGATTACTTCTTTGTCTCTTGTTATAGCCTTTGTTTTAAAGTCTAATTTGTCTAGTATAGGTTTTGCTACTCCAGCTGTTTTATTTGTTTGTTTCCATTTTCATAAAATATATTTTTCAATTCCTTTACTTTCAGTCTGTGTGTGTCTTTCAATCTGAAGTGAGTCTCTTGTAGGCAGCACATGTAAAGGTCTTGTTTGCTTATCTATTCAACTACCCTATCTTTTTTTTTTTTAAAGATTTTATTGGGGAATTGGGGAAGGGGAACAGTGTTGGGGAATTGGGGAAGGGGAACAGACAAGTTTCTGTCCTTTTGTTCTTCAGTCTAGTTGTGGAGGACGTTGCTTCACTGGCCCATGTTGGTATTATCATTACATTCTTCCCGGGTGAGGCAGTTGCTAATTGGCCATTGGACGGCAGCTCACGCCAGCTGCCAGCCACTCATGGTAGCTTATGGCAGCCCACTGCAGCTCCACCACAGGCTACACCATCACTGGCAACTAACGGCAGCCCAGCTCCAGGTTGAGTTGTAGAGGACGCAGCGTCACTGGCCCTCATGTGGGATCCGAACCGGGGCCCTGCTGCTCAGAGTTGGTACCCCAAGTCAACTCTTAACCAATGCACCACCCAGCCAGCCCAACTACCTTATCTTTTGATTGGATAATTTAATCCATTTACATTGAAAGTAATTGTTGATTGGGGATGAAGGAGAAAGGGAAGGAACAAGACAATACAAACTGGTAACTACAATATGGCCTCAGGGATAGAAAAGACAGCCTGGGGAATTTAATCAATAATGTTGTAAATATTTTTTAGGGGACCAGATGGACTCATGTCTTGTTATGGAGACCACTTCATAGACGGTGTAGAGGCCTGACCCCAGCACTGTATATCTAAAGCTGATGTTGAATAATATTGTATGTCAACTATAATTATATATACATATAGTCATGGGAAGTGAAGTAAAGTGTGGGAATGGAGTCAATGGAATTGTAATAGATAAGTATGATATCAGGAGTGGGAGGGCAGTGGATGAGGGGAGGGGGTTTGTTACATTGTGAGGGGTGAAAAGGATAACTATTGAATTTTGTACACCTGAAACTACTACTAATAATAATAAATAAATTTTTAAAAAAAGTAATTGTTGATAGATACGTCATTATTGCCATTTTATTATTCATATTTTTTATTTTTTTGTTTGTTTGTTTTAAAGAAGTCCCTTTAAGATTCCTTGTAATACTGGTTTGGTGGTGATGAACTCCTTTAGCTTTTTCTTGTCTGGGAAGACCTTTATCTGTTCTTTTATTCTAAATGATAGCTTTGCTGGGTAGAGTAATCTTGGTTGTAGGTAGAACTGCAATGTCTCTCAGTCTTAGTAGAATGTCGTTATGTAGTAGGGGTCCTATGGGGCCCAGTGGTGCAGTCTCCCTGGGCACCTGAACCAGGTGCTCTAGGTGTGTCCCTTGTGTGGGTTGTGTGTGCCCTCCTGTTGTAATTGAGCCTTGGTTGCTGTCTGCACATCAATGAGAGGATTTGACCCTTGGGATAATTGGCTCTGAGGACTGGCCATGACTATAGTGAGGAGCTGTTGTGCAGAGGTTGACCCTACAAAGCAGTATTTGCTTTAGCAGGGCTCTGGTGCTTGTGCAGTCTACCATTGAGTGTGTTATTTGTGGAGGCAGCCTGGTGATGCTTCATCTTGGTCCAAAGCTGGTCACAGGGTATGCCAGCCTTGGGGCCTCCTGCGAGGGACCCCACTGCAGGCCAAGTTCAGCTGCATCCTGTGTCCTGCCTGAGGCCACCTGGCATGAGCCACAAAGCAATCCAGAGGTGCCCGCCACTGTGTGGGGCTTGAAGGTACCTCAAAAGGCCAAGCTGTGAACTGAGGCCAGCTGTTGCTAGTGCTGGGCTTAAGGCTGCTCAGCCAGGGATATGGGACCCAATAAAGTCAGATGCTACTTGTTTGGGTTTTGTGAACCTTCTAGAGACTTTAGGAAAGTCTACAGCATGAGACAAGGCAGGTCGTTTGTACTGGAAGTGGCTTGTATGGGCCTGCAGGTTGTGTGGGGCAGGGTTTCAGAATTGCTAGAACCAAATGAAGGAACAGTGTTAGCCAGGTTGATGGAGACTCAGATATGGTGGCCGATTACATCTGCATGCTGGGGGGCAGAAGGGGAGGAGGTCTCCACAAAGTAACAATGGTTTCTTCCAGCTCCTCTGTCCCTGGAGAAAGATGCTGCTCCAACCCTCACCCTGAGGCCAGACAATTCAGTCCCTCCCCATATGTTCCTGGCATCTTTGGAGCTGCTGCTGCAGCACTGGCACTCAGAGCTAGTGAGTCTGTCAGCAAATAGGTCCATGCATGGTCCTTTTAAGAAGAGTGCCTGGTACTGCAGCTGCCTTCTATCTCACTCAGCCACAATATCCACTGGTTTTCACAGCCAGAAGTTATGGGGATTTCTCTCCCTGCAGTGGAAGGCTGGGGTGGGGAGCCTGGTGTGGCTGGGGCCCCTTGCTCCTCAGGGGTGGGGAAACCTCCACAGCCAAGATATCCCTCCTGATTTTTAATGGTCAGGCACAGGTATGGGACCAGCCCAATATGTGTCTCTTCCCCTCCTACCAGTCTCTAGGTGGCTTCTTCTGTATGTCTTTAGTTGTAGGCCTTCAGTTCAGCTAGACTTCAGGTGATTCTCAATGATGGTTGTTCTGTAGTTTAGTTGTAATTTTGATGTGGTTGTGAGAGGCGGTGAGCACAGCGTTTATCTACTCTGCCATCTGACTGGAAATCCATCTACTAAGTTCTTGATTCACTTCTTCTTTTTAAAAACCTGTTACAGGAAGAAGTGCGTGTGGGGAGGAAGGTCTCTAGGGACCTGAAAAGACTGTACACACTTCATTATTATTTGACTGAAATGATGAGCAAACTAAAAAGTCAACCTGTGACCTGAAAAATGGTGATTTTTTGTGATTTAAAAGAATAATAACTTTTAAGAATAAATATTAAGAGCACTGGGAACTTTGTCTCCTCTCATCCTCACATCATTTGAAAATGTATTTGTAAGAGTTAAAATACTTTCCCTTGAAATACCTCAAATCTTTATTTATTTAAACATCCAAATTAATATGAAATAATGTCTTTGAGTTTTATAAGCATGTTATTTGGTGAGGAGAAAATTCAATATTTTTGGGGGGAGGGGGTTGAGAACATCAATAGGTCAGTGTGGTCCATAAACTTTTCCTTTGGCTGGACAGAGAGGCAGGCTGAGAAAATGGCTTTGGGAATAGCCAAGCAGCAGGTGCATATGAAAACACGTTCAGATTAAAGTGTATGCCCCTTAACTGTTCTTCACCAGCAGTCATTTTCATTATTTCCTCTGGATGACCTTTCATTTCTCATTTTTTTCCCCTGATAATAAGTTCTTTTTTATTTTTCTAATTAAAAAGATAGAAAAAGAAAGGTAAGCTCAATAGATGACAAACAGGAATTGAATGCATGTATTTCCAATGTATTTCAGCAAAACCCATGTGTACCCCCAAACATGCACATTGTTGGGGCACCCTCAAGTATCCCAAGCCTATCCTGAGCAGTTATTGAGGGAGATAACCATGCACAGAAAGTAGAGAACCTGCCCGCAGCCTGCCAGCGTTGCTGTGGTGAGCGCTCTCTCTAGGGAGCATGACCGAAGCAGACCCACCAAATCCCATGTAAGTGGTCAGAGCACAAATGAGATTGTCGGTGGGTAGTCCTACCCTATTCATGAGCTCTTTCAGAACAATTTTCATTACTTTTTTAAATACTGTTTTTGGCAAACACTTGATACTTGAAATAAAAAATGCATGAGTCACCTACTGGGATAGGCACAGTGTGTGGTTCATTGAATTTAGCTAAATTGTGAGTCATCCATCAATAGTCCTCTTGGTGAACATACTTATAATAATTTTACATGTTACAAACAAAAATAGGTATGATTTTCAAGATTCTTGAAGCTATTTCCCTTGGGGTTTTTTTTGGATTGTGTTGAGTGTTTTTTGTTTCCCTAGGTGGTGAGAAAATTGTCAGCCTCGCTTTCACATGGATCCAAAGCTTGTCTCTGTCATGATGTAAAAGAACTTTGGTTTGGAAGGCTTAGGGGGCAGAACATGGATCTGGAGTCATGTGCTAGGGAAAATAAGAATAAATGATTAATATTTGTTCTTGTCAGATATTTGGCTTTTAATATTAATTTCGGCATCTGAAAAATGACTGGCTCCACTCTGAGAACAACAGTCACAGAGCTGCAAAAATATGCACATGTGCCGTGTTATTTTCCCTGATGATGAGAGCGGAGCAGGGTGGTTATGAGTGTCTGTGCACCACTGCCCTCTATTGGATGGCACCAGCGATTCTCTGGGCCTGCGCCCAAATTGAATGCATGCTCCTGGTCCAGCGGCAGGCGACTCAAGCAAAAAAAGTCAGCATTGGACTACGACCAACTGTTTTTTTTTTGTGTTTTTTTTTTAATAGTTGGCCTGTGTAAGCTGAAAGAGACAACTCTCTGGCCAGAGCAGTAAGAGTCTGGAGTTTCTGGCCTGAAAGACCCTTGCTTCCATTCTGGTGTCTTCCTGGTAAGAAGCTGGCATCTGCTGTTGAATGACATGACAGATACTGTGACTAAAATGCCAGGTCTTTGTCTTTTTGAGAAGTAAAAATAATCACAAAAGAAAATGTTTCTACCTGTAATTTATTTTTTTTGTCTTTGATAAGTCCAATAAAACCATAAAAGGCCTTTTGCTTTTGGCTAGGACCAGAGATGGAAGTTTTTATGTGGCTGCAAAAAAAAGTTATGGTTCATTGCAAACAGTGTTTAAATGGCCCATATCAGTAAGATGTATGCAGGTAGCCCAGGCAACTGGCTGGGAAATTTTCTTTGTTTTGGCACTATCTCTGCTCCCCTTCACCTTCCCCAGGTTAGCAGGAGTAAGTGTCCATGCTGGAGACTTGGTGTCTTGTCCTGCTGCTGAGTAACTTGGGGAAATTGTGTGGCTCCTAAAACCGCACTTTTCTCTTGTATAAAATGAGGCATTTGGAAAAAAATGATTTTTTTAGGGTTATTTCATTTCTGAGATGCAATAAGTCATCTTTTCTCCCTAAATGATAATGTATGCTTAAACAATAGTTTAACTATTTAAATACCCCCCCACACACACACACACAATTAAATCACTTTCCTTTCACAAAGCAGTGGGTTCACTGTGATAATTTAGTACCAAGACGTGAGGTTAGTACAGCTTTGGCTACTTCACTGCTCTAGGGGACCCACCTACCAGCTGCATTGAACAGTCGGAGGCTTAGGGCCAGCAGATGGCGCACTTGCACAGCCCACACATTTTTCCAGGCTCCCAGGGTAAATGGTACTGATTAGCATCCAGAAACCACAGTTACCCATGTTTGAACAAAGTACAATATTTCCCTGGCTGCTAAAAGCATGGCACTTTTTGAGTTGAAACATTTGCTGATGTTGAGAATGTGTAGGGAGGTTGTTAATCTTACAGTGCCGACAGCACCTTTCACCTGGGCACCTAAAGAATTGGCTTATTTTTTTGAGGTGGAGAAAAAATGGCAAAGTATAAGTTGGCTAAGATCAGCAGAACTTGTGCAAATAATTCAGACCGTACACCTTGGTGATCTTTCAAATTGTCATTCTTTTTACCCTTCCTTTCTTTAATGCTTACTTCTCTTGGTTGTGAAGGGGAATGTGTGTGTGCGCTGGGTGTGTTGGCTGGGGTATGCGAGGAGGAATTGACACCGTCTGCACCTTGGGGCTTTGTTGCCCGCCTGGTCACAGTAACTCCTTACCTTCTCTACCTATAAGTGGAGGGCCCAGTGATGATACCAGCTGGCATTTATTGATGACGGGCTTTGAGCCAGGCACTATCTAAGCAGTTCTCATTTATTAACCATTTAATTCTCAGCAACCCCATAAGGGAGGAAGAGTATGTAAGTAACTTGCCTAGAGTAGCAGCTCTTTATACTTTCTAGGCTCTGAATTAAAGCGATAAGGACAACAAACTATTTTTGGGTGGTAACCACTTTTCACCCCAAATATTTTCCAACTAATAGATCATGGGCTGATTTGTAACTTTTAAATTATGGGGAATTCATGGGAACTTTGGTTATGTCATGTCAGCCTTGGTTATACCAGCTTGTGATCTACTGTTGGTTTAGAAGAGTTCTTTCCACAACTCATGTGTAGAAGAAATGGTTCACCAGAAATGGAAAGAAGATGTGAATAAAATGAGGAAATTTATTTGGGAATGTAATCACACAAATGATACATATTTTCCAAGGACTCACTTTATCCATTAGCCACCAAGCAGCATTAGGGATGTGTAATAAATAATCATTTATTTGTTACAAAAGCATACAGAGTACTACTGCCTGCCAGGTACAAACATTAGTTCATGTAATCCTTTTATCACAGCTATGATGAGCCCAATTTTACAGATGAGGAAGCCAAACTTAAGAGAGGTTAAGTGACACAGCTAGTAAGTGGCAGAGTCAGAATTCAAACCAGCCCCTGGCTTCTGATCCAGGCTGATAACCATTAGGCTGTGCTACTAGCAAGAGAAAACAGATACGGTGTTAAGATATAGAGCAATTTAACCAGAGTCAACGACAGAAACAAATACTTATAGTGTTGATTTTATCCTACCTAACAAAAATCCTGCCATAGCAAATCATTTCTAAAATAAAAGGTGACAATAAGAATAGTTAAAAGACCTATTGGTCTTCATAAAAAAGAATAGAAACTATAAAGAGCAGGAAACTGCAGGGAGGCCCACAAAGGTTTTTTTTTTTTTAGATGAGTATTAAAGTTTGTGATATTTAGAGCAATGATTACTGCTTAATTTTCACTGAAGACTAAACAAAAGGAAGTTGCATTAAGTCACAATTGTGTTTGAGTGAATATCTGTTGTCTTTACCCTCCCCCACTTCTGGAAAGAGTAAAAAGGCTTTGATGTCAGAACACAACATCCAGAGCAGCCTGGCGTTGTTCTAGATCAGAGTATGGGTGGTTCCCAAATGGGGCACCATGGAAATATTACCAGGGGTTGTGAATCCTGAACCCAGCCTTGTGAATACCCTGAATAAATACCCCCCAAATATTGCACTGCTGTATGTAATGTATGTAAGTGAGGTTTTAAAGACCAAATTGCAAAGTTACTTCCATAAAGTTATGTGGAAATGAATTCACAGTAGTTTCCGTTATGTGTGTGTATATATATATATATATATACATATATATATATATATATATATTTTTTAAAGATTTTATTGGGGAATTGGCTGGGGGTGGGGTGGGAAGGAGGGGAACAGCACTGGGGAATTGGGAAAGGGGAACAGACAAGTTGCTGTTGTTTTGTTCTTCAGTCTAGTTGTGGAGGACGTTGCTTCACTGGCCCATGTTGGTGTTATCATTGCGTTCTTCCTGGGCCGGCCATTGGACAGCCGCTCATGGTGGCTCAGGGCAGCTCACGAAAGCACACACCAGCTGTGGGCCAGCCCCACTGCAGCCTACCCCAAAGCTGGCTATTCACAGCAGCCTAGCTTCAGGTCGAGCTGTTGTTCACCATCTTAGCTGTAGAGGGCGCAGTGTCACTGGCCCACATGTGGGATCCGAACCGGGGTCCTGCTGCTCAGAGCTGGCATCCCAAGCCAACGCCTAACCAATGCGCCACTCAGCCGGCCCTTCTATTGTATTTTTTTAAAATGTATGATCTAAAATATAAAATATGAAGTCTAGATGCTCTCTATTCCTTTACAATCTTAAATGTGTTAAAAAGGTGCATTAAATTTTATAAGTAACTTGGATTGAAAAAAACGAAAACTGAAATCGTTCAGCAGCAACTGTATTTTTTTTTTTAATTTCCTGGACTGATCAGAGGGTGCTTTCTATAGGAGTGTGCAGAATTACCTAGAGGCCGGACAAGAGCTCGTTAATTAAATATTTCTGTACTGGACACTCATCAGGCCTGACAGTGCTCTCATTATGTGCCCCTGAGAGGAATACTAGTTGTCAACAGCTGATGTAAAATAATTTTCTTGCCGCTGTAACTGGAGGAGAAAAGGCTTGATAGCAGTTCTTCACGTCTATTAGGTAAATTATTTGAGGAAAACGGTTTTGCACTGAAGGGAAAGTCAAAACATCTCATGCAAAAACCTTAAAATAATTTGTTTTTTGTGACAAGAAAAAAATCACTTTCTCCAAATGTAAACATCTTTGGCTGGTGCCCCAGGGACCCCTCCACTTTGCATTGCTGCCTCTCTCCTCAGGTATATTTCTCTATTTATTATATAGAGAATACTCTATATGCTCGAATGCACTGTAATAGAAATGCCAAGTGTGAAGAATTCAATTGTTTTTAGTGAATATTATAAACTGCGAAATTTGGCAATACTTTGTGGCCTTTTTGGTGGGCAAGATCTCTGGGTACTCTTTTAATAGTCTATTTTTTTTTAAAG
The DNA here is from genome assembly GCF_001890085.2 of Hipposideros armiger. Lineage (NCBI taxonomy): Eukaryota > Metazoa > Chordata > Mammalia > Chiroptera > Hipposideridae > Hipposideros > Hipposideros armiger. The sequence goes on along the minus strand of NW_017731440.1, from coordinate 2,997,910 downwards.
ATTTTTCTTAAAAATGCAGCTAACATACAATATTATATTAGTTTCAGGGGTACACCATAGTTATTCAACATTTATACACCTAAAGAAGTGATCACCATAAGTCCAGCAACCATCTGACACCATAGCATGCTATTCAAATATTACTGACTGTTCCCTATGCTATACATTACATCTCCATGACTTCTTTGTTTTATACCTGGAAATTTGACCTCTTATTCCCCTTCACCTTCCACCCCCATTTTTAAAATTTTCAACTACAGTTGACATTCAATATTATTTTATATTAATTTCAGGTATACAGCATAGTGGTTAGACATTTATAGAATTTGAGAAGTGATCCCCCTGACTAGTCTAGTACCCACTTGGCACTATACATAGTTGTTACCATATTATAGACTATATTCCCTATGCTATACCCTACATCCCCGTGACTATTTTGTAATTACAAATTTGTACTTCTTAATCCCTTCACCTTTTTCACCCTGCCCCCAGCTCCCTACCTTCTATCACCCTGATAAATCTAGTACCCATATGACACCATACATAGTTATTACAATATTATTGACTATATTCCTTATGCTATAACCTAAATCCCCATGATGATTTCATAACAACCGTCTTGTACTTCTTATCCCTTCCCTTCCCATCTGGCAACCATCAAAATGTTCTTTGTATCTATGAGTTTGTTTCTGTTTTGTATGTTTATTTTGTTCTTTAGATTCCACACATAAGCAAAATCACATTGCATCTGTCTTTCTCTCTCTGACACTCCACTCAGCACAATACCCTCCAGGTCCATCCATGCCTCCACAGATGGCAAGAACCCATTTCCTTCCATGGTCGAGCAAAATTCCATTGTATATATGTACCACCTCCTCTTCATCCATTCATCCATTAATGAACACCCAGGCTGCCTCCATATCTTGGCCTTTGTAAATAATGCTGCAATGAACATATGGATGCACACATCCCCTTGAAGTAGGATTTTGGGTTTCTTTGGATAAATACCCAGAAGTGGGATTATGGTCCTTCTCTGTCTCTTGTTATAGCCTTTATTTTAAAGCCTATTTTGTGTGGTGTAGGTATTGCTATCCCAACTTTTATTTTTTTGTTTCAATTTTCATAAAATACATTGTTTGATCTCTTTATTTTTATTCTGGATGTGTCTTTTGATTTGAAATGAGTCTCTTGTAAGCAGCATATGTAAGGGTCTTGTTTTCTTATCCATTCAGCCACCCTATCTTTTGATTGGAGCATTTTATCCACTTACATTGAAAGTAATTGTTGATAGACATATAGTTATTGCCATTTTCTTCTTCTTCTTCTTTTTTTTTTTTGTCTTAAAAAGTACCTTTAAGATTCCTTGCAATTCTGAATTGGTGTTGATGAACTCCTCCAGATTTTTCTTGTCTGGGAAGCTCTTTAATCTGTTCTTTGATTCTAAATAATAGCTTTGCTGGGTAGAGTAATCTTTTTTTATTTCCATTGTTGTGTATTTATTATTTCATTGTTATTCCATAGTATTCCTTAATATTTCATTATTCTATTAACACACCACGATTTATTTACCAATTCTATGGAGAATAGGCTCTGTTTCCAGTATTTGGTTAGTAGTTATAGGTGGCTATGAACATTCTTTTCCATAGCTATTCCTTTCTGTTAAGGTGTCCAGTTTCCAATCATTCTTGTAAATGTGTAGTTATAGCTCATAGTGGTTTGGATTTGCAGATTTGCTTTTCTTTAGTGACTAATGGAATGGAACAACTGGGTAGAGGAATCTTGGTTGTAGAGCCTTGCTTTTCATCACTTTGAATATTTCTGCCAATCCCTTCTGGCCTGCAAAGTTTCTGTTGATAAATCAGCTGGTAGTCTTATAGGAGTGCCCTTGTAAGTAACTAACTGCTTTTCTCTTGCTGCTTTTAAGATTCTTTCTCTGCCTTTAACCTCTGGCATTTTAATTATTATGTGTCTTTGCTGTGGGCCTCGTTGGGTTTATCTTGTTTGAGACTCTTTGTGCTTCCTGGGCTTGTATCTCTATTTCCTTTATTAAATTAGGAAAGTTTTCCATAATTACTTGTTCAAATGGGTTTTGAATTCTTTGCTTTCTCTCTTCTCCTTCTATGATGCAAATGTTGTTATGCTTGTGTTGTCCTAGAGATCTCTCAAACTCTTCTCATTTATTTTGGATTCTTTTTTCTTTTGCTATTCTGATTGGGTGTTTCTGCTACATTAACTTCTAAATTACTAATTCAGTCCTCTGCTTCATCTAATTTAATGTTGATTCCCTCTAATGTATTCTTCATTTCAGTTATTATAGTCTTTATTTCTGACTGGTTCTTTTTTTATGTTTTCTATCTCCATTTTTATGTTTCCTACCTCTTTGTTGAAGTTCTCCCTGAGATCATTGAGCATCCTTATAGCCAGGGTTTTGAACTCCGTGTCTGGTTGTCTTGTCTCCATTTTGTTTAGTTCTTTTTCTGAAGCTTTGTTCTGTTCTCTTATTTGGACATGTCTCTTTGTCTCCCCATATTGGCTGCCTCCCTGTGTTTGTTTCTGTGTATTAGGTAGGACTGCTATGTCTCCCAGTCTTAGCTGACTGGCCTTATGTAGTAGGTGTGCTGTGAGGCCCAAAGGCACAGTCTCCCTGGTTACCTACTCTGGGTACTCCAGGAATGTCAATTTTGTGGGTTGTTTATGAATTACTCTTGTAGTTAAGCCTTGGTTGCTGTTTGCATGTCAATGCATATCCCCTTGGGATGATTGGTTGTGAAGACTGGCTGTGACTACAGTAGAGGAGCTGTTATGCAGGGGCTGACCATATGGAACAGGATTTGCTTTAGCAGGGCTCTGGTGTCTGCACAGTTTACCCTTTGGGTGTGTCATTTTTGGAGGCAGCCAGGTGATGCTCCAGCTCAGTCTGAAGATGGCCACAAGGGATGCCAGTCCTGAGACCTCCTGGGAGGGGCCCCACCACAGGCCAAGTTCAGCTGCAACTTGGGGCCACCTGGCATTAGCCACAAAGCAATTTGCAGATGATTGCAACTTGTGCTGGGCTTTAAGATGCCTCAAGAAGCCAAGCTGTGGAGTAAGAATGGCTGGTGCTATTGCTGGGTCTGGGGCTGCTCAGCAAGAGGTGCAGAATATGCTGAAGCCAGATGCTGCTTGTTTGAGTTTTGTGAACCTTTGAGATATTTTAGAAAACTCTACAGCATGAGCCAAGACATATGTTTGTATGGAAAGGCCACTGGGAATAGCTTGGGTGGGCTCAAAATTTGTGTTGGGAGAGGTCTCAAGGAATCAGGGCGGGGTAGACAAATGGTGTTAGCTAGGTTGATGGAGACTCAGATATGGTGGCCACATGCATATGCTTGTCAAGGGTGGGGAGGGCTCAAAAAGAACAATGGATTCTGCCAGCACTGCTGTCTGGGAGAAAGCTGCCTCTTTAGCCCTTTCCCTGAAGCCAGACAACTCAGTTCCTCCCCATATGTCCCTAATGCCTTTTGAGCTGCTGCCTGAGCACTGGAGCTGAAATCATTTTGTGAGTCTATCAGTAAGTCCATGCATAGGCTCTTTAAGAGGACTTCCTGGGGCTCCAGCTGCCCTCTATCTCACTCAGTCACAATCTCTGCTGGTTTTCACAGCCAGAAGTTATGGGGACTTCTATTCCTGGCACTGGAACTCTGGGCTGGGGAACCTTGTGTAAGGCTGGGAATCCTCAGTTCTCTGGGGGAGCCTAGCCTATTGGGTTGTCAGAAAAGTCATGACACATTTTGTCTATGTTTTTCAAAGGTCATTTATTTATATAAATAACAAAGATCAATCAATGATATATTGCCCACTTTGTTCGATAATCTTTTGCCATCTTTCAGTGAGCTTCATAATTCCTCTTTCATAGAAGGACCAGTCTTTATTGCAAACAACTGATCAAGGTGCTGATTTACAGTCTCATCTGAATTGAACGTTGTACCATGCAAGGAGTTTTGAAGAGAGCAAAACAAGTGGAAGTCTGATGGTGCAAGGTCAGGTGAGTATGGTGGGTGTGGCAACACATTCCATCCAATCTCTAATAATTTTTGACAGGTGATCAAACTTGTGTGTGGTCTCGTGTTGTCACGATGGAACACAACTCCTTTACAATTAACAATCTCTGGACATTTCTGGATGATGAAGTCATTCAAATTGTCCAATTGCCGACAGTACACATTCGAATTGATTGTTTGGTTCCTTGGTAGGAGCTTGAAAAACATGACACCTTTAAAATCCCACCATACTGAGAGCATAGCCTTCCTCTGATGAATGTCTGTTTCCAGTGTTGTTTGAGGCGAAGCATCACGTCGGGACCAAGACCGTTTGTACACCACATTGTTGTAAACAATCCACTTCTCATCACCAGCTATCAGTTGCTTCAAAAAAGGATTGTTTTCCTCATGTTTAATGAGCAGATTGTAGATGTTTATATGCGTCGTCAAATGAACTTCTTTGAGTTCATGCGGAACCCAAATATTGAGCTTGCTTATGTATCCCAGCTTCTTCAGGTGGTCATGAATGCTTGAATGATGGATGTTCAATGTTTCTGCAATCTCTTGTGTCGTGTAACATGGGTTTGACTCGATCAATGCCTTTATTTTGTCGTCATCAACCCCGGTGGGCCTCCCTGACTGAGGAGCAGCGTTGAGATCAAAATCACCAGTACGGAATTTTGTGAACCATCGTTGGCACTGACGTTTTTGTAGAGCATTGTCATCATAAACTTTATGCAACTTTTCACACGCTTGACACGCATTTTTCTCTTTATGGAAGTAAAAGAGTAAAATATGACAAAAACACAGAGTTCAGTCTTCCATCTTCAACTTGTAAAATCTCCAAAACTTAACCAAATTGCTCAATTTTTTTTAGAATGAAGCTAGAACTGTCAGCTGTCAAATGACATAGGAATAACATAGATGCGAATGACTCTAGTACCTCCAAAAATGAACTAGTGCCATCTGTTGCAAACATGTGTCATGACTTTTTCAACAACCCAATTGATATTTCTCCTAATTTTTAACAGTCACATGTAGGTGTGGGATCAGACCATTCAGTGTCTCTGCCCTTCTTACCAGTCTCGAGGTGGCTTCTTCTTTATGTCCTTAGTTGTAGGACTTTGGTTCAGTTTCAGGTGATTCTCAGTAATGGTTGTTCTGTAGTTTAGTTGTAATTGTGATATGATCTGAGATGAGGCAAATACAGTGTTTACCTATTGTGCTATTTTGACCAGAAATATGTCACAACTTTTATTTAATATGCATTTTGTTAAGTCATAACTAATTTAGTGTAAAAATACACATGAATGTTGGGAAATAAAAGACAAAATTATGCTTATTTTCTGATTACATGATTGTCTACCTGAAAGCCAAAAGGATTAAGGAAAAATTATTATACTTCATCAGAGATCTTTGCATCATGACTTTCCTATATGACAACCAGTTAGCAAATACTGTGGGAAAATATTTCATTTATAATATTAACAAAAGCCTCTATACTTATGAACAAAAGTAAGATAAAACATACAGGACACACACACACACACACATCTTTGTAGAGATATGTAACTTCCATAACCAAGAAGCTGTCATGTTGCTGGGATAAAGACAATATTGTAAATATGGTATAAATTAATTAATAAATATGTTGCTTTCAAATTAAAATCCTAATGACATTTATATAAGAACTTTATACAACAATTCTTAAGACTATCTGGAAGAATAAATGGATGAGAATATATCAGTAAAATTTTGAAAAAGAAAAGTCAAGAAATGAGAGGGACTTACATTATGAAATATTTAATGTATTATAAATCAGCAATAAATAATTAAGCAGCTTATATCTGTACCAGGAATAGACAGAGCAATCAGTAAAATATATAACCCAGAAATAGTGTTAAGTATAAATGAGAAATTAGTGTATGGTAAAGGTATAATTACAGTTCATCATTATTATTCAAATGGACACCTGACTAATGACTTGCCACTTTGTAGTCACTAAGGTTCCTAGTTATAGACAGCACTTTATTAATCCACTTTAATAAGCTCCCCTGTGCTTAAATTAGCTAATGTTATCAGATAGCTTTTAGAATTTCTAGAACTGAAAAAAAATAGCTGCCAACAAAGAATTTTATATCCAGAAAAAATATCTTTCAAAGAGAAGGTAAAGTGAAGATATTTTTAGATAAAAACTGAGAGAATTGTTCATGAACAGACTTTCAAAACAAACAAACAAATGGAAAAAAACACTAAAGGGGTCTTTAGACAAAAGCAAAATGAACTTGACTGAAAAATGGAAATACAGGCATAAATGAAGAGCCATGGAAAAGGTCAATATGTGGACAAATTTAAAAGAATATATGCTATACAAAATAATAATAACAGCTAGTAGTGTTAAATTATGTGTACTTACAAGGCATGAAAATAATAATAAATATTGATGGTGAGGTAAATGGAGTTAAAGTATTTTAGGAACCTAACATTGTCTGGAAAGCAATAAAATAATTATACTCTAAGGAACTAAGAATGCATGCTGTCAACTAGGGTAACAACTAAAAGAGTAAAATAATATATCATTAACAAGTTAATGGAGGCGAGAATGGAACAAAATATACTTTATTTACTAAAGACTAGAAAGAGAGAAAAAGTAACAAAACAGATTGGAGAAATGGTGAGTAAAACAGGAAAACGATAAGTTGGTAAATATGAGTTCAAATTCAACTAAACATATATTCAATATTGATGAACAAATTCTCTAATCAAATGACAGAAGTTACCAAACTATATTTAAGAAAGAAAAACTACCCAACTATATAAATCTTAGAAGAGACACACCTTGTATATGAAGATAAAGAAAGGTTTATAGTAAAAAAGAATGAACAAAGATATATTATGCAAACCCTAAACAAAAGAGGGTTATATTGATGTTAACCAAAGTAAACTTGAAGTTAAAAAATATTACTAAAAATGCAAAAGGACATTTCAAACTGATAAATGGGGCAAAGGACCCGGAAGATAAAACAATTATAAATTTGTGTGCATTCATAATGTAGTTTCAAAATATATAAAGCATGACCTGGTAGAACTAAAATTAGAAATGGAGAAATCCGTGATCATACTGAGAGACTCCAAAACACATTCAACAGTAACTGATTTAACTAAAAGGAAAAAAATCTATAAGTATATAGAAGATCTTTATTGTATGATTAAAAAAACTAATAAAATTGTCATCAACAGATACAGAACACTGCAGCTAACAACTTCAGAGTATAGTTTATTTCCAAGTAACATGGGACATTACCAAAATTTAACATATACAGGGCCATAAAACATTTCTTAACAAATTTTAAAAGACAGAAGTTGTGTATATTATATTCTCGGCACTCAGTACAATTAAGCTAAACAGCAACAGAAAGATAAAAATAAAATGCCCAAATATTGGAAATAAGCTACTTAATTACCAAATTTTTAAAAAGATAGTACAATGGAAACTAGAATGAATGACAATGAAAATATGACATGGCGTAACTTGTTGTGGGATATAGCTAAAGCCATGTGAAGAGGAAAATTTGTAGCATTAAAATGGTTATACTGTATTGCTGAGAAAGCAATGATCAAATTATCTATTTAAAAAAGTTAGAAATGCTTTTTATTGAACCCAAAGGAAGTAGGAAAATAAAACAATGAAGATGAGAATATAAAGAAGTAAAAAAGTAACACACAATAGAGAGAATAAAAATGCCAGATTTGGTTCTTTGAAAAGATTTGTCAAATTGATAAACTTCTAGCAAGACTGAGCAGGAAATAAAAGAATGAAGGCACAAAATTGTTAATATCAAGAGTGAAAAAGGGGACATCATGATGGATCCTACAAAATTAATAAGAAAATGTGAGGATTTTATAGAGAACTTTATGTGAATAATTTTGAAAATGTAGATAAAATGGGCAAAGTTCTGGAAATAAAAACTTACCAAAAATGATACAAGAAATGGCAAATCTGAATAGTCTTATAGTTATTAAAAGAAATATCTTCCCGTATAGAAATCTCTAAGTCTAAGTTGCTCAGTGTCCTCCAACCTTCATTAAAGAAATAACATCATTCTTAAATTATCAGAGAATAGAAAAAAAGTAATTCTTCTCAACATGTTTTATGAGGTCAACATAACCTTGATACTTAAATGTGATAGACATTATAGGAAAGAAAACTCAATATTTTTGTGAACATAGATGCAAAACTTCTGAACAAAATATTTGTGAACAAAATCTAACAATTTATATAAAAAATGTATGTTACAGTTAAGTCACTTTTATTCCAAGAATGCGAGTTTGCTTTACTATTAAAAGTATCAATTAATATAATTCACCACATTAACAGAATAAAGGAGAAAATGCATATGATTATCTCAGAAGATGAAGAACACACATTTGCTGAAATTCAATACTTATATTTACTATTTTAAAAAGTTAAGACTAGAGGAAACATTTTTAATCTGAAAATATGTATCTTCAATAAAACTATAAAATAGTAAAATCCTATTCAATGGTGAAATTGTGAAAGCTTTCCCTTTGATACTAGGAATGAGACAGATGCCTGTACCATCACTTTTATTTAACATTTCCTGGAAATCATAAACAGAGAAAAAGGCAAATAAAATAAAAAGTATGAGGACTAGAAACAAATAAATCTTTCATTATTTGAAAGTGACATGATATATATATATATATGTGTGTGTGTGTGTGTGTGTGTGTGTGTGTGTGTATCAGCAGTAAATAATTAGAAAATTAAATTTAAAATATGTCACCAAAAACATTAAAAACTTGAAGGAAAATCTAACAAAAGATATGCAAGATTTTTTTATACAGGGAGCCATAAGACTTTAAAAACTATAAAACTAAAGAAGTGAAGAGATATGTTATTTTCATGGATTGGAAAACTCAATATTGTAAACATGTAAATTCTCCTAAATTCATCTGTAGATTCAGTGCAATTCCAAATAAAATTGCAGCAGACAATATTCACAAGGAAACGAGGTGGAAAGATATGGTAGACATGGAGATGTGCTCCCCAAGGAAAGACTTAATGCCTAGCTTCATAGAGCTATCAGATACTTCAGATCTGCCTCAGCTACCTTGCCTGGGGTCATGCCTTTCCCAGGGCAGCCCATCACTAATGACTAAATGAAATGATGCATAAACTCATGGCCATTTGTGTCCATTGTGGGACAATTCTGACAGGCAATATTTGCTCCAGACCTCCATGCATTGCAGTTCTACTTCTCCTTCTGCTCAGTGCTGCTTCTTCTCATTTCTTTTATCTGTATTGTTTCCTAATAAATATTTTTGCCTTCCAGACTCCATTTCAGTAATGCAATCCCAATCTGAGACAAAAACTATCCCTATGAACTGCAAAATATAAGAAAGTAGGGAAAACCAACTGTCACAATATTTACATATTCAGGAGAGAAAGCAGAAGGAAACAATGCAGTGTCCAACTGACCTAAGAAGAGAGCTCCAGAATTGCTTATAAGTATTTACTGAAAAGCCCAATGGGCCAAGTTACAATCCATGAAAAATGATATATCCCTCTACGAGGGGTTTTGCTCACTCTAATAATGAGTTAGGGCAAAGGGACAGTGGTAAAGTTTGAAGAAGATGGAGAAGTCTAGCACTTGTGAATTCTCAAGACTGACCATTCCATTCCTGGACAGTGACCCACACTGAGCAGGAAAGGATAACAGATGAGGGAAAGAGCAGATCTAGATTAAGTGGGAGATGGGGACAGGCCTGGGAAATTTCAGAAACAAGCTGCTGTATTTTTGAACACTACAAGAAAGCAACATAGGAGGGAGCTCTGTGAAATTAGAAAAGCCCTGAATTTTGCCTTCATTTAAATATTTAAGAAAATTAATTTCCCATGAAAAATAAGCCACAAAAATTATTGAGGTAAAATCCCACACAAGATTATAAGAAAAAAAATCATCCGAACAGACAATGAAACCATGCCAGAAAGACCTGACAACAGAAGAAATGAAAACTGTAAGTTCCTATTTCAATATAAGCAAAAAGACCTGAAGAAAATACAAGACAGGGAAAAAAATTACATCACAAATCAGAATTAGAAAAACTTAGAAATGAGGAGACAGAACTCAAAGAATTAGAACTAGCATGTGATCCAGCAATCCCACTTCTGAGTATATGAGTATACTTTTATCCAAAGGAATTGAAATCAGGATCTCAAAGTCTATCTGGTAGTCCTTCTTATCTGTAGTTTCAGTTACCCTTGGTTAACTGTTGTCTGAAAATATTAAATGGAAAATTCCAGAAATAAACAGTTCCTCAATTTTTAGTTGCATGCTGTTCTGAGTAGTGTGATGAAATTTGTGATGTTCCAGTTGGGATGTGATTCAAACCTTTGTCTAGCAAATCACAGTATATGCCATTCATCTGTTAGTCACTTAGTAGCCATCTTGGTTATCAGACTGACTGTTTCAGTATTGCAGTGCTTGGGCTCAAGTAAAACAAGTATTATTTTCCTTAATAATAATGGCACCAAAGTGCAAAAGTAGTGATGCTGACAATTTAGATATGCCAAAGAGAAGCCATCTTCCTTTAAGTGAAAATGTGGAAGTTCTCAACTTAATAAAGAAAAGGAATTGTGTGCTGAGGAAGCTAAGATCTATAGTAAGAACAGATCTATCTGTGAAATTGTGAAGAAGGAAAAAGAAATTCATGCTAGTTTTGCTGTCACACCTCAAACTGGAAAAGTTGTGACCATAGTGCATGATAAGTGCTTAGTTAAGATGAAAGAGGTATTAAATTTGTGGGTGAAAGACACGAATAGAAAATGTGTTCTAATTGATGACATGTTGTGCCAGAAGGCACGGAGCCTATACAAAGACTTCAGCAAAAGATCCCCTGTAACAAGTGACACTAAGCCATTTACTGTAAGCAAGGGATGGTACACAGATTAAGGAATAGTTTTGGACTGAAAATATAAAAATTACAGGAAAGATTCTGTCTGCTGATGGAGAAGCTGCTACCACATTTCTGGCAGAGTTGAAGAAGTTGATTAGGGGTTCAGACATTCACTCTGGGGGTCTTGGAACATATCCCCTGTAGATAAAGGGGAACTTCTGTATCCACAATAGCCAAGATATGGAAGCAACCTAAATGCCCATTGATGGATGAATGAATACAGTACTGTATACAGTGAAATATTAATCAACAGTAACAAAGAAGGAAATCCTGCCATTTGTGACAACATGGATGAACCCAGAAGACATTACGGTAAGTGAAACAAGCCAGACACAGAAAGACAAATACTACATGATACTACTGATATGAGGAATCTAAAATAGTTAAACTCATAGAAGCAGAGAGCAGAATGATGGTTGCCAGGGGCTGAAGGCAGGGGAAATGGGGAGAAATTAGTTAAAAGGGTACAAAGTTTAAATTATGTAAGATGAATAAGTCCTGGAGATCTACTATAAAGAAAGTGCCTATAGTTAATAATACTGTATTGTATACTTAAAAATTTGTTAAGAGAGCAGGTCTTATATTGTGTTCTTATTGCAAAATAATAAACAAATAAGTAAGTAAGTAAGTAAGTAAGTAAGTAAGTAAATAAATAAATAAATAAATAAGGCAGGAGGAAGCTTTTGGGGGTGATGGATAGAATGTCCTCCGCCCTCACCCTTAAATCTTGGGACACAGAATTTCTAGTCTTGCTTGTACAGTTTATGTCATTAGGCTTCCTAATGACATAAATCTAATCTTCCAGGAGCTACAAATCAAGTTGGTAAAATCAGCATTTCTTTTGGGAATATTGACTAATTCACCCTCTTATACCCTATCAATTAAGCCCACTTTCTATCACGTTATTTTGAAAGACTTCCAGGGTTATTCTATTCTTATTCTAGTGCCTATGTTTTTCTGGATCTATCCAGATTATCATAATGCCCTGTATTCATCATTTATTCCTTACATTGATAGAAATGCATGTATATATTTTATAGACAGATATATCCTTCATAGAGGAAAGAGAACACCCGTAGATGCCAATAGTTAAATGTGCTATTGCAGAAAATGAAGAAAAGACTTTTTTCTCCATCAGCACCCTAACTGTGGGGTGCCTAAAATTGGGTCTACCACTTGAACAAGTGACAGAGTTAAATATTTTGACTTGAATTTCATAACTTGTCACAGTGATCCCATTGGCAGTAGAGTGGTGGGTTGCCAAGAAGGCAATTAATTATCTCTCTGCCTCCCTGTGTATTTAAATTTCGTTTCCTCTCCCTAAAGAGAGGTGATGCTATGGCTTACAACTAATATGCTCTTGCAGAGCTCTCCACACCAATTAGAAGGATTCTATGTTATGACACGCTTTGATAGGATGTTATGACACTCTCTGATAGAAAGCCGTTGTCCCACTGAAGCGGAAACTTCATCAGAAGCCCTGAGAATCAAGGGTGTGCTCTAGACACCCTGAAAGGGAGGGGACTATCTGTGCTCACTGGGTCCATCAAACAAAACGCCTCACACATGGGACTTTCCACGCAATTCTGCTGGTTCCCTGCAATTATCTCCTAGCCTCACCCTTATTTAGTACTCAGTTGAAGGGAGGCCTTTAATCTAGCATTTCTTAACTCACTACTTAGGACTCTTATGTGTTTATTCAAAACTCTGAAAGCCCTCTTTTATGAAAGGCAAAATTGTCCACAATGTATCAGTGGGCAAAGGGGATGGGGTTTCTTGATTAGAGTTATGCTTTTCATTGGGGAAGGGTGAGCGTCGTTGCCATAAATCATGTCATGACTCTTCTTGGAATCATGAATTTTAACATCTCTGTCTCCAACTCTGAGTTCCTGTTAGAAAGGCTTGCCTGGGATCTCACACCAAATTTCTGTCTGGAAAATGGGAAGTTTAACCTCAGATGTGTGGGACCAACTTATTTACCTGGTGCCTGAGATTCTTAGGCACTATCATGTTTCCATTATCAGGGCCAAGAATTGCGTAGAAAACTCATTTCATTAATTGTTCCAGTCTCATTCCTTCCTAACTTTCTAGTTTTAATTAGAGCCAGTTCAGATAAATAATAATACCAAACAAACAATATAACATCAGACTAAAGATGAAAAACATACTGCTTTTTCCTACTCCTGGACCTTTTTGATCAAGGGGTCTGAAACTGAGCATATAGAATATCTCCTTAAGTAAGTGTAAAGGTTTATGGGAAGAAGATGTATAATTAATTCAGACACCTAGAGTCTTATATAGCTGGACAATTCCTAATCTTAACATATGAGTATTCATTCTCATCGGAACCTTTGAATTCAAACAGATTCTAATTAAACCTATGGTGTAGAATCATGTTGAATTTCAACATGTGAATTAAAATGTTTATGTTCATGGTGGTGTCCAATTGCTCATATTCATCTTGGAAAGTTTTCCAGTTTTTATTCAGAGACTTGTTCTGATATGTTTACCCAGGGTCTTTTCTGATCCTTCCGGCTAGGACTACCCTTTCATTTTCCTATCCATCAGTACCTGCGGTCATTACTATGCTGGTAGGGTTTTTCTTTCTTATTGTCTGAAGTTTGAAATGTAAAAAATCTATCAAAAACTGATGAGGCAACAGAATAGGGCTCTCAGAAAGAGGACTAGGCTGTGAGTCAGGAAGCCTTGGTTTTAGTCCAAGCACTGTTGTTCACCGGCTGTTATAATCTTGGGTAGGTCACTTAATCTGTGTTTTAGTTTCCTCATCTTTTAAATAAATGGATTGTAATGATACCTACTGTAAATGGGTAATATTGCATGGATGCAATTAACACAGAGCCAGGTATAGACTAGATAGTGAATAAATCTTTGTTAATTCTACATCTAAAAAAATTAATGTCTGTAGCTCTGTTTTCACAAGGTCTACACTAGCTCTAAGGGTTGAAAATAAGCTTGCATTTCTCAGAACCAGCAAATGGCAGGAGTTGAGGATCATTGGGATAAAGATAATAAAGATAATAGCAATAAATTCTATAGTAGGCATTTGTTTTTAATCTTTAGGTGGTTACAAGACATTGGTACTTATCTGTATATTAGGGTTAAGGTAAGAAGAAAGAGGTGGGGATACAAAAATAAGTAAGGCATATTCCTGCCTTCTAAGAGATTATGGTCTCGAGTCCACCATCAATATAATAAGAAATTTTTGATACTGATGCATCAGTTTTATGCTGTATGAGCTTCTCAATTTCAGTAGAGAATTGCTAATTTATTTGAAATTTGTAATAGTTTAAAAATATGGTTTAACAGAACTTTCTACTTGGATTGCGAGTTAGTAGTTTATTCTTCAATCTAGAGTAATTTCTGTCATGTTTCCAGCTACCTCCCTTTAAAATTCCCTTTAATAGTTACCTATACTCTTCATATCAAGAGCTAGTCCAGTCAATTCCATTATATATATATATATGTAATGAGAATATATATATATATAACTTTTTCTTCCTTACTCAGTTACTTTATTAGTTATGATGCAGGCTAAGTTTCTATAACAAAGAGACCCGGAATTGTAGTAGCTCTGTCCCATGAGATCATTGAAGGACCTGGGCTGGGGAGTCAGCTCTGCCATACTAAACATATGGCCTCCGTGTTAAGCATCCAGGGTAGCTGAGAAATTAGTGCCATTTCTCAGTTGGGGAAGTGGGAAGAGGAGGTCTGTGGTAAGCAGCTAGCTTTACCATTAAGGCGGTGACTCAGAAGCTACACGTATCACTTCTTCTGGACTCCCTTTTGCCTGAACTTGTTATGTTGCTACTTCTAGCTGTGAGGGAGGCTGGGAAATGTGCTGTCTGGGTGAATGGCAGGAACTCTATTACTTAAAGGAAGAAAGAGGGAATGCACATTGGCAATGATTATATAGCAGCCTCTTCCATATTCACTTATTCCTCCATTACTTTTAATTCATATGTGACCACGGATCTCTCTCTTATTTATGCTTTCATTGGTAATGTAGGGATGTGACTGATAATCTCTGCAAGCTGTATTTGAACAGAGACAAGAATACAAGAATGTTACTGGTACTTGGAATTAATTTTAAAAAAAATTTTATGAGGCACAGTGTGTTTTTCCAGGACCCATCAGCTCCAAGTCAAATAGTTGTTTCAATCTAGTTGTGGAGGGTGCAGCTCAGTAGTCCATGTGGGGATCTAACTGGCAACCTTGGTGTAATGAGCCTGCGCTCTAACCAACTGAGCTAACCAGCTGCCTCTGGAATTAATTTTTTATAGATCTATCTATCTATCTATCTATCTATCTATCTATCTATCTATCTATCAATCTATCTACCTACCTATCTGCCTATTCTTCCTTAGATACATGTTTGTCTGAAATTCTGATATATGTTTGAACCTCTTGGTTTTGGGTAGATTCAATTTTTGTTAAGGAATGTCTCTCTATTTTATTGGGAAAGTAACTGCATGCTAATGAATGAGTAGGAGTTAACTTAGAGTAGAAATAATTATAAAGCACCTGTCAAAAGTGAAGTGCTATAGAAATGCTAAATAATGACACTAATAAAAAACTGATTGTCGTGGCTTCAAAGGAAGTGTTAAGTTGGAGTGTTTTGACGTGTATGGCATTTGAATGATCTAAATAGGTGTTTAGATACTCACATGAGAGACTATTCTAGCCACTCAAGAGAAATAAGAGTCTGTTCTACCTACTCAATGTTTTGATGCTTCCGAGAGAATTTTAGCATTTTAAAATATTATTTTAAAAGTAAGTATTGTGTTGTCTTGATTAAATTCATATAAAGGAAGGACATTGCTTAACAAAAATGTGGCATTCTTCTTAGACTGCTTAACTTTGTACCTTAAGCTCCTGGGATCTCTGCCTCTGATATGATCCAATGCTGCTGAATTTATGACGACCAGACACAGAGCTAAGACTGCAAATTGGTAGTGAACTCTGATTAGAGTTAGAGCTTTGGGTTAGGTAACTTTCTTGTTTTAGAGGTGTATCTTACTCTTTCATACTTTGGTTTAAAATATAATACTGAAGTATTATTTAGCAAAGTGGTGAAACCTCTGGCTCTGGACTCAGTTGGAGTTCAGTTCACATCTATTTTGTGATCTTGGGCCACCATGTGATCTTTCTCCACACCTCAGTTTCTTCACTGGTTAACTGGGCATTAGAATAATAATAGTACCTACCTAACAGGGTGTGAGAATTAAATGAGATAATGCATGTGAATTGGTTGCCACGGGTGTGGTGTTCTGCGTTTCCTATTTGTTCAGATATTCTGGAAAGGGTGGCAGTCACAATCTTTTCCGCTGGTGATTTCAAATCTCAAATTCACTGGGGTTTCACAGAAATATTCTTTCATAGTATGACAGTATAGCTTAGTGCTTGAGCTAAAAGTTCCTAGCTCCGCCAATCTCTAGCTGTGTACCCTTGGGTGAGTTAGTTCACCTTCTGTGCCTGTATTTTCTCAATTGTAAAATGGAGATAATAATACCAACCTCATAAGGTTCTTGTATGTGAAGTATTTAGCTCAGTGTTTGGCACATAATAAATGTTTAACAAATATTACATATGATTCATTTTAAAGCTTAAAATGGTTAGTTAGAGATTTTGTTTTTTTGTTTGTAAAATGAATAGGTACTTCGGGTGTCTAGTTTCACTATTTTGAACACTGTTGATTTCCCCACTTTAAACACAGTTCTTTCAGTGCCTTGGTTGTTTTAAAGTGTATTCTCAATTGTACATGCTAGTACAGGGTGTACTATCATGAATAAATGAAAAGAAAAAAAAAACAGACTGATTATCTAACTTCTTAACTTTCTGTTGAATGCTTAGTTCTAACACCTTCAGTTTGTTACAATAGATGCCAATAAATAAATCTGGGTGTCTTACTTTCTCTTTTCTCCTTTTAAACTTCTAACGAAGTAAACAGATGGTGGACACAGAGATTATAAGTGAAGAAAACTGGCACTGCAATGATTAGTTTCCTCTCCCAAAGGACATTTGGGCATTTTCCTAGTGTCCCAACTGGTTACTTGTAGTTTTGAGGCAGAGGCCTGAGGGCCTAAGAGAGTGCAAGAGAGGGAGTAGTTATATCTGGCTGTTCCCTCAAAACCACCTGTAGCAGACACAATGCAGGTGATGTGGCAAACTCAGAAGTATCATTTCAGATAGAATGCATACCGAGTTGACTGCACTGCTGGAAATCTGCATGGCTCTGTGAACGCTTCAGAGTCAGGAAGCATATTCTACTAGATTTGGTTTCCTTTGCATCTAATACTGGCATATAGTAGGTGCTGAATAGTTGTTGACTAGTCAAATAACCGAAAGTAAAAAAATACCTCTTTAGAATTTTGCATTAGGCATAATTTTATTTAGATACTGCTAGTGCTAGGAGATTGTACTCTGTTTACTTTATAGTTAATAATTTTAGTAAACCAAAACAAGGTTTCTATTGACTAAAGAAACTTTCTATTTAAAGAAACCCATGAAAAATCCTTTTGTGACAATGGATTAATCCTTGCCTACTGTATGCTTTGTAAATGTCTCTCTCCCTAAGGTAATAAAGAAGTGTGCATCTAAAATGGAATGCTACAGAACAAGCACAAGATCTTGGGGAATCTGAAGTCACCACTTTTTAATTAAAAGTGCAGATATGTCTACTTACCATTTTCTTCTTTCAGGGTATGCCTGCCACCAAATGTTAAGTTAAACAATGGTATTGTAACAGCTATATAAGATGTCAGAGGGGTAACAGATTTGGGGGGAGGGTTATCACTTTATAAGGAGTGTACATGTCTAATCATTATGTTGTTTTATATACCTGAAACTAGTGTAATAATAAAAAAAAACCCATCTCTATGGCCAATTAGAAAAGCAGATATGAAAGCATTATAGACTCTTCAGAACTGAAGTATTACATTTAACTGTTCTTTTATTATTTAAAGTTATAATGCTTAATTCCTTGTGGAGCTTATTCTCTCATGTAAAAATTTTAAGCCTTTCTCCTTGGGGCAGAGATGAAGGGAGTGGGAAAGGGGGTAAAATTTGGGGGTTTCTTTCAGAAGTTGTGCATAAGGGGTTCTCAGAGCAATTGTTCCCTGGATCTGCTTTTGTTGGCTGTGAAAATCAGGGCGGGGGTTAGCCCTTTTCTGCAGCTACTGCTGAACCAAGGCATGGACCTGGAAAAGACCCAGACTCAGTGCCTTCTTAGAGTTCACACTTCAGCCCACCCTTTGACCTACCTTTAACTTTGGACAAGAAGAGGAAAGTTAAGTTCTTTGCAGAGCATGTGGAGATGCTCCTTGGTGCTGGACTCAGGCAAGATACAGCTGCTGAAATGTAGTGCATTTAAAAAAACTCTTCCTGGAAAATGAAAACATGATTTTGAAGTAGTTGGAGTATTAAAATGCAGCACTCTGCTTCTTTTCGAAGCAAGACTTGTTTTGGGCTCACTGGTGCAGAAGAGTCCTCAAGACGAAGAGATTCAGAAACAGCAGGAATGGGATCTTAAGGACGATACCACTCATTCTACAAAACAATTGCTCTAATTAAAAAAAAAGGCACGTTAGCAAGAGTAGCTCAATTGGTAGTGTGACGGAGGGAGCAAGTTGTAAAAAGCCTCCACAGAAATGTCTGCTCTACAGATTTATAATCTGCTGTTCTGAGTTATGATGAAAGGGCTTGGAGATTGCTGGCCAGTGGCCTCCCACTCTCCTGGCCACGCCCCACTCCTAAGAATAGAGACCTTGGAAAAATTTCTCTTCCACTTTTCTTTTGATTCTCCTGAGTATTTGGCTGTAACAGGGTTTATACTTCAAGACATTTTACCAACTTATGACTGTTTTAGCCATCACCCACAAGTTCCTACGGCATTTTGAACATGTAAGATTTATTAATTTGTGCATTTGTAAGAAATTCTGTGTCTTTAAGAATGGAAGAGGGAAGCCAAAAGGAAAAAAAATAACATTTATTGAAATACACACAAAAAATACCATTTATTGAAATATACATAAACATCTGTATCTACCTAGAAACACTATCCCCCATTTTTTATTATTATATTTATTGGGATGACATTGGTTAATAAGATTACATAAGTTTCAAGTGTATAACACTATAATATATCATCTATATATTGTATTGTGTGCTCATCACCCAAAGTTTAGTCTCCTTTCATTATCATATATTTGACCCCTTTTACCCTCTTCACCTCTCTCCAGCTCCTTCCCACTTGGTAACCACCATACTGTTGTCTGTGTCAATGAGTTTTTTGTTTGTTGGTTGATTGGTTTGTTTAATTTGTTCATTTGTTGCTCTCTCTTTTATATCCCACATGTAAGATAAATTATATGATTCTTGTCCTTTTCCATCTGACTTATTTCATTTAACATGACACTCTCAGGATCCATTCATGTTGTTGCAAGTTGCAGTATTTATTTTTTCTTATAGAACAGTAGTATTTCACTGTATATATGTACCACACCTATTTTATCCAAAAATCTATCAAAGGACACTTCAGTTCTTGGCCACCATGAATAAAGCTGAACATAGGGGTGCATATGTCGTTTATGAATAAATGTTTTCAAATTTTTCAAGTAGAAACCAGAAGAGGGATTGCTGGGTCATGTAGCAGCTCTATTCTTAATTTTTTGAGGAACCTTCATACTGTGTTTCATAGTGACTGTACTAATTTGCATTCCCACCAGAAATGTATGAGGGCTCTTTGCTCTCCACATCCTTACCAATACTTGTTATTTCTTGTCTCATTGGTCATAGCCATTTTAACAGATGTTTCTATCTCGTGGTCTTGACTTGCATTTCCCTAATAGCTAGTGAAGTTGAGCATCTTTTCATATATTTGTTGGCCATTTGTATGGCTTCTTGGGTAACGTATCTGTTCAGATCCTCGGCCCATTTTTTTAACTGGATAAATGTTTTTTCTATTGTTGAGTTGTATGAGTTCTTTATATAATTTGGATATTAGCCCCTTATTGGAGGTATTATTTGCAAATATCTTCTCCCATTTGGTTGGTTGCCTTTTTGTTTTGTCGATGGTTTCTTTTGCTGTGCAGTAGCTTTTTAGTTTGATATAGTCCCATTCGTTTATTTTTGCTTTAATTTCTTTTGCCTTGGGAGTCAAATTAATCAAATCCTCTCTGAGTCCAAGGTCTGTATATTTAGTACCTATATTTTCTTTTATGTATTTAATTGTTTCAGGTCTTATATTTAGGTCTTTGATCCATTTTGAGTTAATTTTTATGTATAGTGTCAAATAGCAGTCTAGTTTCATTCTTTTGCACATGGCTTTCCAATTTTCCTACCACCATTTGTTAAGAGTCTTCCTTTTGTCTATTGCAGGTTTTTGGCTCCTTTGTTGCATGAATATGTGGGTTTATTTCTGGGCTCTCGATTCTGTTCATTGGTCTGTTTTTCTGCCAAGTTCATACTGTTTTGATTATTGTGGCTTTGTTATATAATTGGAAGTCAGTGAGTGTGATACCTCAAGCTTTATTCTTTTTTCTCAGGATTGCTTTGGCTATTCAGGGTCTTTTGTTGTTTCATACAAATTTGATCATTTTTTTGTTCTATTTTTTTGAGAAATGCCATTGGTATTTTGATGGATAGCTTTATATTTATATTTTGCTTTGGGTAATATGAACATTTTAACTATGTTGATTCTTCCTGTCCATGAACACAGAATGTTTTTCCATTTCTTTGTGTTTTCTTCAATTTCTTTAAATAATGTCTTATAGTTTTCAGTGTATAGGTCCTTCACATCCTTTGTTAAGTTTATTCCTTGATATTTTATTCTTTTCATTGCCATAGCAAATGGAATTGTTTTTTTCTGAAATTTCATTGTTATTTTATAGGAACACAATGGATTTTTTTACATTGGTTTTGTGTCCTGCCACTTTGCTGTATTTGTTTATTGTTTCTAAGAGCTTTTTGGTGGAGTCTTTAGAGTTTTCTATATAAAAAATCATGTCATCTGAAAAAAGTGACAATTTGACTTCTTCATTTCCAATTTGGATGCCTTTTATTTCTTTCTCTTGCCTGATTGCTCTGGCTAGGATTTCCAGTATTATGTTGAATAACAGTGGTGAGAACAGGCATCCTTGTCTTGTTCCTGAGCTTAGAGGAAAAGTTTTCAGTTTTTCACCATTCAGTATGATATTTGTTGAGGTTTTTTTTTTAATGTATAATCTTTATTATGTTGAGCTACTTTCCTTCTATCTCTATTCTGTTGAGTGTTTTAATCACAAATGGACATTGTATCTTGTCAAATGCACTTTCTGCATCTATTAATATAATCATATGATTTTTATCCTTTATTTGTTAATGTGGTATATCACATTGATTAATTTGTGTATGGTGAACTATTCTTGCACCCCGGGAATTGACCCTGCTTGATAATGATGTATTATCTTTTTAATGTATTGTTGTATTCAATTTGCTAGTATTTTGTTTAGGATTTTTGCATCTATATTCATCAGAGGTATTGGTCTGTAATTTTCATTTTATGTGTTGTCCTTTTCAGGTTTCAGTATCAGGGTAATGTTGGCCTCATAAAATGAGTCAGGAAGTATTGTCTCTTCTTTAATTATTTTTGGAAGAACTTGAGAAGAATAGGTTTTAAATCTTTAAATGTTTGGTAGAATTCCTAGTGAAGCCATCTGGTCCTGGACTTTTACATTTTGGGATGTTTTTGATGACTGTTTCAATTTGCTTATTGTTGAATGGTCATTTAGATTTTCCAGTTCTTCATGATTCAGTCTAAGAAGGTTATATATTTCTATGAATTTGTCTATTTCTTTTAGGTTATCAAATTTAGTGGAGTATACCTTTCATAGTATTCTTGTATAGTCTTTTGTATTTCTGTGATGTCCATTGTAACTTCTATTTCATTTCTGATTTTGTTAATTTGTTAATTTGTTAATCCTTTTATCTTTTTTCCTTAGTGAATTTAGCCAGAGGTTTGTCAATTTTATTAATCTTTTCAAAGAACCAACTCTTTATTGCATTAATTTTTCTATTGGCTTTTTTTCTCTATTTTGTTTAATAATTCTGCTCCAACTTTTATTTTTCTTCCTCCTACTGACTTTGGACTCTGTTTATTCTTCTTTATCTATTGTAGTTCATTAAGGTAAAAATAAGCTTCTTCTTGTTTCTTGAGGTAAGCTTGTAGTGATATAAAATTTCATTTTATTACTGTTTTTGCTGTATCCCTCAAATTTTGATATGTCCTTTATTCTCATTTGTCTCTGTATCTTTTGATCTCTTATTTCTTCTTTGACCCAGCCATTGTTTAGTAGCATGTTGTTTAATCTCCACATATTCGTGGTTTTTCCTGCTTGCTTTTTTATTTTTTTAATTTTTTTTATTGTTAGTTTCAGGTGTACAGAATAATGCAGTAGTTGTCCTTTTTACCCTTCACACAGAAACAAGCCCCTCCCCCATCTACTGACCTCCCACCCCCGATATCATGCTTATCTATTACAATTCCATTGATTCCATTCCCACTCCCTACTCCACATCCCATGACTATATGTATATATAATTATAGTTGACATACATTATTATTCAACATCAGCTTCAGAAATAGAATGCAGTGGTCAGGCCTCTACACCAAAATGGTCTCCCTAACAAGACATGAGTTCATCTGGTCCCCTAAAAAATTTACAACATTATTGATTATATTCCCCAGACTGTCTTTTCTATCCCTGAGGTCATATTGTAGTTACCAATTTGTATTGTCTTGTCCCTTCCCCTTCTCCTTCAT
>NW_017731440.1:2936823-2974636 GCF_001890085.2 Hipposideros armiger | reverse complement strand
TACCTCCATACTGATTTCCATAGTGGCTGCACCAGTCTGCAGTCCCACCAACAGTACACCAGGTTTCTCTTTTCCCCACAACCTCGCCAGCATTTGTTGTTTGTTGATTTATTGATGATAGCCTTCTGACTGGGGTAAGGAGGTATCTCATTGTGGTTTTTATCTGCATTTCCCTAATGCTAAGTGAGGCTGAACATTTTTTCATATGCCTGTTGGCCATCTGTATGTCCTCTTTGGAGAAACGTCTCTTCATATCCTCTGCCCATTTTTTATTGGGTTGTTTGTTTTTTTGGTGTTGAGTTGCATGAGCATTTTATATATTTTGGATATTAACCCCTTATCAGATAGCTCCTTGACAAATATCTTCTCCCATTCAGTAAGCTTCCTTTTTGTTTTATTGATGGTTTCTTTTGTTGTGAAAAAAACTTTTAAGTTTGATGTAGTCCCATATGTTCATTTTTTCTTTTACTTCCTTAGCCCGCCGGGATGTATCAGTAAAAATATTGCTCAGGGTAAGGTCTATTGCTCAGGGCAAATTTAGACCTATATTTTCTTCTATTTTCCTGCTTTCTTTTTGCAGTTGATTTCCAATTTCAAAGCATTGTGTTTGGAGAATATGTTTGGTATTATTTCAATTTTCTTAAATTTCTTGAGGCTGGTTTTGTGTCCCAGCATACGGTTTACCCTTGAGAATGTTCCATGTGCACTAAAGAAGAACATATATTCTGGTGTTCTGGGATGAAAAGCTCTGTAAATATCCATTATGTCCATTTGAGCTAATGTGTCATGTAAGCCGATATCTCTTTTCAACCCTTTACCTCTCCCCTTTTGTCTTTTTATTGTCACAAATTATCTCCTTTTATGCTGTGAGTTCATTTCCAAATTGCGGTAACTATTGTCTTCTTATTCTTTTAAAAATATTTTTACTTCCTTTAACTTTTATGTTATATTTAAGTGTTTGATACTCTATTCTGAACAAGGGTTGCAATTTCCTGCTTTGGTCTGTTTGTTAGTCATCTTGCTCATCGTTTTGTAACTTTTTGTCTTTTTGTTTGAGGTAGAAGAACACGCATCAGTATTTTCTGTAATGCAGCTTTTGTGGTGGTAAATTTCCTCGGCTCCTGTTTGTCTGGAAAAGACTTTATTTCTCCTTCATACCTAATGGATAACTTTGCTTCACATATTTTTTCTTGGCTGGTGGCTTTTTTTTTCAATATTTTGAATACTTCATGCCACTTTCTCCTAACTTGTTGGGTTTCTGCTGAAAAAAACCAATGATAATCTAATAGGATTTCCTTTATAGTTCATCATGTTCTTTTCCCTGGCTGCCTTGAGAATTCTTTTTTGTAGTTAATTTTTGACAGTTTTAGTAGAATGTGCTTTGGATAAGGCCTTTTTGACTGAGATATTTAGGTGTTCTGTTGGTTTCTTGTATGCAAGGATCCTATTCTTTCCATAGATTTGAGAAGTTTTCATCAATTATTTCTTTAAATAGGTTCTCTGTTCCCTTTTCCTGCTCTTTGCCTTCTGGTACACCCACTAGTCTTATATTGCTCTTTCTAATGGAGTCAGATAAGTCTCATAGAATTCTTTTTTTTTTAACTCTATAGTCTCTCTTCCACTTGAGTCATTTCTAGATTTCAATCTATGTCACTAATTCTTTCCTCCATATGTTCTCCTCTATTTCCTAAGACTGCTAGTTCATTCTTCATTTCTTTAATTGAGTTCTTCAGCTCCAGAATTTCAGTCACCCATCTTCAGATGTCTGTGCAATGTCGCCACATGTTTGATTCTTTTTTATAGTTTCAATCTCTTTGGTGAAGTACTCCTTTTGATCAATGATTTTATCCCTGAGTTTGTTGAATTGCCTTTCTGAGTTTTCTTGTATTTTTCTGAGAACAGTAATCTTGAATCTCTGTCATTTAAGTCACAAATTTTAATTTTTTAAGTTTATTTTCTAGAGCGTTTTCATTTTCATTTTGAATTACTTTTTTATCTTGGTTATTCATTGTGCTTGATGGGTTATTTATGTGTCTGGGCATTTGTGGGAATGAAAACTGCTTTTTAAAAAATTATACACTTCAGTTTACTAGGTTATGTAGAGGTTTTCCTTTTGTTTTCCAGTAGGTGGTGGTGAAGTGCAAGTTTTAATTTTCTCTTACCTGCACTGCTGGGGCTTCCAGGATCTGTTTGTGTGTGTGTGTGTGTGTGTGTGTGTGTGTGTGGTGATATCCTCTTGGCTGTGAAAATGCTCCATATTCCCCAGGAGGTGGGTGTCCCCTTTAAGACCTGGTAGCTTTGGTTTCAGGGCACCACGTGCATGGATTGGAAGGGGAAGGCTATGAGTCTCCTGTGTGTTCCTGGTGCCACATTCCTGTAGCCAGAAACCACTTCAGGGCTGCTCTGAGTTGACCCAGCTGCTTCTACTAGGCTGTATAATGGGTAGGGGATGGGTGGGTGGGGGTGTTTGGGGGGAAGAAAGTTTGTGTGTCTCTGATTCTGCTCTTCCTCATGGGTTTAGCTGCAATGAGTATGAACTACTTAGGCTGTAACTTCCCCCCTCCCCCCAGCCCTTTAACAATCTTCTGAGTGAGGATTTTGCTGCCTGGCAGGCCACAGTGGAATGGTGTGGGTACGTTCCCTGACTGCACATCCTTCGTTTTATGCTGGTGGGCTTTGGAGCACTGCAATTTTTTTGCACTGTTTCTCTGCCCCTGACCCTGTGCCCAGTCTCAATATGTGCCAGTCACCCAAGCCCAATTGCTGTCTCTGCCCCTTGGGTCTGGTCTGCCCAGTGGAGGCTTCACCCCAGCCCTTCACTGCTATCCTAACAGCTGAGGCCGTGGCGAGTGCACAAGGCTGTGCACAGTTCCTGTCTCTGTCCTTCTACCTCCCCATCCCGTCTCTGCTCTTCACTCAGATAGGCCCTTCCAGATGTCTCCTTGCGATGTCTTTGACATGTTTGTGTATGGAGCAGGGGATCTTTTGTTGAATCATTGGTGTCCAACTTGTAACTTCAAGGGGAGAGACTTGGGGGTTCTCTCACGCCTCTGTTGACCTGTCCTTCATTTTTATTTGTTTATATTCTTGCTTTTGTTTGATCCCAGCTTCATGAATTAAAGTATTTTGTCATTTGTTTTTAGAAGTGCTAAAATTTGGACCACTGTAATTATATGAGATTCCTATTGATATAGGAAATTCTCATTGCTTTATATTATAGGGGAAACACCAAAAGCAAAATGCTATATTGAAGGAAAACATAAATATTTGGGGATTATAAATGTTTGTAGGTTCTTGGAAGTATTTTCCCAAATTTACATAGAGACATGAATTTTTTTATACCAGTGCTTCTCCAACTTTAATGTGTGTACAAGTTACCTGGGAATCTTGTTAAAATGCAATTCTAATTCAGTAAATCTTGGGCAGGGCCCAAGTTTATGAATTTCTGACAAGCTCCTGGGTGCTGTTGATATTCTGGAATACACACAATTTGCAGAGCAAGCACTTATGCATATTTACATTTTAGTTTCTTTGGTTTCAGTTGTGTGATTCCATTGGTTGGTGGAACTTAAAGTTAACTTTAGCAGGTTTTAAGTTATAATAAAATTTGCAATTTTGGCAATAAATTGGCAATGATCATGTTTCCTTTACTTAAAGGAAGAAAATCTGAGATTCACAGAGTAATTCTCAGCTGGCTTATCCCTGGGATCCGTAGATCCCTTCTGTGGTCATCTAATGGGGTTCTAGGCTTCTCCTGTGTCTCCTATTTATGTGGAATTACACTTTCCATTCCAGGTGTCAATTAGAGATAGGTGGATTTTAAAAAAATAAACTTTTGTTTAAAATTATTTCTTCAACACTGAGCTCTTACCAAATTCTTTGGGGAATATTCAGTAATATGAGGCCTTGAACACGAGAGCCCCTTGCCATAATTTTGGCTGGTTACAACACATAAAAAAAAATCTAAGTTAAATAATAAAATGATCAAAATTTCTTACATTTAGTTGTTTTTATGTCCCTCCCCCATTAAACTATAAATTCTTTGAAGGCAGGATCTATGTATGCTTCACCTTTGTGTAACTGTAGTGTGCCAATAAAACTTTTAGAGATAATTAGCACATCATAAATAGTAGATGAATAAAATTCAAATATCAAATTGACATGCAGATTTTAATATAATAAGGTCTTTAAAAATGATAATGATCATTCTTGGGGAAGCTTAGGGTTCTTTTTCTTCTTAGGACTTGAGGTTCTTCAGACATGTCTAGGTCAGCCACTGACCCCATGTTGCTCTCTAAATCTTCATTTTCCCACGTTGAAAATGGAAATGAAACATTTTTCATTAGCTAAGAATGATAAGAGTGACCTGTAGGTTTGAATGTTTAGTGATTCTACCTGTCTGCTTTGCTGTAAATAAAGGGACACAGGGCATGTACAAAACATCCTTAGAAAGAGCAAGACTCCCTTACCCACTGGCAAGAGATAATGTTTTGTGTTCTTTACACTGTTTCCTTTTCACCACCTAGAAAGGTTACATTTTCTAGCTTTCCTTGTGGATAGATTTGGGACTGTATGCTGAATTTTGGATAATGGAATATTAGTCAAAATGATGTACACTATTTTGAGACTTGATCCTTAAAGGCATCCTGCATCAACTGCCAGTCTTCTCTTTCCATTCTTTGGTGGCCTTGGAAACCACATGCTCTAGATTGTGCAGCCTGGGTTCCTGAGCTTGGAGGATAGTTGCCCAAGAGAGCCACATGACCCATATTGGATTATGCTGTGAATGAGAAATGAAATTTGGTTGTGTTAAACCACTGAGATTTTTGTAGTTATTTGTTGCAGTAGCCAACATGAATCATCCTGATTAATATACCTCCTGACACTTGTAAAAGATTTTCTAGGCTGGGGAAGGGATGAGGAATGAGAGAGGGGATAAAATGACAGAGAAAGGATGGTGGGCTTGAGAGAAGGGCGTGAGGATACCATGTGAAGAACAGAAGAGTCTGTGTCGATTTAGCCCAGCCTCGATCTCTAGGAAAACTTCACCTTGCCATCTCCAAGAACTATGCTTACTATTGGCTCTGTTGGCATATGGCAAGGGCTTTCTTTCCACAATAACCAGTAAGTCTTTTATTGACTAAACTTGACACTTATCTGTATCAAGACTTTGGATGATTACTGTAGAGCTTAACCAAGTTGAACTCTCTTTCTCCCTTCCTTCTTTCTTCCTCATATACGTAATGTTCCTGGAATTTTGTGAACCAAATAACATGAAGATGCATCCCTGAATATCCAACAGAGTGACAGTGAAATGGAAAGAAAAGATCTCATTGGTATATGTACTTGGAAAAAGCTATACAAAATTAGCTCAAAAGCAAGGAAAGTGGGAAAAACTATAACATTGTTATAAAAATAGCTAATTAATTAAATGTTGTTTACTATGTATCTGGCACTGTGCCAAAGGCTAGACCCATACCATCTCATTTAATCATCACTATATCTATACGAGATAGTTACTATATTATTTTTATTTAATGATTTCCCCCATACTAGTATTCTTTCCCCTCCTTTTTTCTAGTATCATCTATAACCCTCAAATTTTAGCTCAAAAGTCACTTAGTTGGGGGATTCTTTCCTGACCAACTCTCAGTTTGAAATTCTGTCAAGTCCCCCTGCCCTCCACACTCCTATCACCTTGTACTTTTCCCTGATTGCATTATCAGAAATATTTATTTGTGTTATACTTAGAGCATTGTCTGTCTTTTCTAGATTGTAATCATTGTAAGACAAGGACTAGGGCTGCTTAACTCATTATCTCTGCCTGGCACATATTAAACTCACAGTAAATATTTGTTAGGAGAACAAATAAAATGAATGACCCTCAGATTTTAAATTTGTCCCTGGAATAAATATTGATGAAAAATGGGATGAGAGCAGGAGAGTAGGTGAAGAATACTGCTATTTGAAAAGAACTATGAGAACCATGTCACTTACTGGTATTCTTAATAGTTTTATTGTGTTGAAAAGATATTATAAAAAAATATTTTCAGTTTTTCAATGAGAGGTACTCATGATATTTTTTGAAGATAGTAATATTGTATAAGAAAACTTGGAAGTGTTCAATCTCCTGAGTGACCCTGAAATTATTACAAAGGATACTTGAATTTATAAAAAGATTAAGCATTGTATGTAGATTGATTAAATGACATGCCTTCACATATATACACTATTTTAAAAATTTGCATAGATGCTATGTAAATAATGCAATCTATTTAAAAGCATTAACTAATTCATAGTAACTTTTTATAATTAGTTACTTTCCTTAATTTGCAGATACTAAAAGTACTTTCATTATAATAGTTACAAACATTCTTTTTTTTTTTTTTAAAGATTTTTTTTATTGGGGAATTGGGGGAAGGGGAACAGACAAGTTGTTGTCCTTTTGTTCTTCAGTCTAGTTGTGGAGGATGTTGCTTCACTGGCCCAAGTTGACACCATCATTGCGCTCTTCCCGGGGGAGGCAGATCAGTCGCAGGCTTCTGGACGGCCACTCACAGCGGCTGCTGGCCGCTCACGCTGGCTGCTGGCTACACACAGTAGCCCATGGCAACCCACCTGCCATCACCAGCGACTCACAGCAGCCCAGCTCCAGGTTGAGCTGTTGTTTAGCATCTTAGCTGTAGAGGGCAGTGTCACTGGCCCTCATATATGGGATCCGAACCGGGGACCTCAGGCATCCCAAGCCAGCTCTTAACCAATGCGCCACTTGGCCAGCCCTTACAAACATTCTTAATATTAAAAAATGGCCCTCAGATTTAAATGGTGAAAACTTGTAGATTAAAGAGAGCTAAATTTTCTAACTCTATTATAAACTTGTTTTTAGTGTTATTGAAACAGAAGTGATCTTTAGATCTCAATGTTCTAGTTTTATATTGTAGTTTTACATTCCTCACAGAAACTGATTTCTTAAATCAAGGCCATCTTCAAAATAGTTTGATTTTTTTTTCATGAGATATCTCTTTGGTTGTTTGTTCATTTTATTTTTTTAGGGGTTAGTGGTTTGCCAGTGAATAGTATGAAAATTTTATTATGAAAGCTTTTAAACATACACAAAATAGAGTAATAAAAAGAACCCATTTAGGCCCATGACTCAGAATGGGCAATTATCAAGATTTTGCCATATTTGCTTATTCATTTTCCCCTTAGCTTTCTTATGGTACAAAGAGCACTCATGAACCAATTACTAAAGGCAAAAATTGACAATTAAGGAATATTGTGAATTAATTTGACTTATTATACAATTAGGACAATATTGTCATGCTATGAAAAATTTGTATTTGTTCATAATTATCAATTTGATTATATTAGTAGTAATTAAGAAAAGTGAGACAGTGTTTTTCTAATAAATCAAATTTCTTACACTATCTTTTCAATCTGTCTTATCTATGTATGTCTCCAAAATAATTTTCCTAAATTTCTTATTTTACCATTTTTGTTTCTCCTCAAACCTCTGCAATGGCTCCAGTTGCTTACAGTTTAAAGCCAAAGTATTTTAGCTTAGTATGCTATATTCTATTTTTCTGTTCTTATTTCAAAATATGTGCCAACAAATCTGCTATAGTGGGGGAGGCTAAGCATTTGATTTAAGAGCAAGAAAAACTTGGGTCAAATCCTGGTTGTACCACCTGCTACCAAGCACTGGGCTGAATGCCTCACAATCAGTGTTGCATTTAAACCCCATGGCAGCCCTGTGAGAGGCATTATTAGTTCTATCTTGATTTTGTAGGTGAGAAAACCAAGGATTAGAAGAGTTAGATGGCTGCTCCAACACCACACAAGTTAAGTATGTACAGAGGGTGTCAAAAAAAATTTATACACATTTTAAGAAAGGAAAAAAACTGTATTAAAATGATAATAATATATACCGGTAACAAAAGATGAATGCAAAGTCATGTGCATAAATTTTTTTGGCACTCCCGGTACATGGGCTGGAGAGTGTGATAGATTTTCAGTTTCTAAAAACAGTCTAAACATGTCAATTTTTAAATAAAAACTTTGAGGCATAAATGATAATTTTGAACATACTTGATTTAAAAAACAAATGCAAATCTATCTAAAAGAGAGAATGTGAACAGTACCATGAGTTTATTAAATGGAAATGAATTTATTTCCATACCTACATCCTAGGATTTGTTTAGAAATAAACTCTGACATTTATGGTAGAAGAGTAATGTTGATAGTAGCAGGGTGTGGGGACAGCACTCAGTAGAACTCAGGATCCACCCTGGACTCCCTGTGATTAGGCATGACATTCAGCTTCTCTGAGCCTTAGATTTCCATATTCTAGAATGTGTGCCACAAGAGTCTTCTTTCTGACCTTACAAGATGCTTTAGGATATGTAAACATACTAGAAAATGTATCAAATGCTGTGCAAATGTGACACTACTAGTATCTTTGAATCAAGATGTGACCATATTTTATATCAAGAGATGATAAAATCATACCATTTTCACATTGGGAGTAAACCTTGGTTATAGGAATACTTCTCTTAGGCCATAAAATATTTCCTATTTCCCCCTACACAATTGTATAGATAGTTGAATTTAGCTTTATTTTCTATGCATACAAACAACTTCATTTTGACTGTTGATTAGATTAGTAAGTTGATTCAGAAAATTGTTAGAGGCTTGGTCAGCTGGTAAATATTTAAGCAACACGTTCATGAGTTTTTAAAATATGACCAGGTGAACTTTAGCCAATTGCAAAATGTCATTGGCTTTTTTTTTTCTCCTCTTTACCAGCGCCCTTTCTCACTTTCCCAAGCTCCTGAGCTAAGGGAGTATGAGCAGTCAAATCAACTTTACCTCCTGTGCAGCAAAGCAATTCATCAGTGTATAGGAGAGTTCACAGGGTCTGCTTCTTCTGGTTTCTCTTTTTGTCTTGTGTATATGTGACTTTGACTGATTGCTGCACGTAAAGTCAAAACTACTCATTTGGGAAAAATGAAGAGCTTAAATCTCTAGTATTTGCTTAGAGACAGTAAAAGAAGACAATATGAAAAGCACCATTTTCATAACTGCTACACATTGCTTTGCTTTTGTATTTGGGATAGATATTAAGTCAGTCATTCACTAGCATTTCGACCTAATATAATATGGCACATAATAAACAGTATCAAAGACGTGAACTACAAGAAAAATGATTCACAGAATACTAAGCATTTATTCTAAATACTCATTAAGATAAAAAGAGCAATAAATGAAAACAAATGGGTAATCCATGTATTTTATTTTATGCTCATGCTTGAAATAGTTTCATATACTTAGAAAATTAAAAATAAAAAGTTTAATATTTTTTATGAAGGTGAACCAAAGCATTGTAGAACTTTTTACTGTAAAATAATTTTCAAGCAGACATGTTTGTCTTGGATCTTAAGATGAACACCCAAACGTTTGTTTCAGCAAATTAAATTCTTTCAATGCTGATGTAAAGCTATAGGCTCAAAACTGTGGAAAGGTTTTTAAAACCAAATGCAGTTCTTCTTTTGAGCTCTCTCTCTTTTTCTTTCTCTCTCTAAAAAAAAAAAAAAAAGAGGCCTGGCTTGATTTTAGGGTGTTATTCTATGCAAAATCCCTTTTCCCAGCTCCAGTATTCTTTTCTTCTGAGTTGTTGAGATAAATGCTTTATCAGAATAAATATTTTCTTCAACTTTGGAAGTCTTATTTCAGATTAGTTGGTATCAATTAAGATTGCACACACTTTCTATTCACTTTCTAGCATTGCTATGCTGGTGCATACAAATCTATTTGCTGAAGTTGCAGAATGTACTTGCAGTTACAAAAGGGCGAAAAATGGAGAAGGGAGCTCTTCCCAGAGTGAAAAATCAGCTCCTAATCAAGGAATCTCCCCCTTCTTGCAGGATGCGAGGCATTGGGGGCTGGGGAATGGCTTCACGATTTTTACTGGTAGGATTTTAAGATTGCTGTGGACCAGACAATGCTGTATATCTCCTTGTATTTTCCATTTATAACAGTAACATTTATTGTGGGTAGCATGTCCTCATTGCCTTATTGTATATTAGATGTGGTGGAAGCAGACAACTGTCTGTTTAGTCATGGGTTACCAGCCCTAAGGGAGCCCCAAGGGGAAGATTGAATGCCACCTGGAGAGCCTTCATTTTAAGCTAGATTCAGCAATTGGATGGGACTTTGGGTTTTCTTTCTTGGCATGGGGTGTTTTCATGTGGAAAGAAGAATGAAATATTTCAATAATCAAAAGGGTAGAGAAAAATCCTACCCATTCATCATAATGGTTGTGGGTTCTGGATACAAAAACTATGTTTCTCAGTTTCAATTTTCTCAGCAGAAGTGAGTAATTCTGCAAATAGTTGGGGGATATAGGCTGAGCCCTGCCAATGATATGTGGGTAGAAACTATATAGACCGCTTTCAAAGTCTGACATTTTTAAAAAAGATCAAAGCTGGAGTTATGATTATGAGTGAGATAGAGTAAACATATTTCACTCTTTCTCTCTTACTGAATGTAGTTATAAAACCTGGACAGAATGCATGGGGGAAATTATCAAAATAATCTGAAAAGTAAAGAGCAGCAGCTACATTGGAACACCATGGAATTTGAAGTACAATTCGATTTGTGGTGAATTTATCATTTTTCCCTTCTGATATACCCTGACCTGAATTCAGTGTGACTGGAAGCCTGGAAGTGAAGTGAACACTAAAGTTCAGACAGAGAGAGTTCCAGGAGAAGTCTTCTATCCCTGGTTTGAGGCTTGGGGAAGGAAAGGCCTAATGCTCAGGGAGAGTGCAAAAATGGCCCTAATTCCAGTTTTCTGATCTTTTTCTCTTTTCTTCATTCTCTTATTCCCTAGTCCCCCTACTCCCACCTGAGCAATTCTAATTTAATATGATATAGGTGGGTTAAAAGTAAAAGGATAGACAAAGATGTACTATAAAAGAACAAACAGAAAGAAAACTGGAGTGACTATATTAATATCAAACAAAGAAGACTTCAGAGCAAAGAAGATTGGCAGGGATAATGAGGGATATTATATACTGTTAAAAAGGTCAATTCACCAAGAATACATACAAATACTAAATACATATGTAACTAATAATATAATTTTAGGACACATGAAACAAAAGCTGACAAAAATGCAAGGAAAAATAGACGAATTCACAATTATATTTAGAGATTTTAACACGCCTCTTTGTCATAGATATGATGAATAGATGTAAAATGAGTAAGGATATAGGATAAATGAAGAATGCCATCAACCAACTGGATCTAACTGACATTTATTGAATATTCCACCCAATGGCAGCAGAATACAGATTCTTTTGAAGAGCATGTGAACCATTCAACAAGATAGACTATATTCTACATCATAAAACAAACTTTAACAAATTGAAATGGTACAAATTATGTTCTAAGACTATGATAGAATAAAGCTAGTAATCAGTAAGAGAAAAATAATAGGAAAATCTCTAAATACTTGGAAATTGATCATCAAATTTTTATATAATTAATGAGTCAATGTAAGTCTCAAAGGAAATTAGAAAATATTTTGAGGCACATAAAAATAAAAACACAAACTGTGTGATGAAGCTAAATCAGCACTTATAGGGACATTTATAGCATTGAATGTGCATGTTAAAAAAGAAGAAAGGTCTCAAATCAAGAACTTGAGCTTCTACCTTAAGACATTAGAGAAAGAGAAAATCAAACCCAAATCAATCAGGAGAAAGAAAATTATAAAGACAAAAGCAGAAACAATCAAACGGAAAACAAAAAATAACAGAGAAAATCAAGGAAACCAAAAACTGACTATTTGAAAAGATCAGTGAAATCCACAAAATTTTAGCAAGATTGCCAAAGAAAAAGAGAGAAGAGAAATTACCAATATCAGGAACAAAAAAGGGACATCACTACATACCCTGCATATGTTAAAAGGAAAATAAAGGAATATAACAAGCAACTCTATTCACATAAATTCAACAAATTGGATGAAATGGGGCAGTCCTTAAAACAACAAATTCCCCAGATTTACCCAAAATAAATAGATAACTTCAATAGTTCTATAGTTATTAAAGAAATTGAATTTGTAGTTTAAAGCTTCCAAAGAAAGAAATCTCCAAGCTTAGCTGGTTTCACTGGAAAATGAACCATTATGAAAAAAAAATTGGCACCAGTTCTACACAATCTCCTCCAGAAAAATAAAGGAAGGTGGAATACTTCCAAACTTATTTTATTAGGCCAACAGTACCCTGACAAAGATACTACAAAAACAAACAAATGAAAAACCCTAAACTACAGATCAATATCCCATGAACATACTTGCAAGAAATCTTAACAAAAAATTAGCAAATTGAATTCAGCAATATATAAAAATAATACTATACCACAGCCAAGTGGTGTTACTATTGGGAATGCACGTTTCCCTTAATACTTTAAAAAATGAATGTAATTCACTGTATTGATAATCTCAAGAAGATCCATATAATCTTATCAATTGAGGAAGTAAAAGCATTTGAAAAAATACAGCATTCATTTATAATAAAACTCTCAGCAAACTAGGAATAGAAGGAAACTTCCTTAACCTGATAAAAGGCATTCACATACAAAAAAGCTACAATATACTTAATAGTGATAAACTGAATGCTTTATGCCTAAGATTGGGAACAAAGTAAGGATGTTTGCTGTCCTTACTCCTATTCAACATACTCATATACTGAAGTTCTTAGATAGTACAATAAGATAAGCAAAGGAAACAACAGGCATATTTTTGTAAGTTGAGTAAATGGAATAAGAGTTTTTTTGTTTTGGGGTTTTTTTTTCCACTTATGTCGCATCCGAAGCCCCAAGAAAAAGGCTTTGCTCATTGTAAGCATTCAAAATATTTGTTGAATGAATGGAAGAAAACTCAGGGGATAAAATGATTCCCTTCCACCTTGCTTTCCCATAACTGTGATGATTAATCAGGGTATAATTGCCCCATGTGGACCTTTACAAGCAGAAATGGTTTGCAGAGGGTGGGTGCCTGGACTTGGATTTTCCTAAATCATTTTCCATGTGGTTAGCACTGCCAGGGAGGGATTTTTTTAGGGATCTGAAGTTAGGACCCTTTCTATGGCTGTTTTCTATTCTGAGCATGTTTGGTAAAAGCATATTGGCGAGTCTCATCTTCCTGAAATGCCAGGTTTGGATAAGTACAAGTGTACTTCGGTTCTAACTGCCTGTCTCCCTCCAGCTATGAAATCAAGCCACTAGAGTACTTTGGTCTGAGGAGGATTTAAGTGGAAAGACCATTTGTGTATCTAATACTTCTTCAGGGGAAAGCGATGTGGTTTCCTCCTGTTTTGGAGACAGAGATGCTTTTAGATGGGCATTGCCTGCCTCGACTGATTTCCCCAACAAGCCATCACCACACAATTCTATGTCCTGTTCAGTCCATTTTCTGTCTTGGGCAGCAGCAGCCCTGGCCTCCCAGAGAATACATTTTCCCTATCTTTTTTACTTTTCATTTCTGCTTGAAATGAAATATTTAAATAATTTAGGTGATAATGTAGGTATGGATTTCCCAATACTTCCCTCATCTTTCTTCCTGATAATGCATATTTAAACTAAATCCTAATTATCTACTTTAAATAAATCCATAGAATCATGATTTAAAAACTGAACTGCAGAGTTCTGTGATTTCCCATCTCCCACTCTTTTCCCATAAATTTCCCTCCTGTGGGTTCCAAGGTCATTGACAGAATATTGAGCTAATCAAAAGCAAAAATGTATCTTTAGATATCAAACATTAGTTTCAGGGGGTTCTTGGGATTTTCTCTATTTTGGTGTTGTGAGACTTCAGGATTTATAGTTAGATGTGTAGAAAAATAATTAGAAATAATTGCTATGTGAAAATTTCAATAAAGATTATTATTCCAAAAGTCATTTAAATCAATGTGTTGTCAATAAAAAGACAATTTCTTGTCATCTACACAAAACTTGGATTTTTTTTTGATCTTGACAACCTGTGACTTTATCCTGTTAATCATGACATATGTTGTTAATAGAAATGTTTCCCTTAATTAAGGGAAAATCAGTAGTTCCCTGAATATGATAAGTTCTTTTTCAATGACAGAAAAAATATGAGAAGTGAAATGTGTTTATTTATGTAGAAGATAATTTACACATTTTTTTTATAACTTGCAAATAAATATTACTTTATTTTTGTCTGTGTGTAATACTAAACAGCATGAGTGTTTTATAGGTGTAACCCATGATGAAGCAAAATAATTTGCATGTTTGTGTGCAAGTTACACCCACATACAATATTAAACCCTAATCTTTGTCTCCATGTTTGTTAAAGTTAAGGGTTCAAATAAGAAAAAAATAGTGGTTAGGAAAGGAGGTCTTTAAAGATTGCTCATTCTTTTAATACGTAGAGAAAAACCAAATATTTTAATCATAATCTTAAGATTACTAATATAATTAATAAAACTTCACAAGTGAATCAACAATATAATATTTTATTATAACATTGAAATAAGAAAGAAATGTGGGGGAAGTTGAAGCATTTCCCACTGTTAGTTTACAAATAACAATATTTAAGCACAAAATATTAAACCAACATAATTAAGCCTTTTATAACTCAAGAGTCAGTCAGCAATAATATTGAAAGTATCTAAATTACTCAATGGTAGAAGAACATACTCCTATGTAGTCTAGCTGCATTAAAATAGAAATGTCTAAATTGAAGTCAGTACAATATTTTCTAAAGAACAAACCAGGCTTCTGCAGTTGGTTTGAGTCAGATGCCTGAAGTGTGAATAAAGTTAACTGTCACACACAGTGAACCCCCCTGGAGCTCTGCTGGGTTCACACTTCTCTTGTAAGGGTAGCTTCTTGAAAGCTTATGTGAGAGCTGTTGAGTGGAAGGTAAATTTCCTAATATTTCTCCTACTTCAGGGAGCGAATAAAAAAAAAGGGAGGGGTCTTAAAAACATTCTTTTTTGCAAACAATTTTTGAAGTTTCAAAGGTGGATAGGTGAAAGTTGACTATATCAAGTCTAGTAGTACTTGAGCAGCTGCAAATTTCCTACTACAGAAAAAATGGCGGTCTTGTGGTTGGTTCAGATGTACACTTCAAGATATTTGAAAGTTTCACCAGGGGTTTGGGACTTTCTATAAGAAAAAAAAACAATAATTGGAAATTGTTCTTTGTGAATACATTAGATTTGTACAGACAAAACATTCATGAATTGCAATTATAGCCAGTGTTGCTATATTAGTATGAATGTTAATAGCATGTTTGTTTTTGAAATGGGTTATGCATTCTGATAAATGTCTGCTTTAATCTAGTCATCTGTGTATCACTTGTCTAAGTACTCTCATTTAAGATGCCATATCCCTTCTTGTAGCAATAAAGGGGTAAAGCAACATTAATATTAAATAATTAGAAAAACAAAAGGGGAATGATTAAACATATTTACATAATTGAAATAACACTGTGTCTCAGTGGGAAATCGGGACAATGTTGTCTCCTTTCAAAGTAATTCATAATTCAGATTTTTAATTATGGCATATTCATTCATTTAAAGATGATTCTGGATGAGAGGGCCACTAATGAAATACAATCATTAGCATCTAAACAAAGTAATTTACAAAGTCTCCTTTAGGGGAAAAGATTTCTAGAACATCATCAATCACACAAGATATGCAAAAACAAGCAATTAAACCACACACAAGAACTACAACAGCCTTATATATCAGTAATGTACACATGAAAACATAACTGATTACAATGATTAGACTAGGGTAGTGTGGTTAATTTGTATTTTATGTAGTGATTCCATGGAAGAATGCACCCGGACAGACACATTACACACGAGGAACTTCGTTTCATTAATACTCACTTAAAACGTATGACCAAAAAACCCCCCAAAAAACAAACATTGAATTTTGAATCGTTGCCTGGACATTCATGTGGGATCAAAATCCTGTATACTTTAATAAAATATCTTCCTTTCTCCTCATCTCCTTTTGCCTGCTGTTTGCTTTAATAAACTGGCAAAACGTGGCATTCGGAAAGTATTTAGTGTGAGGCAGGTGCTGCATCGGTTTCTCATTATTTGTTCAAATCCTGCTTTAGGCTCTCAGCGACCAAGTGCTTCTAGCCATCACAGGGTCAGTGATTTCCTGGCTCTTCCTCCAT
Organism: Hipposideros armiger; assembly: GCF_001890085.2. NCBI lineage: Eukaryota > Metazoa > Chordata > Mammalia > Chiroptera > Hipposideridae > Hipposideros > Hipposideros armiger. Next base: position 2,958,411 of record NW_017731440.1, on the reverse strand, counting down.
ATACACAATTACAGATCATTAAGCATGCAGCACAACTAAATGGATAGTATAATTCTCTGACTTTTAATGTCTGTATATGGTATCTTGCTAAATGGGCCCACCAAGAGCCTGGTTTCAAACACTGCTCCTGCAGGCCACGTAATAATCTTGTTGAAAACCTACACTACTGACTTCTGCAGGTGGATATTTCTTTGTGAAGGTAGAAGGAAGGGTTGGGTGTAAAAGGAGGAGGAATCTGAAGAGCGGTGCTGTGCTGAGGAGGGGGGAATCCACCGGGGAGGCTGGCACCCCTGGTGTAAACTGAGCCGCCTTCGATAACCACCAGCTACAGAAGCCAAAATATGCTCTATTGGGTACTCAAAGGATAAAAATACTGGTTAATTTTCAACAGTGCTCCTTCATTTGACTTTACAATTTACAATAGTGAACATTAATGCAGGAATGGCTTGGTCGAGGAGGAGTTTAAAATTAGAGCCCCTCTTCTCATTAGCCCCAACAGCCTGACCCAGGGTGACTGAGAAGCAATTTGTCGCCAGATTCTCATTTTGCTCTGTTATGGCTCCTTGTAAATGAAGCGCGGCAATTTATTGTAGCACCTCGAGGAGTCAAGAACATAATGTGTAAAACACATACAAAAAAAAATATTTCTTCACATTCATTAACACCCAGCACATAGAGGCTGTTCACTTTTCTCTCTAATGAAGGAGGGGATCTTAAATCTAAAGCTTTCCATCATGTGAAGAAGTCCTCTTCAGGCCATTAGACGGAGGCTGAGTTGGATTGAAGAAAGGTCAGTGACAAAAACAGAGAATGGCAAGATGAGGAAAAATAGAAAATGGATAAAAGAAGAGACTTAGACGCCTCAAAGAATGGAAAGTACGTTTTTGGCATCAGTGATCAACCCTTCTTGTCTCTCGGTGTATTTTCTGTTGTCAGGGAAGAAAAGGAGAGCTGGCTTTTTATTTATCTGGAAATTGCTCTAGTGTTTGGCCAATTCTCATTTCTTCGCCCTTGATCTGACCTTGCAAGAGGTATTGAGTTAGGTTCATTTGAAGAGTGTATTGTCTGTGATCTTTAAAACATGTTTGCTTAGTTTCCCTCCCCTCCCCCACAGCCTTTTTAAGAAATTGCAGCATCTGTGGTTTTAATGAATTCTGATTGTGTGACAGGCTGCTCTGGCCCAGTGCTGGCCATGGGCTTTTCTCTTACTTCCGTGATTAAATCTGATTAATGGTTTGGTTGTGTGGGGTCTCACAAATGACACCTTCAGATGAACCAAATAACAAATTACTATATGGAAAAAAATTGCAGGCGGGTCCAGGATTGCCCTTTTGGATTAAATGCTGACTGTTGCCATACCGTGTACTTAGACGCTCCTACCCACTTTATGATGTAGTAATAGGCACTCAATATTTATGGTAATCATAGTGGTTATTTAAAACTCATCTTAAAAAAAGTGAAATTATGAGTTTATAGAACCAGGTGAAAATCTGAATTTTTTTTTTTGAGAGTTCACTGAGTGTTTACAAAGTGCCAGTTACTGAGCCAGGTGGGTTCAATGAATTAACTAAGTTACCCCTCACAACACTAAATTAGTACAATTAAAGTAGGAATAGGAGATTACTTATAGTAATATAAAGTAGAAATATTATTATCTTACTTCCTCCCCACTATGCAGGTGATGAAACTGAGTCACAGAGAGGTTAAATTACACACTCAAACTCAAAGAGTTAGGAAGAGGCAGAGCTAGGATTTCAACCCAGTATGTGTTGTATCAAGGCCTACACGCATCATCTCAGCCATACCACCTCTCACTGAGGGCACCTTTTGTTCTTAGCTCCAGTGACAAATTCCTCTTTTGTTTCTATTAAACTTAATAAACATCTAATTTTTTGATGCTACAAGTTAAATTTTTCTCTTTAAAATATTGAAGTTCATAATATTAAAGCACTTAAACTTCTGTTTTACTGAATGAATCAACTTTATTCTAGGGAATAAAACATTACTGTCTCTTTTCTGCCTAACCCAAATATCAACATCCAGTTTTATATTGCTTTATTTTATCATTTACCTTTCTTAGACCCACTCTTAGTATATCTGAGATTTAGACTGATGCTTCTTTAGCCAGCTGAGTGTTTGCTTTTAATATTTTATTTGTCCTTATTTATAAATAGCATGTCTACTAAGCATGGTTAATACTTGAAAGTCAAAATTTGACACACAAACAAAGGTAAAATTAAAGGAAATTTAAGAACAGTTGTCTTAGGCAGTTGGGCTGCTGTAACAAAAATATCATAAACTGGGTAGCTTATAACAATATGAATTTATTTCTCGCAGTTCTGGAGGCTGGAAGTTCAATACCAGGGTGCCAGCACGGTCAGGTTCTGGTGAGGTCCTTCTTTCTGGCTGCAGATGGTTGCCTTCTCACTGTGTCCTCACAAGGCAGAAAGAGAGCTAGCTAGCTCTCTGGTTTCTTCTTATAAGGGCACTAACCCCATTCATGAAGGCTCTACCCTTATTACTTGCCAAAAGCCCTACCTTCAAATACCATCCCATTGAGATTAGGGTTTCTACATATGAAGTTTGGGGAGACACAAGCCTTCAGTCCATAATAATAATTCGACTAAAATGTCTTTTTTACAATTCTTGAATGCTCTGTGCTTTGGGGTCCCAGGTAAGCATCTAAGTGTTTAGAACAGTCTGGGGGTGCTGACTGCCCTCTGTAGATCACTCCTGGATAGGATTTCAGATTACTTCACCTAGGCAGCTGCTGCCACCTGCAAACTGCATGAGATATAGGCTCAAGCAACGTAACAGTTGTGATACTGTGATTTATAATAAGAAATATATTTGGTGTTCATCCCCGTTTCTGGTGAATAGCTTCTAAATTCCTTGGAATTTCCTAAGTGATGAGAACTATAAAGGTGTCTTTTGTTATGTTAATTAGGTGATGTTTGGACTGCACCTAAGGATGGGAGCTGGTTGCCAGTGGAGCCAACCATAAGAGGGTTGGAACTTTCAGTCCTACCCCCAATCTCTGGGGAGGAGAGAGGGACTGGTGATTGAGTTCAATCACTAAAGACCAATGTTTAATCAGTCATGCCTGTGTAATGAAGCCTTCATAAAACCCCAAAAGGCTAGAGTTCAGAGAGCTTCTGGGTTGATGAGCACATGGAGGTGCTGGGAGTGGCACCCCACAGAGGGCATGGAAACCTTGTGCCCCTCCCCCATACCTTGCCCTATGCTTTTCTTCCATCTTGCTGTTCCAGAGTTATCCTTTCATAATAAACTGGTAATCTAGTAAGTAAAATGTTTCTCTGAGCTCTGTGAGCTGGTCTAGGAAATTAATCAAACCTGAAGAAGGGGTCATTGGAACCTCCAATCCATAGCTGGTTTGTCTGAAGCCTAGGTGACAACCTGGACTTACCATTGTCATATAAAGTTGAGGGCGTGCTGTGAAGGCAGTCTTGTAGGACTGATCCCTTGACCTGTGCAATCTGATGCCATCTTGGGTAGATGTTGTGTTGGTAAGGAACCCCCACCCTTGGAAATTAGGGTCAGGACACCCTTAACAGTGAAAAAATGTTAGCTGCTCAGTGGTGCAGCTGAATCCCATCCTGCCTTGTGATTGTGTCTATCTCATTCGCTTAGACTATGAACTCCATATGGAAGGGATGTGTCAGCTAGTGTATTCCTAAGGGGATAGCTCAGTGCTGCCATGCAATAGGTACAAAAGTTATTGAAGGAATGATTCTTCTTTAACCAAAGAGTCCTGGAGCACTTGCACTCTGTAGGCTGTAGACAGTTGAGCAAATGTGACATTGGCCAAAAACCAGTGGTCAAACAACTTCTAATTGTCTATTATTTCACTTAAAGCCATTCAATTCCTTTGAATTAACTGTCATATTCTCACTATAATTCTTATTTTCTTAAAGTGGAATGTGATTCCTAATGGACAAGAAGTAAGTTTTCCTATGTAATGCTTTGTGTACAGTAAGCACTAAATAAAAATTGCAGCTTAATAATCTAAAGCTTTATTGATTCCTTGAGTGATTAAAAAACATGTATTTGTACCTACTATAGATAGTATTGGCTATGTGCTGAGCTAGATGCTGGGATATAATGGTGAACAATTCCTGTTTTTAAGAAGCTTAAGAACAATGAGGGAAGACAGAAACATAAACAGATGCCAGAAGTAGCTTTCTCACTGATAATGTTCTAAACAGAGGAGCCAAATGCTTTGTCTATGCATCTGGTTATCTAAGATTATGTAGTTGATATATTCAGATGATTGGATTTATTTCTTACCTTCCACAAAGCTGCTTTGATGTGGTGTAGACCCCAAGATACAGATTATTAAATCAATCATGCTCAGAGATTGAAACAAATACATTCAGTATCTTCAGAGTAGTCCCAATCAGTTAAATCCTAATCCAATTTCTATATGAAGTCAGTTAGGTATTTGAGGGTTGTTCTTATGTCCCCATAAAGCCTTCTCTATTCTAGCTATTTCTGCTTTAAATTATATTTCCTGTTTCTGTAAAAGTATGAGGACAACAAAAGGCAAATTTACAGGGAAGCTAAATTTCAAGGTACCTCATGCACATGGGGCTGTAGAAATGTGTTCGTATGGTCATATATTTTTGTAAAAATTGCTAAAGGAAGGTAGTTTAACTGCCACTGTCTGTCCATTCCCACTTCAACTTCCCATCCATCATACTTCCCTCAGATAGGGTGGCATCATTGTGGTCTTGAGCAGTTCTTGGATAAGACTAAAGGGAAGTTAATTTGAAATACATATTATTTGGATTCAGTGGGATCCATTTATGTGGCTTGCAATCACTTTCATGTATAGCTAAATTTTTCTAGCCACTATAGTCCTGATTTAAAATTTGAAATGAAAACATGGACTTTCAAAGGACCTTGAATATCTAAAACAATTGTGAAAAAGAACAACGTTGGAAGACTCATATTTCCTGGTTTCAAAATTTAATACAAAGTTACATTAATTTAAAGAGTGGTACTGGAATAAGGATAGACATACAGACCAATGGAATAGCATTAAGAGTTCAGAAATAAACCTTCATATATAATCAATTGATTTTCAACAAGGGCACCAAGGCCATTCAATGGGAAAAGAAAAGTCTCTTCAACAAAGGGTGTTGGGAAAACTGTATATCTACATACCAAAGAACCATTTAAGATTATTTAGCCAAAAAAGTAGGAGAAAAATTATTATAGAGGTATGTTAAGCAGCTAAATAATACAAATATTATGTTATTCTTATGGATTTTGTGATAGTTTGGTAACTTATGCTAAATTTTATTTAACTTCTTATTCTAAATAAATATTCACTTTCATACCTAATTTTGCACTCATAATTTTATGTATTTTTTCTGAAAGAGATTCCCCCTGATTATATAAATTTCAGGCCCCATTAAGCCTGTATTGGCCTCTGGAAACCAGGTGCGAGGTCTCTACTAGCCCAAATAACACATTGAATGACAAATGAAGCAAGGCTGTATTCCAATTGCACTCACTCCTTTGGCTGGCTGGGTGCCCTCATACAAGGTATATATTGAAATTTTTACATAGCAGCCCTATCATTTGCTATGCAGGATATTTAAAGTGGGGTTTGATCTTTTCAGTGTAAAGTAAGGCTATCTTGACTTTCTAGACACTAAAGTTCTAGTACCAGTTTTTCAAAAAATGTTAATGGCTATAGTTTGGGCATTGAAGTGATGTAGCACTCTATGTTTCCATTCATTTAAAAAATATTTTGTCAATTATCTACTCTGTTCCAGGCTTTGTGATAACCAAAAAGATGAATGAGGCAAGATTCATCAGAGGCTCACATATCTGGTTAAGCACTGTTTCTGGGTGTATCTGTGAGGGTGTTTCTGGATGAGATTAACGTTTGAATCAATGGACTCAGTAAAGCAGATCAACCTCCCCAATTTGGGCAGCCTCACCTTACCTTCTCTTGCCTTTCTGTTGAGATGTGCATCATTAGCTCCTCCGTTTCTCAGGTATTTGGACTTAGACTGAATTAGCTTTCCTCAGTCTCCAGCTTGCAAAGGCAGATAGTGGGACTTCTCAGCCTCCATAATTGGGTGAGCCATTCTTTATAATATATCTCCTTTTCTATCCTTTTGTTTCTGTATCTCCAGAGAACCCTAATACAACTTCCATGTTAGATGTAGAAACTGAGGCCCACGGGATCAGTGAGTGAGATAAAGACGTGAAGAAAGTAACAAATCATCAAATTTTGATTGTCATCTGTCTTGAGGTCGACTAGGCCACAGTGCTCCTGAAATGTTCACTGTACATTATCTTATGACAGTAAAAAAACTCAGAGAGATGCTATTAAGATTATACATTTCTGAGTAGTCCCTATCCTAAAATCATGGGTCAAACAGTATTTTTCAGCAATGGGCTAAAGCATTTTCTTAGGAGATAATGTTTTATGATTAAATGTTGTTTTAAAATTATAACATGATATTGTCTTTCCTACCTTTACCAGGGTGTCTGTAACCTGATTAGTTGCTTAAAATTTATTATTTCCTGTGTTCAACTCACATGTCTGCAAGGACAGAGTTAAGAACACCAATCAAAGCCCAGAGTTTAGAAACGGCCAACTATCATAAGGAATAATCCATGGACTATTTTAGATACTAAAATTCTGACAGCTTGCTCTTATGACAAAGATGTTAACAAGGAAAGAAAATGGCACTAATTTAATCTATTCTTACAGTTCATTCTAAAATAAGACTAGCATGACACCAAGTTATAATAATAAATACTATAGTAATTTCACAATTCTTCCTACATGCTGTTCACAGTCCTTTCACATGCAAATTTGCCATCCATTACTTCATGACAGTGATTTTAAGTGCATTAAAGAGTTCTGAATTTTCTTATACATGATCTCCTAATTACATTGCAGGAACATATACAGACTAGTACCATATACTGGCATTTGTCTGGTTTATAGGATTTTTCCATACAGTGGGTCCCTCTCTTCCCCTGACATAGCATCTGGTTTCTGGAACATTAGATTCACCAGTAAGATTCAATATCACTCCTGTAATAATTAGTACAGGCATAATAATAGAAGAATCACTAGGAGTAATGAAAGAGAGAAATACAATTTGCTAAAAATTAAGTCATTGTGAAATACCCAATACATCTTTATTTTCTAATACAAATTTGCATTTATATAAAGTTTTTAAAACTACAGAAACCATTTAAAAGATATATCTACATATTTTTTATTTTTGAGGACATGTTTGAAAAGACTACTTTATAATGATGAAGAAAAAATAATTGAAGTCAGTGTTTCTGTGTATTACACTTATTCTTTAGTACTTTCAAGTAGTGTCCTGGGCTGGTGCACTGGTGCAAAACACAGTTTTGGTATTGTGTGAAAGAAAGTAGAAATATTACAGTTTTTTAAGGACCTTGCAACTCAGGCTAATTAGGATTTTCTCATATGTGTTAGCTAATGCTAGTGGCTGATACACAGAATACGTAGGGCTACTATGTCAGATGAATATGGAGTTTTTGGTGGCTTCGAGGAGAATGAAAAGTCTGGAGAAAGCACCTTTCCTGAATTAATCTAGTTTATGAGCCATGGAAAGATAGTATCCAAAGGTACCCCAAAGTAAGTCTATTGGAAAATCCTTCGCTCTGATGAAACTATGAAGAAGTGGTAATCAATCTCATTATATGCTTTTATTTCTAAATCCTGTGTCAGGCTTGGTGATTCAATGATGAGAGATTGCAAGGCACTGAATAAAAGTGTCTACTTTTTGGGAAAGGACTTTGCACTGTTTCTCCCTGTGAGGAGAAAATTATGACTGGAGACTTCCAGGTGACAGTCCTTCTTGCCCATTTCTTTCGTGTTTTGCCCACCGGGAGCATGAGGACAAGGCTCTGACTCTGTCAGTAACTTCCCTGTGTGCTTGTTTAATTAATTAAGGGCTGTAGGTGTACCAAAGCCTCTGAATTCAGCTTAATAGCCTTAATTATGCCGGAAAACAATACACTGTGTAAATTAGTACACACCAAACGTGACATAATTACCAGGGCAGGGTGGACAGCATTTTGTTGAAGTGCTGCTTTAAATGAGGCATTTCAATGCTGAAAATATATTTTTTTGTATTTGAGAGCTAATGTACTGAATTGTTCTTTCAGAAACCTGGTTCCAATTGCTCTAAAATGCCAGGTAGGTGGAAAATAATAAATTCTGTGTCTTCTGAGATAAAAACCACATTTTGTATTACACTGCTGGGTGGCACAATCACTGTAATTTAGGAAGGTTGCTATTATTGTATGAGCAAACTTTTTTGTGTGTTATTACTGTTTATTTTAATTCAGGGACATATTCTCTAGTAGACACATAATGAAAATGGCCTTGTATTAAAATTGTTTGCCTGCTGTTTGCTGAAAGACGTTGTAAAAATTAGAAATAGAAAAGACCACCTATGTCATCTAGCCCAACCCAGGCAGGGCAGAGAAAAAGATTATACCCTAAGACAGCTTTGCTGGAGAAGCCAAAAATAGACCACGCTACTCACATGTCTCACTGAGTAAATTGTAGGTGGCAGGATGAGATCGTTTGTGTCAATTCAGGAGGAAAAACAATATTCCTACAGAAGTTGAGAAAGAGGGGTACCAATTTATTGAATGAGGTCCCATGTTTAGGGTTTTAAGGTCAAAAGAAATTTAAAGTATTCCTCAAATTGATCATGCTGAATTGTGCAATTATTTAGAGTTTCCCTGTTTAGCTTATCTAATTATCTGTATAAGTACATCAGCATTGGAATCAGGGTAGAAAATGTTATTCTTTCACTCTGGAGATAAAGTGTAACAAAATACTGGATTGGTTTGAATTTCATTACCTCTTATTTCCCTTTTGAATTTTCCAGAGGAAAAAGGAGCGAGATTGGCAAAAATGTACATAAAAGCATGAAAGAGCAGATGAGACACAGGAGGCCTAGATAATTCAGGCCAGAAATGAGCCTTCAGTTATCAAGGGTTGAAGTGACACTGCAGTGATAAAGCTAAATTAGCCCTTGGCAATATTATGAAGCAGTCCTGGTTGTCCCTTTTCTTGGTTTCTAGACATTTCTATCCCTTCCTCCACCTTCCTCTGAAACATTTCTATGCCTTCCCTCTCCTGTCAGTACCCATCCACTCCCCTTTTAATTCTCCAGGAACCCAAGAACCTTCCCTAGTCAGTGAGCATCTTTACCAAAATAAATTGAAAAAACAAAAAACAAAAAACCAAAAAACCAAAATCCTGATGTTAGATATTCACCCATGTATTTTACAAATTCAATTTCTTTTTTTGGCTCCCTCCTTCATCCTTTCTGTCAGACAGACCTCCATTGGAGAAGTGGTTAATTTAGCAAGTCTTAGTCACTTACGAATTTCGAGGTCTTTCACATTAGTCGCTGTGGAAGGTAGCTGCTAAATGGCCCCCAGTGATCCCCACTTCTTGGTCTTCCTGCCTGTGTGTAATCCTCTCCCCTTGAGTGTGACCTGGACCTGGTGCCTTGCTTCTAACAAATAGAATACGGCAAAAATGATGGGTTGTCGCTTCTGAGATTAGGTTACAAAAAGATGGTGGCTTCTTTCTTAGGCTTTCTACTGCACTCTCTCTAGCTTCCTCTGAGAGAAGCAGCCTGCCATGTTAGAACTGCTCTATGGATGGAAACAGAAGGAGGCCTTTGGCCAACAACCAGTGAGAAGCTGAATCCTGCCAATGACATGAGTAAGCTTAGAAGTAGATCCTTCCCCTATCAAGCTTTCAGAGGTGAACACAGACCTAGCTGACAGCTTGCCTTAAGCCAGAGGCACCCAGCTCAGCTGTGCCTAGGCTCCTGACCCACAGAAACAGTGAGATAAATGTTCATGGTCTTAAACCTCTAAGTGTTGGGTAATCTGTTATGTAATGAATAATAAACAACTAATTTAATCCTCTCACTTATAACAAAATGAATTTCAGTTAAAATGATGTTAAATTGATGAAATTATTTAACAACTGGTTAGTTAAATTAGCTCTATGTTCCAACCATCAGAATTTACCAGGCAGACATTTGAAGTCTGTGCTTAGCTGAGGGGCCAATGGGGTGAAGCTACCATCTGAGGCATCATGGCTGAACGCCTCTAAGTCAGAATCCCACCAGGTGGAATGGTGCAGCAATGCCCCAGAACTGTCCTCCGCTGTCCCCACAGGTGGGTTGTGGCTCGTGTCTGTGTGGCACACGTAGGTCCTGCTGTGCTAACTCCACTGGAGGGAGTTCTAGAAATGGAGTGTGGTAGAAAGGGGTCTGCCTTCTCATCCATCAGGAAGCAGCAGGTTCTTGGGGAAGGATGACCTTCTTCTGTGAGTTCTAATGGTTGGACTGGTGAGTTCTGACAGTTGGGACACAGGGCTAATGAGGCTAAATTTGTGGTTTTTGACCCACTTATGAACCCAAGTAGTCTCAGCCTTTGTCCTGATCACACATCATGACATGTTAGCCTGGCTTGTAAATTTTGCCTTTCATTCCAAGGGAATTCTCACATTTAGTTGACCATTGAATGCTTTTTCAAGCAGAATCTCATGAGCGTAGTGCTCTAAGGAACTAAGGAACACACTTTGGGAAACATTGATAAGGTATTTCCTGTTATTGGACATATAGATTTTGGCAGTTCTCAGCTATTGTAAATAACTCTCATTTTTGAGAATACCTTGAATTATTTCCTAGAGTACATCCCTAAGAGAGAAACAGCTGGATAAAATAGCTTGTTTAAAATTTTTGATATGAATTCTCAAATACTCTTCAGAAATATTACATCAATTTTACATTCTCACCTTAGTGTGTTTTCCTCAAACCTTAACATTGAAAATTACTATATTAAATATCTGTCAATTTGATAGGTGAAAATTATATATGTATTTTATAGTACATTTCATTTCTTTGATTACTAATGTAGTTAAATATTATAATTTTCTTTGATGAATCACAAATTTTTGTACTTTGCCCATTTTTCTGTTCATGTGTTTTCTTTTCTTCACTATTTTGTGGAAGTTTTAATGTAAGTTTAAGCAAATAAAAGTGCTTTGGAGACAAACAGCAGAGTAAATGGTTAGAGGAGTCACAAAGGACAGAAGTTGGGGCCTCATTATTTTAGCCTGGATGAAAAGACTGCTCAGAGAAGGTGACATTTGTTTGTCTGAAACATCTTTTATTTGGCTTTGTGCAGAACATTGTCCATTTGCCCCTCCAGATTCATTCTTCATCCTTCCCTTCGAGCTCTTTCCCAGGGGGCTGTTCTGTATGCACAATATTAAAAACTTCTCTGGCTTTCCATTGTGCTTAGGAAATGGGGAGCCCAGCAGGAGATCAGAAGGAGGAAATGGAGTGAAATTGGAGTATTTATTTCCCTGACCCACCCCAACCACCCCCAGCAGACACCTCAGGCTGATGAAAGTCATTGCTTCTCTCAAGGCAGCTGTCTCTAAACGACCCTCTCTTTCTTGGTTCCAGTAACCATTCTATCCCTCCATCCCCGCAGCTCGAGAAATAGTAACAGCTCTGTTCCTTGTAGTCTACCTAATCCGAAGCACACCTTTATAAATAGTGTCTTTGCAAAGGCACTATCTTTAAATTATTCAAATTTGAGTGTGCCATCTGTTTCCTTTTGGGACCTGTACTAGAAAACTGTTAGTGCCCTTCCCAGATCCCCCCTGCTAGGCCAGTGCACCTGTCCTCCCACTGTTGTGTTTGCTGCTAACGGCATACACCTGTATACTTCTCCAGAGAATTGCCTTTGGACGTGGGGCACCACCTTGCCAGAAATGCCTGGGAAGTTAGGCCCTCCTTCCTTGAGGGTAGCCTGTAACCAATGACTGACTGATGTAAGGGGTAGGAACAAATGCCTAAGCCCTTAGCCAAGGTAACTAGAAGAAACAACAAAAGGTGATGAATCATTATACCAGATACTAGGCAGTAATGTGAAGCTGCACTATTTAAAACTGTGAGGTAGTTGCTCAGATAGACAAAAAAAGACTAATAAGGAATAGAGAGTCTGAAATCAGACCTATGTGTATTTGGGAGTTTCATATATGAAAAAGGTGATAATAAAATCAGTTGGAGGACCAGCCGAGTGGCGCATTGGTTAAGATTTGGCTTGGGATGCCAGCTCTGAGCAGCAGGGCCCCAGTTTGGATCCCACATGAGGGCCAGTGACGCTGTGCCCTCTACAGCTAAAATGGTGAACAACAGCTTGACCTGGAGCCCGGCTGCCATGAGTCGCCGGCGACAGCGTAGGTTGCAGTGGAGCTGCAGTGGAGCTGCAGTGGGCTCCCGTAAGCTACCGGTGAGTGACCGGCAGCTGGTGTGAGCTGCCAAGAGCTGCTGTGAGCAGCTGTCCAGGGGCCGGAGAGCGATCTGCCTCACCCGGGAAGAGCGCAATGATAATACCAACGTGGGCCAGTGAAGCGATGTCCTCCATAACTAAACTGAAGAAAAAAAGGACAGCAACTTGTCTGTTCCCCTTCCCCGATTCCCCAGCGCTGTTCCCCTCCCTCAATTCCCCAATAAAACCTTAAAAAAAATCAGTTGGAAAAAGATGAACTATATAACAAATAATTCTGAAGATACTGACTATTATACATTACAAGATAAAATTGGATCTTTATCTAGATAGGTTAAAGATCTAAATATTAAAAGTGAAGCTCTTAAACTTTTAACCTAAAAATGGGAAAATGTCTTTATGGCATTAGTAGAAGATGATTCTTAAACACAAAAAGCACAAAGCAAGAAAAAAATATCGATACATTAAAAATTTTGCTACATAAAACTTAAAACTTCTATATGATAAAAGGTGACCAACATGAAAATACAAGTCAGAGACTGAGAAAAGATAGCTGCAACTCATATTCCCAATGAAATATTAATGTCCAGAATATGTAAAATGTTTTTATAAATTGAAAATATCAGAAAAAAATATTGTCGAGAGATAGAATAGTAAATTCACAGATGAAGAAAGATAGATGTCAAATATATATGAAGATGTCCAATATTTTTAGTAATTTTAAATGTAAATTAAAACAAAGATCTAACATTTTATATTTAAAAATTCATTAATTTTGAAAATATTAACTGTTAGGGATAATGTGGAGAAATCAACATGGCTGGGGGAAAGAAAATGAGTAGAACCATTTTGAAAAGCCATTTGGAACTACCAAGTAAAGTTGACAATGTGTACTCTCCATAACTCAACAGTTCTACTTCTGGACTTGCTTACCAGGGAGAAACTCTTGTTCAAGGAGGCATGTACAAGGATATTTATTTCTGAATTATTTGTTAATTGTTACAAGGCTAAGAAAACCTAACTGTCAGATGATAGGGGAATTGAGAAATACATTGTAATTTGGTCCAATGGGAAGCATAAGAATGAAAATGAATAAACTAGATTTGAATGTCCCAACGTGGATAAGTCTCAAAAACATAGCATTGTAGGTAAAAAAAAAAAAAAGGTTAAGTATAAATATAGTACCAAACATTTAGGACATTCACCAAAAGGAAGAACAAAACATATGTAAGTTTGACAACACTTATTTCAGGAAAGGGGTTTCCTCTGGGTAGATAGAGATGAAGAGATGTGATGTCAGATAGGACTGTGGTTGTATTTCTAATGTTTTGTATGTCTGAAAATAAAGATAATTTAAAGAGAATGTAGCAAAATATTAACAGAGACTTAATCTCAGTAGTGATTATATTTATATCTGGTACATTTTCTGTAATTTTCTATTGGGCATACATATAGTAAAACATTTAAAAGTGTTTAAACATTTAAACCAAAATGCCCATCGGTAGATGACTGGATTAAGAAACTGTGGGCTGGCCGAGGGGTGCATTGGTTAAGAGCTGGCTTGGGATGCCAGAGGGCCTTGGTTTGGATCCCACATATGAGGGCCAGTGACACTGCCCTCTACAGCTAAGATGCTGAACAACAGCTCAACCTGGAGCTGGGCTGCCATGAGTTGCAGGCACGGGCGTAGCCTGCAGCCCCTGCTGCAGTGGGTTGCCATGGGCTACCGTGTGTAGCCAGCAGCCAGTGTGAGCGGCCAGCAGCCGCTGTGAACGGCCATCCAGAAGCCGGCGACTGATCTGCCTCGCCGGGGAAGAGCGCAATGGTGGTGCCAACTGGGGCCAGTGAAGCAATGTCCTCTGCAACTAGACTGAAGAACAAAAAGGACAGCAACTTGTCTGTTCCCCTTCCCCAATTCTCCAGCGCTGTTCCCATCCCCCAATTCCCCAATACAAATCTTTAAAAAAAAAAGAAACTGTGGTACACTTGTACAATGGAGTATTACTCAGCTATAAAAAAGAATGAAATCTTACCATTTGCAACAATATGATGGACCGAGAGAACATTATGCTAAGTGAAACAAGTCAGCTGGAGAAAGACAAATACCATATGATCTCACTTATATGTGGAATCTAAAGAACTGAATAAATGAGCAAAGATATAGAGGAGACAGAGGAAAAACTCAGAGATATAGAGGACTGATGTTTGCTAGATGGGAGGAGGGCAGGGATGAGGGAGAAAGGGAAGGGATTAGAAAGCATAAATTGGTAACTACAGTATTGCCACAGGGATATGAAAGACAGTTTGGGGACTATAATCAATAATGTTGTAAATATTTTGTAGGTTGTCAGGTGGGCATATGTCTTGTTAGGGAGACCATTTCATGGATGGTGTAGATGCTTGACCACTGCACTGTACACCTGAAGCTGAATAATATTGTATGTCAACTATAATTATATATATATATATATATATGGTCATGGGATATGGAGTATGGTATAGGGAATAGAGTCAATGGAATTGTAATAGATATATACAATATCAGGTGGGCAATAGATTGGGGGAAGAGTTTTATCACTTTGTGAAGGGTGAAACGTATAAATAGCACATTGTTTTGAACACCTGAAACTAATTAAAAATGAAAAAAACAAAACAAAAAAACCTTAGCTGGATTAAAGACCTGAAAAAAAAAGTGTTTAAACATGAAAAAATCACATGTTAAAACTATGGTATAGAAAAAATTAAAATGAACAGTAAAAATAATAAAGCTGATAAATAGTGCCTAAATTATTTGTGTTAACATGGCTCTAAGCACCAGTTAAAAATTTATTGATGGAAAAGATACTTGATGTAAAGAATTAATAAATACCGGGAATGCCAAAAAAAAATACATACACTTTTTAAGAGATGTTATCTATGTATTACTTTTTGAAGTTGAATTGAATTATGGTAGCAGTGTGTAGTATGATGTTCACTCAAAGGAAGACAAGCGTCACCATGCAACAAGCAGAACAGTCAAAGAAAATGGCAGAAGCACAGTTGTTGTTCAAAGAGTGCAAGACCATTTTGAAGTGGTATTTGAAATTCGAGAATGTTGTGGAAGTACAATGACAGTGGAGGCATGAGTGTGCAACAGAACCTTCAACATGCCTAACAATTGTAGGCATTCCTGATAAGTTTGAGACACATGGTACTGTGTGTGATGTGCACAAGGGAAGATCCGGGAGGCCTCGCACAACAACAAACCCTGCTTCTCCTGCTGTGGTGTTGGAACAGCTTACGCTGATGGTAACCACTTTGAGTGCCTCTTGTAATTGCGGAAGTCAAATGTGACTTGGATTCATCTTTTGTTATCGGTATATATTATTACAATTTTAATACAGTTTTTTCCTTTCTTAAAATGTGTATACATTTTTTTGTCACTCTCTGTATAGTCTGGGTCTTTAAAAAAAAGTCTAAGCCTTTGCCTCAAGGTGGGACAACCATCTGGTGTTTTCATACCACAGAACTGCCCATGAGATCAGGCTTAGGCTGGTTACAGCTGAAATCACTTTTACTTTGTGGTATATAAAGTTCTGTATCTATACTGTTCAACGTGGTATCCACTGCCAACTATGGTTATTGAACACTTGAAATGTGGCTTGTGCAACTGAAGGATTGAGTTTTTTATTTTAGTTAATATTTTAAAATTTAAATTCAAATAGCCACATGTGGCAAGTGGCAACTGGATTAGCACAGATCTAGACCATCAGGGATCAGCAGTTGCCCCCGAATTAGACACTTGTTTTCAGTGTTCTCTTATCTTTTGAGATTAATATTTTGCTTTAACTTTTGGTTTCTGGGATTAAAAAAGAAAACCTCCTCTCTTAAACTATACATTAAAAATATTTAAAAAATATATTATCTAACATTTTAGTTAGATAATGTACTATCTATAAGCTATAAATATACTATTTTAATATAATACAGTAATACCTTGGTTTGCGAGCATAATTTGTTCCAGAAACAAACTACTTGTATTGCAAGGCATCGCTCGTTTACCACGTTAAAATGTATTAGAAATGTTTGCTCGTCTTGCGGAACACTCGCAAACTAAGTTACTCGCAATCCAAGGTTTTACTGTATTTACAATTTTAAATCAGATATATAATATATTTAACATTAACTATAAAATATTATACTATCTATAAGATATATCTATAAAATATAAAATACTAAAACATTTTTTATAAAAATTTTTTTCCATTAAATTATGCATTAAAATATTAAAAAATATGTTATCTAGCACTTTAGCTGTACTGGGAAGGGTTTTCTTTCAAGGTGTCTAGTCTGCTACATTGCTGGAAATAGAAGTTGGAAGTGATATGTAAGCAGATACTTGAGTGTGATAAAGAAGCAATCTATGCAAAATGAGTTCCAGGGAAAGAACAAAGGCCCTGGGGCAAGATTAGCTTAGAATATTCTAGGACTATCCACGCAGCAAGTATAACCATCATGAACTAGCAAGGGGGGAGAATAGTAGGTGACAGTATCAAAGAGGTAGGCCTGACATGGGTGCTGTTAGAGTCTTACATGGCGTGGTCAGGATTTTGGATTATTCCAGTTTGGGTGGGAAACCAGAAAGTAGTTAGATTGGAGGAATGATGTAATATGATTTACATTTTTCAAAGATTAATGTTTCTTCTGCGGATATAGTTAGCAGGAAGGTCAGCTGGGGTTTGAAGTGGTCAGGATGAAAAATGATGAAAACTGTATGGATTATCATCAGTGTTTCTAAAACAAACACAAAAGCCCGAATACCACGGCACGTGGACATTATTAGCATGTCTTTTAACCAGCATCAGCCATGCCACAGTGCCCTCGTCTCTACAGCTGCTATGAGGCAGGCCACTTGGAAGGTGGATTCAGGTCATGGGGCTTTTGAATGCCATGATTTTACTTATATAAAATCTGCTCCCATTAATTATTGTCAACATGGTATATTTTAGTAAATTCCACAGTTATTCTTTTTCTTGGTTAAGGTAATTTCTCATCTAGTTCCACAAATTACCTGGACTATATTATTTAATTAAATAGAGTATCTGGGTGGAAAGGCTGTTTATGGGTAGGGCATCGTTTATTGCACATAAGTGCCATTATTCATCATTATGCTTATTATAGTACAAGGGATTTATCTGCTTTTGACATCTTGCCCTTTAAAGTAATCCAATTCTGGCTGAATGTGGAGGGTTAAGAAGAAGAACAGACCATTTTTCTAATGATGGTGCTATAGAAGCTAATGGCAGCATAAGTCATTATAGACAACTAAGAACAACTTGAGCAGTACTTTTAAATACTTTTAGAGGAAAATCTGAAAACCTATCAAGAAGGAAAAATGTAAGTTTATTTGATAATAAAAGAACTTTCACTTCTTGTTATTATCCTTATGGATGGGGAAAAAAGGAAACATGCCTTAATATGGTAGAATTTACATTTGTGTATGTGTGTGTGTGTGTGTGTGTGTAATTTTCCATAGAGTGACCTTGTGTAGTAGACAGCACGCATTATGAGGAATAAGAAGTTGAGTTCAAGTATGAGTTCAAGTTCTTTCTGATTTGGCCATTTGTTGAGTGAATTTAGGCAAGTCAGTTTGTCTCTTGGGCTTCATGCTGTGATATTACACAATTCTGCAATTTCTTTTCTCTTAAAGAAAGAGTGGGTCAGTTCCCT
Organism: Hipposideros armiger; assembly: GCF_001890085.2. Taxonomy (NCBI): domain Eukaryota; kingdom Metazoa; phylum Chordata; class Mammalia; order Chiroptera; family Hipposideridae; genus Hipposideros; species Hipposideros armiger. The sequence continues at coordinate 2,940,333 of NW_017731440.1, read as the reverse complement.
TTGGAGAAGTGCCTCACTTGTGGATAACTGCTTGACAACTGTGATGTTTGCCTCATCAACTGTGATTCCCAGAGGCACAGGCCACAAAATTTTCTGTGTGCTGCTTATGGTGTGTCACAGGCTTCAATAACAATTTTCGGCGTTGAAGGAAGTGCTGATAATGAAGTTGAAAGTGCACGAAAGTGCGTTGAATATTTGTTGTATTTTAAATCTCTTTTATTAGGAATGTCTTAAGAAATGCTGCTATTGGGAGCATAACCTACCCATGACACTCACTGCCTTTTGGCTCCAGTTTTTATGGTGATATATTACTCCCTGCAGGACACTGCCTCCCTAAGGAAACGACAGGGTGAGGATCACCTATTATATACTTAAAACTTCAGTGCTGCTTAACTTCAGTGATTTAAAATTTTCTATTTGTACTTTAAAAATAAGTTTCTGAGACTGGTTATCTAAGATTAATAAGAGGCAAGAGTAAGGAGATGTGACTATAAGAAGGTGTGGGTGACAGGGTATCAGTAAAGTCTCAGGGTTTAGGTGGGGTGGTTAGAAGAAGAATAAGAGTAGACGTATGAGAAAGGGAGAGAGGGGAGGATTTATTCCATTTACCCAAAAATTGTGTTTATAATACATATCTTTTGTCAAGTCATTTATTCACCAAGCATTTGTTAAATGATATTATGCTAGGTGCCAGGGCCTCAAATACAAATAGGCTATCACCAAATAATGAAAAGGGATCTTCAGGAGTTTACAGAAGAGATGTAAAACAAAATTTGGGGGGAGTCTATAGCGAGAAGAAAGTTCTTTTGTTCTTCTTGAGTAGGTTAGGGAAGTCTCTGGGGAAGAGGACTTGAAGGATGAATAAAAGTTTTTTCATTTGACAACAAATATTTAATGAACACCTGTTATGTCTCAGGCTTTCTTCTTGCTCCTGAGAACACAGCATTCATCAACAAAGCCCTTGCTCTTGAGGAGCCTTCATTCTGGAAGTGGGGAGATGAAAAATTAGCATACAGGTTCCGCCACCCCCCCCCTTTATAAGCATTACAGAGAAACATAAAGCAGAATGACAAGAGTTGAAAATAATGGATGGTACTATTTTATATAGGGTATAGACAGAGATGACTTCATAGAAAAGATGACATTTGAACAGAAACATGATGGGAGGAGGGTGTAAATCAGGTGGATATCTGGGGTGCGAGCATTGCAGGCAGAGGAGACAGCAAGGACAAAGACCCAGAAGTAGGAGCACGCTTGGCATGTTTTAGGTTTGCCAAGGAGGCCAGTATGGCTGGAGCCAAACAAGCAAGAGGGAAAAGTAGTAGAATAGAAGATCACAGAGATAACGAGAGGACCATATTAGGGAGGGTCTGTTAGCCCATGCAAAAACTTTGGATTTTACTCTAAGTAATATGAGAAATCACTGGATGGTTTGAGTAGAGTGATATGATGAATCTGGGTAAAAAGTAGATTATGTATGCATTGGAGAGGGGGACAAGTTATGATGGAATCAGGGAGGCTTGTTAGGAGGCTGTCACAATAATCCTGTTGAAGGGTAATGATGGCTCAGATCTGAGAGGTAAAAACAAGCATAATGAGAAATAGTTGGATTTGGGACATATTTTAAAATTAGAGCCCAGAGGATTTGCTGTTGGGTGTAGGATATGAGAAAAAGAGAAGTGTCAGAGATGACTTCAAGGTTTTTGACATAGAGCAACTATAATAAGGTTGACAAGAAATCTTATATAGCATGGAGCAACTGACATGGTGATGAAAGCTTCAGAAGGAGCAGGTGTAGTGGGGGGAGGTATGAGAATTAATACTTGTGTCACTGTGTTATATTTTAGAGGTCTATTTATTAGCTATCCAAGTAAAAATGTGTTGATTATTGGCCTTATAAGCCTAGAGTTCAGGGGAGGAATCAGAGCTGAAGAAATGAATTTAAGCAACACACTCAAGAATCCAGAAATAGACATATGTATATATGACATTTGTCACTTTATTTCATGATACATTTCCCCTGTTGCAGTGTTGAGTAAATTTAATATCAATATATATAACATACATATATTTGCAATGCGTGTATAGAATCTGTGTGAACATACACACAAATCAATTCTATGTGAACTTTTAAAACATTATAGGTAGTTTTAAGTTTTAAGTTTACAGAAGAGTCAAGTAGATGGTATGAGTGTTCTCCTATATCCCCTCTTCCCTGCTCAGTTTCCCCTAGTTTTAGCATCTTTCATTAGTGTGGCACATTTGTTACAATTGATAAACCAATATTGACACATTATTATTAACTAAAGTCCACAGTTTACATCAGGGCTCTCTTTGTGCTATACAGTTCTGTGGGTTTTGACCAATGTCATGTAGTCACCATTACAGTACCATGAAGAGTAGCTTCACAAACTTAAAGTTTGCCCATGCTTCACGTTTCATTTCTCCCATCCCCCTCCACAGATCCATGGCAACCACTGATCTTTTTACTGTCTGTATAGTTTTGCCGTTTCCAGAATGTCAAATAGTTGAAATGATAGAGTATGTAACCTTTAAAACTTGATTATTTTCACTTAGCAATATGTATTTAAGGTTCCTCCATGTCTTTTTATGGCTTGATAAGTCATTTCTTTTTAGTGCTGAATAACGTTCCATTGTATGGATGTACCATAGTTTGGTTTATACATTTGCTTATTGAGGGACCTGTTGGTTGCTTCCAGTTTGGGGCAATTATGAATAAAGCTGCTATAAACATTTATGTGGACATGAGTTTTCAACTTCTAAGTACCTAGAAGTGCATTGGTATTTGTATGGTTAAGTCTATCTTTAGCTTGCTAAAAAAAACTGCCAAACTATTTTCTGAAGTGGCTATACTATTTTGTATTCCCAACAGTAATTAATGAGAGTTCCTGTTTTTCCACATCTTCACCAGCATTTGGTGTTGTCAGTGTTTTTTGGATTTTAGCCATTCTAATCAGTGTGTAATGGTATCTCGTTGTTTCGACTTGGAATTCCTTAATGATGTATGACATTGAACATCTTTTCATTTATTGACTTGCCATCTGTATATTGTTTTTGGATCTTTTGTCCATTCTTAATTGTGTTGTTTGTTTTCTTATTGTCAAATTTTAAGTGTTCTTAGTATATTTTGGATACAAATCCTTTATCAGATATGTGTTTTGTAAAGATTTTCTTTCAGTTTATGGTTTGTCTTTTCATTCTCTAACAGTGTCACAGAGCAGAAAATTTTAATTTTGGGGGTTTTAGAATTTTTAAATCAGAAAATTTAATTTACTGTTTTTTTTCTTTATGAATATGCTTTTGGTGTTTTATCTAAGAACTCATTATCAAATCCAAAGCCACCTAGATTTTCTCCTATAATATCTTCTAGAAGTTTTATAGTTTTTCATTTTATAGTTAGGTCTATGATCCAGTCTGAATTAGTTTTTTGTTTTTTTTTAAAGATTTTTATTGGGGAATTGGGGGATGGGAACAGTGCTGGGGAATTGG
>NW_017731440.1:2930959-2936643 GCF_001890085.2 Hipposideros armiger | reverse complement strand
AACCGGGGCCCTCTGGCGTCCCAAGCCAGTTCTTAACCATTGCGCCACTCGGCCGGCCCTGAATTAGTTTTTTGTGAAAGGTATAAGGTCTATGTTTAGATTAATATATATATATTTTTTGCATCTGGATCCAGATGTTCCAGCACCATTTGTTGAAAACACTATCCTTTCTATATTGGGTTGTTTTTACTCCAATAATTTTCTGGTTTCAATAATAATCTGGTTTTGGTGTTAGGGTCATACTGGCCTAGTAGAATGAGTTAGGAAGTTTTCCCTCTGCTTCCAGTTTTTGGGAGAGATAGTAGAAAATTGCTATCATTTTTTTTTTCCGTCAAATGTTTCAAAGAATTCACCAGTGAAAGCTTCTGTGCTGGATGCTTTCTATTTTGGAAGGTTATTTCTTTAAGATATACAGTAAAACCTTGGATTGTAAGTAACGTGGTTTGTGAGTGTTCTACAAGACAAGCAAACATTTCTAATACATTTTAACATGGTAAATGAGCGTTGTTTCCAGAACAAATTATGCTTGCAAACCAAGGTATTACTGTAATAATATTCGGATTATCTGTTTCTCCTTGTGTGAGTATTGGTAGATTGCATCATTCAAAGACTTTGTCCATTTTATCTGAGTTATCAAATTTGTGGGCATAGAGTTGTTCATAAAAGCCACTTACTATCTTTTAATGGCCATAGAATCAGTATGATATCCCCTTTCATTTCTGATATTAGTAATTGGTGTCCTCTCTTTTTCTCTTGGTTAGCTTGACTAAAGACTTATTAATTTTATTGATCTTTTCAGAGAACCTACTTTGGGTTTTGTTGATTTTCTCTACTTTCAACCTAATTGATTTCTGCTCTAATTTTTATCAGTTCTTTTCTTCTGCTTGCTTTTCTTTCTCTAGTTTCCAAAGGTGGGAGCTTAAATGACTAATTTTAGAAATTTCTTTTGTTCTAATCTATGCACTTAATGCTATAAATTTCCCTTTAAGAACTGTTCTCACTGCTTCTTGCCCATTTTGATAAATATGTTTTTATTTAATTAAAAATATTTTTAAAATTTTCTTGAGACTTCTTCTTTGACCTATATGTTATTTAGAAGTGCATTGTCTACTCTCCAAACATATGTTTTTTTTCAGGTATCTTTCTATTATTGATTTCTATTTTAATTCAGTTGTGGGCTAAGAATACTTTCTATGATTTCTATTCTTTGAAATTTGTACAGATGTGTTTTACAGCTTTGAAGGTAGTCTGTTCTGGTGACTGTTCCACATGAATTTGAGAAGAATGTTATTCTGCTGTTGATGAAGTATTTTAGTGTTTTAAGTCTCTAGCATTTTCTTTTAATTCTTTCCTAGTGTTTCCATCTCTCGGCTTACATTGCCTATAATTTTTGCATGTTGTTCACTTTCCCATTAGAGCTCTAAGCATACTAATCATAGTTATTTTAAATTCCTGGCCTGATAATTCTAAAATCATGTCACATCAAATTTGGTTGTGAAACTTGCTTTGTCTCTTCAGATTGTGTTTTTTTCTAGCCTTTTAGCATGACTTGTTATTTTTTGTTGAAAGCTAGATGTAATGCACTGGGTAATAGGAACTGAAATAAACAGGCCTTTAGGGTGAGATTTTGTTTTTCTGGCAAGAAGTTAGTCTATGTTTACTGTTTCCTGTAGCTGTAGGTATCAGAGGCTTCAAGTTTTTGCCCCCTCTGTTGTATTTGGGTTTTCTGAGAAACTTCTTAGTCTGTGTTTTGCAGTTCTCTTAGTTGTAATTCTCTGTATTGTCCTGGAGCTCCATTGATATGATGGCAAGATATTGGGATATTATATATATATATATGTGTGTGTATAATACTATATACATATACGAGGTCTGACAATTAAGTTTGCGAACTTGTTGCAATAATGTTGTTAACCTTTTTTGATCTCAGAGGGATTATTCATTATGAATCTGTACCAACTGGACAAACAGTTAACCAAGTTTACTATTTGGAAGTGTTGAAAAGGCTGCATGAAAAAGTTAGATGAAATGACATGAACTTTTCGCCAACAATTCATGGCTCTTGCATCACAACAATGCATCAGCTCACACAGCACTGTCTATGAGGGAGTTTTTAGCCAGTAAACAAATAACTATTGGAACACCCTCCCTACTCACCTGATCTGGCCCCCAATGACTCCTTTCTTTACCTGAAGATGAAGGAAATATTGAAAGGAAGACATTTTGATGACATTTAGGACATCAAGGATAATATGAGGATAGCTCCGATGGCCATTCCAGAAAAAGAGTTCCAAAATTGCTTTGAAGAGTGGACTAGGTGCTGGCATCAGTTCATGGTGCTGATGAACCATGGAGGTGGTTCATAGTGATATTCATCACTATGTGATGACCACATGGAGGTGACCATAGTGATATTCATCAATGAGGTATGTAGCACTTTTTCTAAGATGAGTTCGAGAACTTAATTGTCAGGACTTGTACAATGGCAAGGTTGGGACATTCTATATATTCTATTATATACTATGGTATATATACTATTATATTAGGATATTGTATATGACATTCTAGTATCTTATGATTATATACCCTTTTTAGATGTCTTTTTTGTGTGTATGTGTGGGGGACAGTCCCTGGGCTGTGATTTTCAGAAGAGTTCCTTAGACTTTTTTCTCGCTCCTCTTATGTGAGACTGAAAAACTAGCAGAGGCAGGCGTTGACTAATTTCCTTCCCCCAGGTCAGATAAGGCTTTTGTAGTTTCCCTTGAGAGTTGGTCTTTGTTGCTGAGAACAGAAATAAGAATAGAATGCTTTAGGCATATTTAAAAATGGGTAATTTCCCCCATGTATATTTCAAAATGATTACTTTTCATCCTCTCCTGCTGTGAGCAAGAGGGGGTTTTTCTCAGGTCCTCACCATGACAACTTGAAGGATCTCTTGACAGTAAAACTCATGAAAGTGTGGGGGCCTCCCTAAGGCAGGGTCCCCTGAACTTTTTAATGCCAAACTAGTGCACACTGAGCCCCCAGCAAAATATTAATTACATTTTAATTGTTCCTATGGGTGCTGGTTCCGGATAGTATCTTCTGCTCCTGGTAAGTAGTGATTCTCTGTATTTTCCTGTCTTCAGTTTTTGAGGCAATGGTTTGTTCTGTGACCCCTATTTTTTGATGGATCTAAGAAGAGTTATCGATTTTCAATGTGTTCAAATTTCTTCTGTTGTGAGGACATAAGTGACAACTTCTAAGCTCTTTGCATGTCAGAGTGGAAACCATGATCCTCTATGTGGATTTTAGATGTAAATTTAAAAAAACAAAATGAAAAAATAGAACTTCTATAATAATCATGCAGAAAAATATCCTCATGGCTTGAGGTAGACAAATATTCTTAAACAAGTCAAAAAGCACTAAGTATAAAGAACAAGATGGATAAATTGGACTTTATTAAAGTTGAAAAGTTCTGTTCATCAATAGACATCAAGTTATTGAAAATACAATCAAAGAGCAGAAAAAGATTTGCAGTATAAATAAGTATTAATATCCAGTATATATATAAAGAAGTCCTGCATCAAAGACTTATATTCAGAGTATGCGAAGAACTCCCACAAATCAAAAAGAAAAAAGACAACCCAATTTTTTAAAAAATGGCCTAATATCTTGACCAGACAATTCCCAAAGAGGACATCCAAATAGCCACTGAGCTTATGAAAACATTAGTCATTAGGGAATCACAAATTCAAACCACAATAAGATAACTCTACATACCCATCAGAATGGCAAATTTAGAAATAAAAACAAAATCTTCTAGTGTTGACAGTGACGTTGAGCAATGGAAACTCTCACATGCTACTAGTAGAAGTTTATTTGTACAACCACTTTGAAACATTGTTTGGCAGTATCTACTAAAGCTAAAACATGCATTCTTTGACCTAGTAAATCTCCTAGGTTTATGCCCAACATAAATACATCTATATGTGCACCGAAAGACACATACAAGAATATTCATAGCAGTATTGTTTCTAATAGCTGATAACAGAAACATCCAGATTCTAATAAAAGTAGAATGGATAACTATATCTTATTTGTACATGGAATACTCTATAATGAAAATGAACAAAATACTGTTATAATATTAATTGAAAGAAGACAGAAAAAAACATACTGTATAATTCCATGTATATGAAATTGAAACCTGTGCACAAATAATCAATAATGTTATTGGGTGGTTGGAAAAGACATGATGTATTTTTTTCTGTTTTTCATTGCAAAAATGTGTCATGACTTTTCCAACAACCCAAATAGAATAGTGGTTCTCGGAGGTAATAAGTAGGAGGGGACAAATGGAGGGCTTCTAGTAAGAGAAAGATCTATTTCTTGAATGATCTGGGTGGTAGTTACATAGATGTGTTTACTTTGTAAAAGTTAATCAAGCTGTTAACTTATGACTTGCACGTATGTTATCCTTCAATCTGAAATTTACTTAAAAAAAACAAAACAGGTTACATATAACACGTAAAGTATTCTCCAAAACTACGCATACACAAATACAGACACATTGGAAAGACACATAGCAAAATGTTAACAATGAGCATCGATGAGTGGTGCGATTTTTATTTTCATGAGCTTTTTCGTTGTTGATGCATTTTACAAATTTACTTCAAATTACTTTTATGATCAAAAATATCATTAAATATTACTCAAAATGAAGGTTGCTGTAGGAACTGTGTGCAGGATGGATTGAGTGCAGTAAGACTGAGGATCAGGAGGCACTAGCAATAGCCATGTGAGAGGGGAAGAGGGCCTGAACTGAGGCAGTGTGGTTAGAGAGGGAGCTGGTACAGTAACCTGAAATCCAGTGTAAGAGGCTGACTCTGTGTGCGTGTGTGTGTATGTGTCTGTGTGTGTAGAGGTTCAGTTTGAAACACGTTGGGACTAGGTTCCCTTTAGGACATTCAAGGTAGCGATGTCTCGTAAACAGTTCAAGTTGTTATTTAAAATGTCTAATTTCAGCATTTTCCATGGCTATCATTTGATACTTTACTCAGTAAATAGGATAATTTCACCTGTAACATCTTCCTTTACTTCCTGGCCCTATGCACTCACAAATGAGTTTTCAAATATCATGTAAATGAGAACAAAGTGCCTTAAAGAGTATCATCTCTACTGGTACTTTATTTCCCCTAAGGTGAATTTTTATGGCACAAATTACCCATCAGAAAAAAAGGCCCAACTTTTTGCAAGACATTGACTGAGTACAGAAGATGATTAAATGGCCAAGAGCTATAATTCCATCATCATGAAAGATTCTGGAGTTCAAAAACAAAAGGATTATACTAGTGGAACTCCAAGGTAATTAGGTGATTAAGAAATATTCTTCCCTTTTATCAATATATCCCATGTGAATAAAGGGAAAAGGTATTGAGATAGAATAAAGAGGCCTTAATAACAATTTTGAGATTACCGTATTTCCCCATGTATAAGACGCTCCCCTGTATAAGACGCTCCCCTGTATAAGACGCACCTTAATTTTGGGGCCCGAAATTTGAAAAAAAATGTATTACATAAAGTTATTGAACTCAAGTTTTATTCATCATAAAATTTATACAACTCCTCATCACTGTCAAAACTCCCAACCATTAGCTTGTCCTCATCTGTGTCTGATGACGAATCACTGTCTTCATATATTG
>NW_017731440.1:2915415-2930419 GCF_001890085.2 Hipposideros armiger | reverse complement strand
ATATATATATATATATATATATATGTGTATGATTGTGTGTGTGTGTGTGTGTATTACAATCATTTGTAGCATAATAGACAGTTTGAATAGACAGACCATCATCCTTAGGTGACATAGAAATAAAGAATATACTAATAATGGAAGAAATCCAAATTTCAATCTATCTGCACAGTTGAGTCTTTCAAATCTTATTGCTATATAGATTTGCTCGATTGAAAATATTTTCCTCTCTTTGTGTCCTACACAATTTTACAAAATAATCCTTAGACTTGGAAGCCCAGGGTGGTGATAGTATCTTTCAGGGCTTGTTAGGTTTGATCACATGGCCAAATTGTTGGTGAAAGCAATTTGTATTCCTAGATAGTCAGTCCACAACAGATTACCATGTACTTTTTTTGTTAGAGTGTTATCACTGTCCCTGCTTTAGGCAAAAATGCTAATAAAGAAGTTAAGTGATTTCTAAAACTGTGCTGAGAGTCAATTATAATAGAGTTTGCATTGGTACTGGGAACACATAGATATTGATTCAAGACCATGTCAGGTCTCTTCTAAAGAAATGTTTTTAAACTTTCCAAATTTTCAATAAAATAGAAAGGATGTCAGCTTTTTTTCTTTTTGAAAAAAATTTAAAAATCTTTACAGAAGTCACTGTTTAAGAATTGAAAAATGAAGCAAGGTTAAAACACAAAGGAAGAATGCTTGACTCAGGTTTTGTTGTGTAAGTTGAGTGAACTATAAAATAAAAATAAGCGTAAATGGGGAGAAATTAAAAGGGGACACTAAAATACGTCATTTGACCACCCATATTTTCTGCTCTTCTACCTATGTTGCAGTTTTTAACTTCTTCACCTTCTCCCCTATGGAATTCAGCATCAACAATGGAAAGTGGAAAAAGTAATTTTGATACCCAGTGGAAAAAGAAAGGAAGGAAGAGCAAAGAAAGAAATTAAGGAATTAAGAAAGAAAAGCAGGGGCCGGCCGAGTGGCGCATTGGTTGGGAGCTGGCTTGGGACGCCGGAGGGCCCCGGTTCGGATCCCACATGTGAGGGCCGGTGACGCTGCCCTCTAAAGCTGAGATGGAGCAACAGCTCGGCCTGGAGCTGGTCTGCCGTGAGTCACATATGAGGGCCAGTGACACTGCCCTTTACAGCTAAGATAGAACAACAGCTCGACCTGGAGCTGGGCTACCTGAGTCGCCGGGGACTGCAGGTGGGTTGCCATGGGCTACAGTGTGTAGCCAGAAGCCAGCGACTGATCTGCCTCGCAGGGGAAGAGCACAGTGATGGTGCCAGCTTGGGCCAGTGAAGCAACGTCCTCCACAACTAGACTGAAGAACAAAAAACAACAGCAACTTGTCTGTTCCCCTTCCCCCAATTCCCCAGCGCTGTTCCCATCCCCCAAAATCCCCAATAAAAAAATCTTTTAAAAAAAAAAAAGAAATGTTTCTTTTAAACATATAAGGATATGAATGCTCCTTTGGCAAGCTCATTAACAGAAAATGATACCTTTAGTATTTGTCTGTGGATTTCCAATCAATTACCATCTAATGCAAAAATAATCCCAGGAGCTAAGATTAAGTATTGTTTAAATCATGGAGCCAAGCCCTATAGTCAGACATGACCTCAATAATGCAAATTGTATTTGTGAATAGCTGGGAAGAAAAATTCATTTATAACAACAGTCAGTGTCAGGAGAAGATTAAAATATACATGCACCACATAGATAAAAAAATTGTAATCAGGACAGTGGAATTACCACAATTGGAGAATTTCACTGAATAGCTAAATTTTATGTATAACACAATCAAATTTTCTGCCTCATTCAGTCTCACCGGTGTTCATTTCCTGGGTGTTCTGATTAATTTGAACTATGGTTAATTGAACACTGAAATATTCAGGAAAGCTGTAGACAGGAACAATTTACTATGGACAATTTCCACCTGTACCCTTAAGACGTAGAGGCCATTATAGATAGAATGAGACAGGTGAGGTCAATTATATTTTTACTAAATGTCTGTCATGGAAGTAGAGATGTTATTTGCGAAGATGTAAAGGAAGGGGCTATGAAAATGCTACAGTTAAAGAATTTGTTGAAATGAGGAATATAAATAGTTATAAGTGAATTTCAATGTTCATTAACAGAAAAGATTTCGCACTGTTTCAAAGTTGCAGTCTTGAACTAGGCTCGTATTCATGTGTTATTTTCTTAAAAAGGGAATTTGCCTGTTTAATTGCACTTTAAAAACCAGTCATTCTTCACTTTGTGAGGGGTGAAAAGGATAACTATTGCATTGTTTTCTATACCTGAAACTACTACTACTACTAATAATAAAACAGTCATTCTTTTCATCATGCTAAATTAGAAAATTTTCCAGTAAAAATTTTTAAATGGATTAAAATTAGAAGTATTTTTGTAAAACAACTATCTATACTTACATATTTGTAGATTTATTGATTCTCAGTTTTCAGATTTAAACAGATAATTTAAAAACACTGTTACCTCAAACAATACACTTCCCCACTGTACCCCAGGACCCCAGTCCTTTAACTAAATTGCTCAGTAGTTCTGCATTGCTGTCAATAGACATCAGACAATATTTTCACAATATAAATAAATGGAAGGAGGATATTCTCATAGTTTGGGTACTTAATGTGGATGAAGTTAATGTCATAGGACAAGTTATTTCTTCAGGTACCATCATGTCTTCCTCTAACCAGAATGTGGAAGCCAGTTGCAGGTATGTCTCTCTATTACTGTAGCAATAGATAGTCATGTAGCAATTGGTAGTCATAGAATCTCAACCCTTTAAAGATTTGTAATTAAAGCTATCTTAAAGGTGAATTCACACAATCCTGAATCTTTATAACATCTACCACACTTTGCTGCTGTTATCATTTTAATGGTGATGTAACTAAGGTAGACATTTATCAGTAACAAAATCTGAGTTATGACATGCCTACATATGTTATTTTTTAATCCTTGTGATTCTGAGCCAGCAGAGTGTTTTCCTGATAGGATTCAATCATCATTAGATACTCGAGATCAGCGGTTCTCAACCTGTGGGTCGCGACCCCTTTAGGGGTCGAACGACCCTTTCACAGGGGTCGCCGGGTACTCGTATGTGGGCGTGTCTGCATGTGGGCCTGGAGATGGATAGAGGAGCGGTGTCTCGGTTCCTAAGACCATCGGAAAATATGTATTTTCCGATGGTCTTAGGCAACCCCTGTGAAAGGTTGAGAACCGCTGCTCTAGAGCAGCTGAATTGTTGAGACAGGGTTTGTGAGGACAGTCTGAGGTCTGCCAGTAGTTATTAGGCAAATCATCAGCAAGATAAGAGCTAGGACACTAAAGGGTGATCAGTCTTGGCTGTTTATATCTGAAATAATTCTTCTCCAAAAGGCATGAAAATATCAAATGTTACACCTGGAAGTAACCTTGATCTATCCAGACTAATACCCTTATTTTTATAAGTAAGGAGCTGCAGTGACTCATTGAATATTCCAAGATCACTCAGCTAATGAGAGAATATTCTCTAAAATCCCAAATCAAAGCAGCATTGCTGGAAGTGGAAAAGATGAGAAATAGAAGAAGCAGTTTATAAGACTATGTTAAGCCTAAAGAAAGGACATTAGAGGAAACAGTGGAAAAGCAAGAATGTGTGAAACTTAGAAAAGGTAGTCAAAGGCTGGTATCATTTGTGGGTACATGCCTTCACCACATCATGCACAGCTGTCTGTCCTTCCCCCATGTTAGAACCTGGTTACATGTTTGTCACAAGTCCTGTGGTCTGTGGTGTTTTCAACTCAACGACTGCTCTGATGACTTAAAGGTTTTGTGTGTGTGTGTGTGTGTGTGTGTGTGTGTGTGTGTGTGTGTGTGTGTGTGTGTGTGAGATGATTTACATTTTGACTATTGCCCTCATTTCTTTATCTCCAGCATAATGACAACAGATTGAGAGTTAAAAAAGAAAAAGAAGAAGGAAATCCTGCAATATGTGACAATCTGGATGAACCTTGAGGATATTATGTAAAGCAAAATAAATGAATCATGGTAGGACAAATAATGCATGATTCCACTTATATGAGGAATCTAAACTAATCAAACTCATAGGCGCAGAGAGTAGAATAATGATTACCAGAAACTTGGGGAAGGGGGGAAATGGGAAGCTGCTAATCAATGGGTATAAAACTTTAGTTACGCAAGATGAATAAACTCTAAAACTCTCTACATTGTATTTATAGTTTATAATACCGAGGATGGCTGCCACCAGTACCAGGTCTGGTGTGGCTCCAAAGAAAGTCAGTACACTCTGAGGCCTGCTACCACCTACTTACTGGCTTCTGTAAGATTCAGCCACTGATAAAGCCTCCTGCGGAATGCACGTTGGGTGAGGCAGGTTCTCAGTGAGTCAGCAGGTTGGAGCAGCAGAGCTCATTAGGCCAATCAGATTTAGATTTGGCCTGTGGGGGCGGGCTCAAAACAGGAAAGATGGTGCCTGCCTGCCTTGCTACATGGAAGAAAGTCCCCACACAGGGAAAATGGGGACTGTCCTCCAGTCCTCAGCCCCAAGTTACACATCTCAATCTCTCCCCATATATCTCCGACAACCCCAGAGTCACCGTCCTTCCATCGGAGCCCAGGGTGAATGCCTGTGTGGGCCCTTTAAGAGGATGTCTGGGTTTCCTGCAGCCTTCCATCCCACCTGGATGGTTGGAATCCCCACTGTTTATCACATCCAGGATTTGTGAAGGCTTCTCTTTCTGGCGCCAGCATTCTGGGCTGGGGAGGCTGTGTGGGGCTGGGTCTCTTGCTCCTCTGTGGGGAAACTCTGGCCGAGACATCCCTTCCAATTTTCATCTGCCACAGAGAGGTTTTGGGTCAGCCTGTTTCACATCTCAGCCCCTCCTACCAGTCTCAATGTGGCTTCTTCTTTATATCCTTAGTTATAAAACTTCTGGTCAGCAGGCTCCCAGATGGTTCTTCAGGTTGATTGTTCTATTATTTATTTGTAATTATAATGTGTTCATGGGATGAGGCAAGCACAGTGTTTATCTATTCTGCCATTGTGGATTTCCTCCAAAGCCCTATTTCTAAATCCCTTGCTTCTTACCTCAAAAAAGAAAGCATTCAAATTTAAGGATGGGAAAGAAAAAAAAAAGACAGTGACCACAATTATTTTTTAAAAAGTTGAAATGTTTTAGGTATTTTACTGATTACCTTTCCCTTAATTTAACCATTGTTTCAACTGAAGTCATTAATGAAACAGACAAGTGTTCCCTGGTCTAGTTATTTTCCCTTTTTGGTTTTTACAGAACTTGATGGAGTCTTTGAATATCTGTTGCAGGAAGATAATGAAACTAGTGTTTTGGGGCAGTACGAGAACCCATGGGAGGAAGTTTCACATTTGGTGAAGCAAATAGAATTTTTGCAGGGCTTCTCTTGAAAATTTGCTTAGTGGTTTTGTGACTTGTGGAGCATATCAAATATTGAAAAGCTATCAGTGAACGAGATCAAAATTCTCTTTCAAATGCTGTCAGAGGTACTATAAAAACTAGCAATTCTAAACCTATAAAATCAAAATTGCTCAAAAGAACTGCTATCCCAAACTGTTTATGTTTCTCTTATTAGTTAACCAAGTCGAAGGGTAAGTCCAAAAGGTCTTAGTAGTATTGCTCTGTCCATCTATCCATCTGTTCATGCATCCATCCAGTGCTTATTGCATGCACGATTTAATGCTAGATGGTAAGCTAGAGTAGTCTAGCAACTCTAAGCAAGTGCATGCACAAATTTCTTTTGACTTCAGACAGCCTAAGTCCTTGATGCCTTTTCAATAAAATATGCCACAGAGAATGTAATGACTAATATAATCCTGCCAAAGCAGAGCAAATTATGTATGAGTTATTAGGTCTCGGCAGTGTCTGACGTTTTGGTGCTATGTTATAAATTGTTTTCGTTTCAATGCAAGTAACACATTCATCCATTTCGGCTGTCAAAAATTCAAATATTCCTGAAAAAGCAAAAGCACCCTTTCCAAGCCCAAGTGTTGATGCGTATCCTTCTAGATGGAAATATATACACTTCTATAGTTTTTATGTCAATAGATCATATTGTATGTGTTGTTCTGCATCCAGCTTTTAGCACTTAGAACATCTAGGAGCTATTTCCTTCATCAGTACATTTGTCCTCCAAATATCTCTGTGGTTAGCAGGGAATGTACTTTCATCTTTGGTTTAATAGTCATATTCATGTGTCTAGCAGAAAGAGAAACTATGATAATATTCATCTTGTCTAATAGTGAGCATTGTGAGTCAATTGAGGGATTGCTAATTTTCTGGTGTTTTCTTTCTAAAGTTCTGTCCTTCTACTGAGGATTTGAAGAGCTGACGGACACAAATGTAAACATTGGTGCCTGCACTGAAAGGTTAAAAATTGTGATTCTCCTCATAGAGTTGTCATTGGGGAAAACAGTCTGAACTTTATAGTGACTGACAGTTGGGTTAGGACAGGCAATTCAGATCCTTTGGCCCTGAATTCTAAGGTGGGTGACTTTCATGTGGGATAGAGGGACTCTCATGGCTGATTGTCTGTGGCTGAGAGGGTTAACCTCCTGAACGTTAGAACAAGTGCCCAGTAAAAGACAGATCATTTGAAACCCAGCACTGCTGAGCAAAAACTTATTTCAATACTTTTTCCCCTCTTTGTAGGAGATTAAACCTATTACTATTTCACCAATATATTTTATATTTAAATCTTATACATTTTCCAGTAAGTTACAGGGAATGGAGAAAGTTAGCTGGGCCATTTCCTTCTGTTTTGCTAGTTCTCTTGCCTTCTTTGCACATTGGTAAAAAGGTGTGGATGCATAACTTTTGTAGATGCCATGTTATTATAAATGGCTTGTTCTAACTGAGCCACCAGGACAAAAGGAAAGAATACAATTTCATTCATAAAGAAGGCTGAATCAATTTTAACTCCTGCATCAAATGCTCTAAGTTGGTTGACTTCGCTGGTTGTGTTAGGACCTGGGTAGAATATGGTCTCATTATGCAACTTCACTATCAAATCCTAGCTTCTCAATGTTAGCCTACCAAAGCTGCCTTCTTCCCCAGAGACCTGAGTTCCCTCCCAAAGCCCAGGGGAGTGTAAACAAATCCCTTTCTCTCAGGGTTACATGAAAAGCCAAGTCATCACCCACACAATGAAATAAGCTGCTGATGGAAAGAACCAATCAAACCTCTTTGATTCTGAGACTTAGGGAAAGCACTTAGGAAACCTCATAGTCTGCCCATCAGAGGGGAAAAAAGGCTCCAATTAAATGGGAAGAGTACTCATTTTAAGCACTCTAAAATGTTAAGATTTAAAAAATACAGTGCTTAACGTTCTGTAGAGCTACAACAAAGAATACGCTAACCTTAGTATTTACACGCCAAGATTCTGCCAAGCCATTTCATAATGTACCTTAAAAAAATTTTGCATGCTTTCTCACAAAAAGACGCCCCCTCCTCCACCTGCTGATGGCCTGCACGTTTCCAGGCATGTGAATTGTGCAATTTTCAAGTTCCAGTGAGGCTGGTAGCTTGAGGGTAAAGCTGCTGCCAATAATATTGTTGCACCTGATGCTCCAAACTGTTACCGCTGAATGGCTTATTTTCTATCATGGTATTTTCTCTGTATGACTTTGGCTGAATAGGTTACTTTTTTGTCAGGCCAGTTTCATCTACATTGTCTATGTTCTGGAAAGTGGAATTTAAATACTTGTTGGTGCCATTTCTATTAACTTTACCTATACAAAAAGATAACCCCTCTTCTTTAATAAACCATTATGCCCTTACATTCTTTCCATGAAAACCTATTATTGGTAGTTTGACTAACCTATTGATTGTGATATTTCATTATATTAATTTTTTTCTACTTTTTACATGGCTGCCGAAATTCCTTGCTCTTACCCTAATCATATGCTGAGGTTAGAATCCTTCCAAAACTTTATGAATAGCATAACTGGAGCACTGTCCACTGGAGTGAAAGAGTGTTAGCAGACACTCAGAGATTTTTTTTTTTTAAAGAAAGATAGAAAGTTTTAAGAATAGTTTAGGACGTCAGTTTAAAAAATACAATTACCAGGCCAGCCGGGTGGCGCAGTTGGTTAGAGTGCGAGCTCTGAGCAACAGAGTTGCTGGTTCGATTTCCACATGGGACAGTGAGCTGCGCCTGAGCTGAGCTGCTGCTGAGTTGCCAATGGGCGGCTGGGTGGCTCAGCTGGTGAGAGCGCGTTCTCTTACCAACAAGGTTGCCGGTTTGACTCCCTCATGGGATGGTGGGCTGTGCCTCCTCCCTCTCCCCAACTAAGATTGAAGGACAACTTGACTTGGAGCTGATGGGTCCTGGAAAAACACAATGTTTCCTTCCCCAATTCCACAACACTGTTCCCTTCCCCAATTCCCCAATAAAATCTTAAAAAAAATAAAGCCTCCTTTAAAAAAAAATGCAATTACCGTAACTATATTAGAATTATAAAACTTCAGGGCTAAAACAGGAACTTCCGAGATTATGTACTGACCCCTTGTTTTACACAGTAAGGAACAGAGGCACAGAGAAATAAGAAGTCTGTCCCAAATCACATAACTGGATTAATAGTAGAGGGAACAGAATCTATTGTTTGATTCAGCCAGAGATCTTCCGATTTTACATATTGAATCTGAGAGGCAACATTTAAAACTCAGCTGTGAGGCAAACATAGTGCATTTTAAAATATGTTTTGAATTTTTAAATTTATGAGTAATGTGTCCTAAATATATAATTGTAATATAAGATTAGAATAGCACTCAAAGGTCTACTTATGTCGATTGCAGAAATGATACTTTAAAAAACATTTATGAATATGTATTACCATTATTCATAGTGTCTTGGACCTCTAATGAGTATTATTGTATGTGTGTGGGTGTCTGTGTGTGTGTGTAAGGACACACATTCCTTTGTGAGAGGGTGGAACAAATGGATTCAAATATAATCAGAATCTCCCAAACTCTTTTGTCTATTTCTGGCATCTGCTTTGACCAGAATAACTTTTTGAAGTTTGGAAGCGTTTGCTCTCTTTCTCTAGTTGGTGATTATATATTCAACGACGATTTCAAGTGAAGTAGGAATGTGGGGCAGGTTAATTTGTTTGTTCTATCTTTTTCCACCTATAGATCTGGATGGGTTTGCGGGAGCATTAAATAGCACCCGTTTGCCCTCCCAGTTTCAGTACAAAGTAAATAAAATACAAGAACCAGATGAGAGAGGAAAAGCAGCCAGGAGTATTACAGCTGGTGTAGCTCTACACTCATGGAAGGAAACAGAGTTGGGAAAAGCATTGCCACTTCTTCAGTTATGGCCTAAGCACTGAAGACATACATGGCAAGAAATAAAACACAGTCCTTGCCCTTTAAGAACCCATAGGCAAGTGGCAATATTTATGGTATTATGCATTAATTTATGTAATAGAGGTTTGCAAAAAAATCTAGGACTGTAAGTTCTAAAATGTTGAACTGTGCCTGGAAATAATGATGCTTGTGCTGGGGAATGGGAAGTTTTTGAGATGTTTGGCTTTATGTTTGTGTCTTCAAAAGACTAGAGATTTTCTGATGCTAGGGTGGGCATTATTTATGCTTATTTTATTTTGGAATTGTGTATCTTTTTGGTTTGCAAATAGGAGCTGCTTAATACATATTGAATGACCGATCATTTGAGTTCAAACCAATTCCTCAATAGCAACAAGGAAAGAATAGCCTCAGTTTAGTATTCAGAACAAGAACTCCAATTGTCTAACAGTTGATTAACCAATTCCTTTTAGTTAGATTTTCATTTGCTCATTGGAATTAATGAAACCACACATTAGTTTTGATGCCCTTTAAATACACCCTAATCCTAATATATTATGTACTATATTTTTCACATGTTATTTGCATTTAAATGATAAGTTGTTAGAGCTTAAAATTAATAATTTTTAGTATTCTGTTCAGCATAGTGATGCCTGACACCCAGCATATTTTGATAACTTCAAGTTTAATAAACTGGAAAGAGCCCTTTGGAATCAGAAACCTTTATCACGTTTAATGTAAGAAGGAAGAGATCTTCCCCTGGGATCCGGAATCGAATAATGTTTTTTGACACCAAGTTGCCTTTTTCCAGACCTCCCAAAGTCTACTGTGACTTTGGGAAATAAAAGGGGAAATCGCCTATCTGATGGGTGAAGTCAATTCCGAGGGTCCTGCGTTTGTGAGGTTGTGGTTGTGAGTTTCCCAGATTCTGAGTGGTTGCCACAGCATTGTTAAATAGTACCAATGTCCAAAGTACTGAGTTGGGGCTATGAAGAGACATTTGGCTACTAGGTTATTCTATAAAAGTTCATTTAACATTCTGTATAGTTAAAATACTATACATTTGAACTGGCTAGTTTAATGCTGCTGTATTTTGGTAGTATTTGTATTTTTAACCTCATAAATAAATAGGCTGTGATGTGCTAGCCCAGGGAACTAACCACCAATTATAATACTGTTTCCATGGAAATATATATTTTTGAGTTCCACACAAAGGCCTAATAAATGAACTTTTGGAACACGACTGTGTTGTAGGTTAAGAATTTCCTATGTTTGCATTTTTATTATTTCTTTTTGCCTTCTTTCCTATTATCTCTCTCTACTGCTGAGGTTTAGTGGTGATTGAGTGTGGTTATAAACACACTATCTAGCTGCCCTTCTTTTCAGGTAGCAGGTACTAAAATAGCATGATATAATATAATAGGAAATGGAGATGATAATAGCTACACATTTCTGACTTTTCAGAAATGATAGAAAAATAATTGAAGCGATATTTGTGACTACTAGGGAGAAATGTGCTATCTAGAAACCTGAATGCCATTATTCTCCCGCATGCAGAATGAGGAAGAAAAATGTAAACATCATTATTGTTTATCTCACTCCTTTGTCCCAGACCGAGTGACCTTTCAGAGTCCTTTATTCTGAACAATCTAATGGGCATTTCTCAAATACCTATGGATGGCAGCTCCTATAATCCCTTTGCTTTCACACATGAAACATATACAGTATCACTCAAGAACCCCCAGTATGATTTTTATTTGTAAATTTAACAGGATAGAAAAATCAGTTGCAACCCCTGGGGGAAATAACTGTCAAAAGCAAGCAAAATGCATTCCTGGACAAGAAGCTGGTGAATGCAGAAAGTTCAAGAAATGTTTAGTCACATGAAGAGGCTGGCTAGGTGGTGGGGAGGGGATACACAGAGAACTCCTGACTTTCTCCCTCAATAAACTCCTGACATGCATTTCCAGGGAATATTAACAAATGTGGGGTGTTTAGCACGTTCCATCTGCCTGCTCTTTCTCTTCAAGTAGAAGCAATAGTAAAGCTCAGGCAAAGGCTAGCAAGGAGAAAAATAAAAGCTGAAAGTTCTAATCAAAACTCTAATCAGAAGGATGACAACTGGTGAAGATTATTAAATTTCCTTTGCTCCCTTGATGAATTTAATAAAGAACTAATCAAAGATCATTAGAAGGCTTTTGTGCCTGGCTTGCATTGTAACTGGATTGCAATCTGAATTTGTGTTTTAGTGGGTTTTCAGGGTTGGATTGGACGTGTAAATATATTTAAAACTATAGATGGTTAGACTTTTTAAAAAGTATTTTTAGCTAATGTACAACCCATGAAAATGTATAAGCTGTTTATTGTGCTCATCTACTCTGCCAACTAAAAATATAGAGGATTTTGATTTTGATCTTTAGTAATTAGAATTTTAAAAATTTGTATCAGTGTCTAGCTCAAAAAAATTTCTAATGATCTTTGATTAGTTCTTTTCTTAAATTAACAGGAAAATAAAAAAATGGTATCATTTAATTTTCAAAGCATAAAAATATGTAAATAACCCTGTAACTATCAGAGCCACTAGAAATTTATAGAAAATTATGGTAATATCTGAAGAGGTTTCTCACTCCCTCTACCAATTCTGAACATTTGCTTAATGTTCCTTGTTTTCAAATGATCTCCCCATAGCCTTCCAACTACATTTTAAGTACTACGTTTATAGTGGATCATAAAGTATGCATTTTGATTTCCTTGTGGCATCTGTACTCCATCCATTTCTGATGCTCAGTTTTTCATACCTCACTATCTTATTGGTCTAAGGCAGTCTCCTCCCACCCCAACACTGCTTTAACCCAATAAATTTAGGAATTTTTCCAATTCTTACGTTCTCCCATCTCAAAGAACCTCCCAGCCCTCTGAATCTAGGACATTTGGTTTTGATTTGTTTTATCAGTAAAAGGCCTTTATGCTTATCATAAAATAATTGGCTCTCATTAATATAAAATATTTGCTTTGAGTTTTTGTTTGTTTAAGTATGGTTATATCAATAATAAAGTAGTTCTTAGACGTCTACCTTTTTTTTTTGCCAGAACAGAAAAATTATTTTGGAATTATCAGAATGAATGAAGGAGACAAAAGAAATACTGGAGGATTAAAAAATGAAACAAAAATATTAAACTCTTATAATAGTATCTTTTATTAGATTCTGCAGATAAACTTTGATAAATAACATTGTGTTTTGTATTTAAAGCAAAATTAGGGACTTAAAGGGGATAACTCAATTCTGAGTATACATTAGAGGAAAATTTGTTACTGTACTAGTTGCTATATATATATTTTTTTTATTGAGAATGATTTATTAAGGTTCAATTAATATGCTTTTAATTTCAAATAGTCCATATCTCCTTCAGAATACATGTGCATGAGTAAAAGTCCAAGCTCATTTCTTTCACTTTCAGTTTAAAATGCTCTGTATTTTGTATACAGTATATGGACGCCTTTCTGTTAACTGGCTCCCCATATTCTTTTCACATTGGGCATTTCACAAATCTGCCCTCTGCTTAAATAGTGACCATGCACTGACTTTCTCCTTCCTAGATAACCCCTCCTCGTCTGGACATTTTTCTCTTAAACATACTCCTGACTTTCCCATACCTGCTTCATGACTGTGACTTTACTGGTTACTTGTTACAACAAACAGGTGCAATTACTAGTTCACCTAGACCAGCGGTTCTCAACCTGTGGGTCGCAACCCCTTTGGGGGTCAAACGACCCTTTCACTGGGGTTGCCTAAGACCATCGGAAAACAAAAAGATATTTACATTACGATTCATAACAGTAGCAAAATTACAGTTATAGAGTAGCAACGAAAATAACTTATGGTTGGGGGTCACCACAACATGAGGAACTGTATTAAGGGGTCGCGGCATTAGGAAGGTTGAGAACCGCTGTCTAGGTCCTAGACAATGAATTAAACAGGTCTCACCTAATATGGCAGCAGTCTATCTGTGCTGATTCTGAGAGAATACACAGTATCCAGTCAGAGACTGACACTCAGTTTGCTACAGGAGGGCCCCAACTCATTAGTATGAAGATCCTTTATTCACTTGGCACGTTTGATTTCTTTGCATTTTCTTGATTTGTGCATTACAGTTGTGGCTATCAAGAGCTGAATAATCGGTCCCTCAAACAAAATCTGAAATTGCTAGGCATTAATTAGGGTGTTCTGGTTATTTGTGACAGTTGGCTGTTTCTAGTCCATCTTATTATATAAAATAGTCACTCTAAACTAACGACTGCATTTCCTTTGTAAAAAGGTAATTTAACTGGCTTTCCTCACAATTGTCACCCATGAAGAGCAAAGCAGGAAATCCCTTTTTATAAAAGGTACGAGCATAAAAAGACATTTTACATTAAAAAAAATCCTTCATGGGAACACGTCCTAAGTAAATAATCAATTATATGGACAAAGTTTTATGTACACACAATTTTTGCAACATCATTTATAATAATGAAAATTAGATATAACCTAAGTAGTCAACAATATGCAAATGGTTAAATAAACTGAGTTGCATCCATTAAATGGAATATTCTATAGCCATTAAAATTATGTTTTTGCAAAATTTTTAATGCCATAGGAAATGTGGCAATTCTGTAGTGGAAAAAAATGGTTATAAAATTGTTTACAGTATGATCCCAATTATATAAAAAAGTATATAATGTACATATAGGCATACACAGGGGGAGAAACCATTAATGGTGGTTACTTCTGGGTTGTGATATTATCAGTAATTATTTTTTCTGTTTTATACATTTCTGTATTTTTCAAGTTTTCGACAATGACTATGTATTATTTTATAATACAGAAAAACACACAGGCTATTGAAAAATTGCTCTGATGTACTGATAATTAGAATGTATTTGGGTATTATCAATATGTGGGGAAAATATTACTGTGCTTCACCTTCTATGACTTTTTTAGAATACATTATTATTTTGGTAATAAACTTACATCCCATTTTTGTTTTATACATATTACAACACTTTAATGAAAAGGTAATATTGCGATTAGAGTATGTTTGTTTCATAACCTAAACAAATACCAGCTTTGACATCTAGGTTTTCCTATTTCCTAGAAGATTGAAAATTAATACCCTTTTATCTTTTTAAGTAAGGCATATTGCATACATACATTACATGCATGCTTTCTAAAAAAATAATTCTAATTTACAGTTTTCCTACATAAGGAAAAAAAATGAAATTATGGTAGTTTAAAAACAATTTATACTGTTATCCATCACAAGCATGCTGATAGGCATAAACATGTTTATTAAATGAAATGTATCCTTTAAAAATAAAAAAAGGGAAGCCTGTATGTAAATGAAGTTGTGGATTCAATTAGTCAGAATTTATTCTGACTTGAACCAAACCACACAAAATCTTTTGAAGTCTAGTTAGTGCAGTCTATTTAAATGACACTCCAACATCTATGTATGAATTCCAAGATCTCCACTTTCTACTTTCAGAAGGAATGGGGATCGACATGAGGGTTGTCATATAAGCTAATTTTCAATATATATCAAGTCTTGTTGGGTCTAGGAACAAATACTGCCATTGGTTAGTGTTTAAGTACATGAATTTATTTC
>NW_017731440.1:2913783-2915060 GCF_001890085.2 Hipposideros armiger | reverse complement strand
CACTGCGCTGGCAGCAGAGGATCTGCCTGAAGGTGGCGCTCATCTCCTTGTCGCGGTAGGAGTAGATGATGGGGTTCATGGCAGAGTTAAACTCAGCCAGCAGAAGGAAAAATTTCTCATAGGCCAGAACATCACACTGTGGACAGCACACGTTGAGCAGTAACAAGACCAACCCAGGAGTCCAGCAGATGATAAAGGCACCAAGCACAATGACCACCGTCTTCAGAAGACTCATCATGGTATCGCGATTTCGCCAGGGTCCAGAACTATGCCGAGACATTCTCATAGTCCTCTGGCGAACATAGCCAAAAATATGAGGCTAGAGAACCACCATTACGACAAAGGTCACCAAGTTGAAAATGGCCCAAAAAACTAAGTAAGAGTCACTGTAGAGGGGCAACATGTTGGAACAATTCTCAATATCACAGATGCAATTCCAGTCCACGCTGGGTATGGCGCCCGTAACAATGGCCATCGTCCAGATGACCACAATTGCCACCACCACCCTCCGGTTGCTCATCTGTGTGTGGAGCTGCATGCGGAAAACTGTAATGTGCCTCTCAGTTGCAATAGCCAGTAAATTGGCCACAGATGCCTTCAGGCTGGTGTCAATGAGGCTCTGACGAAGGAGCCACGTGCTGACTGTCAGTTTCCGAGTGTTAGGTCCTGTGTTGAACATTAGGTAGAAGTAGGCCAATCCAGCAAAGAAGTCCGCAGCAGCCAGATTAGCCATTAAGTAATAAACAGGAAAATGGAAGTGGCGGTTGACGTAGATTGCCACCATGACCAGGAGTTTGGCCAACATGATGAAGATACAGAGGGTGATTCCAAGCCCGGTCACCAGTTTGCTGACTGTATTCCATTCTGTGGCAAGATACTTCCCACTCCTGCTATAAAAAAAGGCGATGGACTCATTGTAGAAGCACTGTGGTTCATTCATGGCTGTGAACTGGGGCTGTGAGATCACAGGAGTGGAAGCTGAGGCAGTGGCCATGGCAGCTCTGTAGTTGTGGGCAGTGACCAGGCCCCCAGCGCTACAGCACCAGACACAAGAGTCAGATTCTCGTGGCTGCTGATCAGATCTCAGTCATGCTAGGAAGAAGTGTGTACCAGGTGTGACACCCTCAGAGCCCCTGCCGTCTACGCTCCCCCTCCCCCATTCATTTGCCCAACTTCCCGCCCGGGCTGCCTCAGCCTCTCCTGCTATATATATATATATATATATATATATATATATATATATATATATATATATATATATATTTTTTTTTTTTTTT
>NW_017731440.1:2873719-2912543 GCF_001890085.2 Hipposideros armiger | reverse complement strand
CTATGATGTGCCTTGGTGTGTTTCATAATTTATATACATATATATATATATATATATATATATATATATATATATATATATATATATATATATAAAATCTCCTGTGAGGATTCATTGAAATTCTTACACCTGTAAGTTCAGTGTTTTTATTCAAATATGCGGAGTTTTGAGAAATTATTTCTACAAATTATTTTTGTCCCTATACTATTCTCAGTCTCTGGAATTCATTTACTCTCCTGATAGGCTGATTGATATTGTCTCACAGGTCCCTGAGGCTCTTTTAATTTATTTTTATTTTTATTTTTTTTAAACACTTATTTTTTAGAGCAGTTTTCGGTTCATGGAAAAATTGAGCAGAATGTACAGATTTCCCTTATACCACCTGTCCCCACGCATGCACAGCCTCCCCCATTATCACCATCTCCCTCCAGAGTAGTGCATATGGTACAACTGATGAGCCTACATTGACTCATCATTATCATCTAGAGTCCCTAGTTTACACTAGGGTTCACTTTTGGTGTTGTGCCTTCTATGGGTTTGACAAATTTATAATGACATGTATCCATGATATAGTATCATACAGTTTCATTGCCCTGAAAATCCTCTGTGCTTCACTCGTTTATCTCTCCTTCCATTCTACCCTCTGGTAACCACTGATCTTTTTACTATCTCTGTACTTTTGCCCTTGCCAGAATCTCATATAGTTGAAATCATATGATATGTAAATTTTTCAGATTGGCTTCTTTCACTTAATAATATGCATTTAAGTTTCCTCCATGTATTCTCATGGCTTCATAGCTCTTTTTTTTTTAGCACTGAATAATATTCCATTGTCCAGAGGGATCACAGTTTATTTATTCAATCACCTAGTGAGCGACATCTTGGTTCCTTC
Source organism: Hipposideros armiger (assembly GCF_001890085.2). Taxonomy (NCBI): domain Eukaryota; kingdom Metazoa; phylum Chordata; class Mammalia; order Chiroptera; family Hipposideridae; genus Hipposideros; species Hipposideros armiger. The sequence continues at coordinate 2,911,651 of NW_017731440.1, read as the reverse complement.
CAAGTTTTTGCAATTATAAATAAAGCTGCTATAAATATCCATGTGCAGGATTTTGTGTGAATGTTAGTTTTTGATTCCTTTGGGTAAATACCAAGGAGCATGATTGCTGGATCATGTGATAAGAATATGTTTCACTTTATAAGAAACTGCTAAACTGTCTTCCAAAGTGGCTGTACCATTTTGTATTCCAACCAGAAAGAATAAGAGTTTCTGATGCCCCACACTCTTGTCAGCATTTGGTGTTGTCAGTGTTCCAGAATTTGGCCATTCTAACAGGTGTGTAGTGGTATCATGTTATTTTTTAAGTTTATTCTTCTTCAATCATTTTTCTTTCCATTTTTCAGTTTAGTTAATTTCTGTTGATTTATATCTAAGTTTATTGATTCTCTGTTCTGCTAACTCTAACCTGCTGTTAAGACTATCCATTTTTTATTTCAGTTACTGTATTTTTCAGTTCTGGAATTTTAATTTGATTGTATTCAAAGTCCCCATTTTTTTACTGAGATTTCCTATTTGATCACTCAATGAAGATCACATTTTTCTTTGATTCTTTTAACATAATGTTCCTTTAATTATTTATATGTTTAGTGATTAAACATTGGACTTTGTGGATAACACATTGTAGAGATCCTAGATTCTATGATCTTCCTCTGAAGAGGGTTGAATATTATTTAAGCATGAAATTCATTTACTGGCTGAGCACTTTAACTTGTGTAATCCTAATGTCCTGGTGTTTTGCATTGTTAGAGTAGATGTGTGGAAAGCCCAAGGTGTTCCCAAGCTCCTCTAACTTCATAGGACTCACTCTCCAAACTGTGTCTTCCATACATATTTTTTTAGGTTTTGTTTTAGGCTTTGTTAGGGTGGATCTAGACTAGGTTTTCCTCTAGGGCATGTCTCTTCTGCCTACGACGTGAACTGTGATGTCTCAGCAGGATGTTAGGAGTTCTAATGGGGTGTTAATAAATCTCTGCAATCTGGACTGTGATGTCCCCTGCTACTGCTCTTCTCTAAGGACCACACAGCTTCCAGTATCTTGGTTCCACTTTCAACTCTATAGCAGCAGATGTCTAAAGGCTCAGGTTGCCGCATCCTGCACATGTACAATCTAGCTCTCAGCCATGGATTCTCAGAAGATCACCTCTTTGTACTGCTCCTCATCCACAGGTTCTATGTGCTTCAGCCATCCTGATCTCTGATATCTGCCTCCTCAGCTCAACAGAGCCACCATACTCTGCTCAGACTCCAGATCTATGTACTGTGGTCAGGAAATTGTCTCCAGGCAGAGAGTTGGGCAGTCATGCAGCTCACCTCATTCATTTCTCTTCTCTCAAGGATTATGGTCTTACATTGCTTGTTAGCCAATCCCTGTATTCGGCTATCTCACAGATTTTGTCCAGTTTTAGAATCATTTTGGGCTAGTCCAGTATCAGTCACCTCATCATGGTTAGAAGTAGTTCAAGTCATCTCTTGATTTTAATACTACCTGAAATCACATTCTTGCACTGGGCAGAAACACAGGTACCATGGTACTTTCTATGAGACATTATTAAATCATCTATACCCCAGTTGCAAAAGCTCAAGTAAAGGTCACTGTTAAATCATTTCAAACTCAAAATCACATAGGTCACATAGATCATGCCTAGCAAAGTGCTTATTACAAACATGTTGTTTTAGGAATTATTCAATTGTTTGGTGGATAGAACAGAAAGAAAGTAGAAGAAATAACCCACTCCTTAGAGTTATGACTTATCTACTAATTAGCTCTATGATCTTGGGCCTACAACAATATTTAATGGGTCTTTGTTTGGGGTCACTGGAGAAACCTCATTAAAAACTAAGGAAACCTAGTGGTATATTAATAGCTGTTATTTGCCTTGATTATATCCTCTAAAAGATACTTTCTAAGGTCAAACATCATTGTTGTGGCTTTGCTGTAGACAGAATTAAACAGGTTTCAAGTTTGGCAACTGGGGAAATAACTTTGGAGGGTTTTCCTAATTTCAGAAAGAGCTTTACTCTCATGATTACATTAAATTCATCTAGAAAAAAAAGAGCCAATGACATAAGAAAATTTGGGGTAGCAAACAGCAGTTTGGTAGCATCAAGGAGATGGGAGGATGCCTTTCAATTAACAAAATGATATGTATGTATAATGTCATACATATGTAGTGATACATACAATACAAGGTGTGATCAAACAATACAGTGAATGTTTAAATAAAAAAAATTATTACAGTAAAAGACACATTGCCATTAATACCCCTCAAAATACTCCCCTTTGCTTTGAACACACTTATCCCATCATTCTTGCCACTTTCTGAAGCAGTTCTGGAAATCCTCTTTCATGAATGTCTTTAGTTGCACTGTCGTAGCTGCCTTGATGTCCTGAATCATTTTGACTTTGGGAAAGAGCCAGAAGTAAGGTGGATAAGGACACACTGTAATGTTTTTATTTGACAGAAATTGCCGTACCAGAAGCGATGTGTGACACAGAGCATTGTCATGATGGAGGATGATTTAGGGCACACTTTAAAACACAACTTTTGTCAACCATAGCTCACACCCAGCAGACTGCACTGAACAAGCTGAAATTTTTCACACACTGTTACTAACTTTCTATGTGCCATTTCCTGTATTGACGACTCTGCCTTTCCATTGGATGGCATGCGGCAGCAGCATTCACCATGTTTTGTGATTACAGTGGAAAGATGTCACACATCACTTCTGGTACAGCAATTTCTGTCAAATAAAAACATTACGGTGTGTCCTCATCCACCTTAGTCACTGGGTCTGGCACTGTGCGACTTCTGGCTCTTCCCAAAAGTCAAAATGACCATGAAAGCTAAACATTTTGAATCAATTCAGGACATCAAGGCAGCCATGACATAGCAACTAAAGACACTCACGAAAGGGGACTTCCAGAACTGCTTCAGAAAGTGGCAAGAATGATGGGATAAGTGTGTTTGAAGTGAGGGGGCGTATTTTGAGGGGTATTAATGACAATGTGTCTTTTACTGTAATGATTTTTTTTATTTAAACATTCATTGTATTGTTTGATCCTACCTCATACACACATGCACACGCGCACACACACACACACACACACACACACACACACAGAAACACACACACAAGGTTGGACAATTAAGTTTGGGAACTTATCCTACATACCTCATTGCTGAATATCACTGCAGTCACCTTCAAAGTACTTCCCTTGGGAAGCTATGCACTGACACCAGCACCTAGTCCACCCTTCAATGCAATTTTGGAACTCTTTTTCTGGAATGGTCATCATATTACCCTTGATGTCCTGAATGTCATCAAAATGCCTTCCTTTCAATATTTCCTTTATCTTTAGGTAAAGAAAGAAGTCATTGGGGGCCAGACCAGGTGAAAAGGTAGGGTGTTCCAATACAGTTATTTGTTTACTGGCTAAAAACTCCCTCATAGACAGTGCCGTGTGAGCTGGTGCATTGTCATGATGCAAGAGCCATGAATTGTTGGTGAAAAGTTCAGGTCATCTAACTTTTTCACACAGCTTTTTAAGCACTTCCGAATAGTAAACTTGGTTAACTGTTTGTCCAGTTAATACGAATTCATAATGAATAATCCCTTTGATTTCAAAAAAATTTAGCAACATTGGTGCAACAAGTTCACAAACTTAATTGTCAACCTCGTGTGTGTGGATTAAAATTGTAATAATATATTCTGATAACAAAAGATAAATGCAAGTCACGTTTGACTTCTGCAATTACAAGAGGTGTTCAAAGTGGTTACCTTCAGCGTCCAGACACTTCTGATTATGGCAAAGTACTGCTTGAGCAATGTTGACCAAATGTGTATACATTTTTTTGGCAATATATGAAAAGGTCATTCATTCATATACATATATATATGTATATATATATATATATATATATATATATATATATATATATATATATATATATATAATGTCACTTGACTGATTAGATCGTCCTATTCTGGAGAACAATATTAAGGTCTCAACAGACCAAAATGGCATGCTGATGTAATATAATTATACCTTTGGGTGAAACATGAAAGATGCAATGACTATGACCTAAGGAGGCCACAACACAAGCTGAAATGTTATTATCTAAAGAAAATCAAGCATATTAAAAGGGAGTGCTTACCAACATGGTCAAGTATTTCCTCTTAATGCAAAGTATTAAGCCTGACACCTGTTCTGATCAGCCTTTGATCCGGTACCTCCAGTTTACTTTTCCAGAACAATCTGCTCTCACAGACAGCGTAGTAGTAGGATGAAATGAAATACATCAGTCTTAGATCACTTCTTTTCCCCATTCCTCTCTCAGTTATGAATCCACTGGAGGAAAAAAAATGCAACTCCTTGTTTTTTCCTGAGCCATCATCAATTAATTCATCCTGCTACTATATTTTATACTTTAATGCTCAGAAATTTAAGATGTCTTATATACTGAAGAAGCCTGAAGAGAGAGTTTAAATTGGAGCCCTGGCCTTGATAATTCTGCTGAGAAAACCATTCCTTCATGCTTGAAGGTGACTGTACATTGAAGGTTTTGCCAGAAGAATCTCTGGAACTGGGCCTGGTATTGCCTGCAAGGCTGTTCTAAACTAATGTGGAATGGCGTGTGGGTGGCTATGACTACAAATACCCTGTAAAGAAATAAAAGAACAAATGACAATATTAAAATGAGCCAACTCAATAACGTCTTGGGGTGTTACATAGATTCTGGATGTTGTGCAATTAGTATCTATTGAAGTTTTCCTTATCATTATTATATGCAATTGTATGTGAGACTTCCTGCCTTCACTATCATAAGTTAATAGGACAAACTGCAGAGACATAGCCCTTTCTCACTTTCTGTGCTCATTTCTGTAGGTTATTGCCAGTAAATGCTCAAGCCTATTGTTTTTTAAGGAGTGAGAAAATATAATATTCTATAGGAGGATTGCCCGTATAATTCAAAGTCCATAATTCCTCTAGCCTTCTGAGGTCACCTTTTCTTTTACATATCCATTTTACGTAATGTAGAAAGTTCAACATGTTCTCCAATTCCTCTGTAGATTCTAGAGTTGAGAATTAGTTCTTCCCATTTTTTTCCTGCTCCAAATCTTGCTTCTGACTTTTCTCCATTTCTTCTTTCCACCTGTCTGTGGCTCCTACATGCCGCCCTTGGTCACCGTAGTCTGCTTTGCTTCAAACTTCAGACTCACCACTCTTTTCTTCATGACAAAGCTGTTGTGGGTAGTAGTGCTTCATTATATTTTATTGTCCTATATGCATAATACAGAGGAATTATATCACAAAACAGGGAACCACTAACAGCACTATTGCTAAAGCTATCTGAAATGTCCACCTCGAGAAGCCATTATTGACAGCCCTCTCCCCATGCATTTCTGGGGCCTGCTCTCTAAATTGTAAGAAAGCTTTTTGTTTTCAATCCCTCTTTCACGGTCTGACCCTCCTCAGCTCTGCAGTGGTGAGAGGAACCCACTCCAAAATTCCTGTAACTTGATGATGCAGAGAAATTTGGCTGTCCTTTATACTCACCCTCTCCTGTTAGACTCTCCTGGGCTCTGTCCTCACAAAGTTAAAAAAGCCCGTTGGATGGTTTCCCAAGCAAAAGAGCAGTTTTCTCTTCAAGAGGAGTTCTGTTACTCATCTAGAGCAAACAATGAAATTTACTGTCAGCGTGAAAAAAAATTTTTTTAGTTATAGCCATTATTTCTCCAAAAATAAGTTTACATAATATTTTGACTAAAGTGATTTGACAGAAGATTTAATAAAGTGGTAGATAAGGATGGAGGGCCCAGTTTTCAAGTAAGGTGATTTGAGCTGAGCCCGAAAAAATCGTAGGTAGAAGGGAAAGAGTTTGTGATTTCTCTCTCTTTCCTCCAGTAACCTCAGCCATGTGTGGAAGATGATAAGTTAGACAGTTGTGACTTCTCACAACCCAGAAAATAAAGTGATCTCAAAATCAAGTCGCTGTGAAACCAGTGTCCACAAAGAAGAGATGAAGCTTCAACTGAGGCTAGGGAGGGTGAGAAGGAATTTCTGGTGACTTTTCATATTCCAGGAATGCAGCTGAGACCTAGGGAAGCCTGCCCTCAGAGGCAAGCGCACTCCAGGTGTCATCTTAGGAATGCACTGAGGACAATGATGATGTTGGGGGGGGNCAGGGACGTTGGTTGGTTTAGAGGCTGAGATTTGGTTGCATGTCTTCTACATCCTCAGTGTTATTGTGTGAAATACTAAATTCTGTTTCTTACATTAGTTAAAATAACTGTTAAAAGAGCGTCTGTAATTCAGGGATTCCTGGGAATGTTGAGAAAGGGAAATACATCCTACAGCAATATTCTATTAAATAAATTACCTGGAAAAATTTACGAAAATCGGCAAGGATGCTTACACAAGGCATACAATTGTCACAGATGTGTAAAGAATGTATGATTACTCTTAGGTGTAATCTCCTAATAAATTCCAACTTTGCCTTCCTTTGTTACCTCATTTATAAATAGGTATTATATAGTACTTCACAATAAAAGGTTTGTAAAAAGATTTTTGGACTCAGAATAGAAAAATGTTTGCCTTAGTGAGGATAAACTGTGCAATATACAGTAAAGTGATATGCCCAGTTCTTGTTTTGAATTTACTTTCTCCCTCTTCCTACATCACAGATAACAAAACTTTCTACTTCAAATTTCACTTTCATGCACATTTTCAGCTATTTTTCTGTGTATTTTTACCTTGTGATAAATATTTTTTAGGTTTTAAAAAAGCCAAGTAGAGCTCTTAAAATTTTTCGAAAGTTCTATTCACAGCACATACCTTGAGACTTTTCTAGGACATATCAGAATGTAAACTGGTGTATGGATATTGTCTTTTTGTCTGGTTGGTCATGCATAGTGGTAAAAAATAGTACAGGGACATATACCAGATGTTTACAGTGATTATCTTTAGGTGGTGGATTGCCAGTGATTTTTCTTTTTTCCATTTTTCTTTGTATTGTTTTCCAAGTTTTGTACATTGACCATTGATTAAGGTTCAATTGTAGAAAATAAAGCCATAAAAGTACAAGTAAATATTAATGAGTATTTTTATAATCTTTTGTTTGGGAAGGTCTTTCTAAGTATGTCAGTAAAGTCCAAAACCATAAATGGAAAGACTCACATATTAGATTATATGTACAATTTTAAATGGCAAATGATCCCATAAATTAATATAAAATAATAACTACTGTAGAAACATTTGCAATATATGATGAGTTAATATAATTCATAAATAGGTATTATAAGTCAATAAACAAGATGAACAATCCAAAAGAAAAATGCCATAGGACAGAACAGGTATTTAGCAAAAGAAATGTATTATACATGTCTTAAAACCTATGAAAACATACATACTCTCGCTGATAAACAAATAAATGCAAAATAAAATTCCAAGATAGTGCTTTTCTTCTTTCAAATTGACAAATACTTACAACAATGAAAATGCTTTGTGTTGAAAAAACTGTAGGGTAAGAGACACTCTTAACCCACTATTGGTAGACTATAAATTGGTTTAATTCCACAGAAAATAGTTTGACGTTATCAGAATTAAAGTGTTCATAACCTTTGACTCAGCGATTCCATGTTTATAAATTTATTCTGTGGGGAAAATTTGTAAACATGTTATGAGAGCTGTTAGTGTTGCCCAATACCTGTGATCTTATTTCCTTCCTGGTATGCATAGGGATGTGCATGTAGATAGAGCCATGTGGCTAGTTATTCCAATGGAATATAAATGGAAGTGATGTACATCACCTCCATACTGAGGTGATTGTGAGTGAATGTGTGGGCCTTCTCTATGCTCTCTTGATTTCCCCAACTACGGGCAGAATGCAGAAGAGGTAAAAGACCAAAAGAGTGGAGTCATAAGATGGAGTCCCTGAATGACTCTATAGAGCAGTGCCCATCACCACCATGGCTCACCAACCTGTATTAGGCTGTGATGTGAACAAGCAATGTGTTGTTTTTGTTTTAAGAAGCTGAGATGTTGAGGTTGATTATTTATAACATATTCTACTCAGGTTGATATACTTGCAATTTAAATCTGTTGAAAGATAGTCATTGCAGCATTATTTATAATAGCCAGGAATTAAAAATAATCTAAATGTTCATGAATAAGTTAATTATAGAATAATATGTAGAGCATAATCTTATTTTTTTAATAAAAATTATATATGTATAGTTTTATAAGCCAAGAGAGATAGTTGAAAAGATATATGTCAATCTGCTAATGATATCACTGTAGAGTGGGACTACAGGAGGTATGCTTTTCCTACAAATATATTTTTCAATTATTTGAATATTTTACAGGTTTACTACTTTTATAGTCAATAAAAATAATATTCAATAAAATCATGCACATAGTTTGGGGACTTAAATTACCTTGAATATTGCCTAAAGTGGCAAGTAATAAAAGCAAATAGTTAATAAGTCTTACGTGTAGAAGCGGGTATTTGATAGCAGTAACTGAAACAAAACAAATAAAAAAATGGTAAGTTTTATTATTAAATAAGTTTTATTATTTTTGCTTTCTGCTTTTCTGTACTTTCCAATTGTTCTGCATTGAGCATGTAATATTTTTGTAATTAAGTGGAATCCTAATGTGTAAATGTTGCAAGTGTAAGCAAAAAATGAGAAAGCTTTCAAATAAGACTACACTCCTCTCTGTGTTAACCTCTCTTAAACCAGGGCTGCATCCTCCAAAGATATAAAAGCATTAACTTGACCTTCAACAGTCCTTGTAGGGCCGGATGAGTGGCGTGTTGGTTAGGAGTTGGCTTGGGACGCCAGCTCTGAGTAGCAGGGCCCCGGTTCGGATCCCACATTAGAGCCACTGATGCTGTGCCCTCTACAGCTAAGATGGTGAACAACAGCTCAACCTGGAGTTGGGCTGCTGTGAGTCGCTGGTGATGGCGTAGGCTGCAGTGGGGCTGACTGGCAGCAGGTGTGAGCTTTTGTGAGCCGCCGTGAGCAGCCGTCCAATGGCCAGCAAGTGACTGCCTCACTAGGAAAGAACGCAATGATAATACCAACATGGGCCAGTGAAGCGATGTCCTCCACAACTAGGCTGAAGAACAAAAGGACAGCAACTTGTCTGTTCCCCTCCCCAATTCCCCAATAAAATCTTTTTTAAAAAAAGTCCTTGTACAGTTACACTTTTTTTAAGCTCCCACCCACTAAAATCATACTTTAGCTCACAATGATAGATCAGAGCCTCAAGTAAACAAGCAGACCTAGCTAAGTCTTGATTCAGGAAAAAGGGGTGATTTTAAGAATTTGGGAACTCTCTTTGCTTAATGGACCACCATAGTGTGGCTCTTACAGAGTGAGGAGATAGCAGATGATCCTTGATCTGAAAGAGGGGAACCAGGTAAGACAAACCACAACTAAACTTAAAAAGCAAACTCTCATCCCCTATGTTTATCAGAGTGTGGCCAGTACAAAGGATGGTTCACCAAAGCAATTCCTTGACTGATTATCAGAAAGAGCTATGGAGCCACCTCCAAGACTATGACTATACTTAAGAACCCAGAGTTAAGAGTAATGGGAGCTGATCTGGGGAGGCCAAGGCTCCCCAAAGGCTGTGTTCTCTCCCTTTCTCTCTCTCTCTCTCTCTCTCTCTCTCTCTCTCTCTCTCTCTCTCTCTCTCTCACACACACACACACACACACACACACACACACACACACACACATGATGTGCTCTCTGATTCTGGGCACCTCACAGCTAACCCTGAGTTTCCTTCCTTTGAGGCTCGCAAGTCTATCATGGAGTGATGGTGGAATGGGGGATGAGGAGGACTATTTGGCCATGGCTCCACTTTCAAAAAGGATCCTAAACTGTCATTTTCCAATGAAGTGATATATGCAGGAATTCTGACAGAACTGAAATAAAACATTCACTATAAATCATATGAGGTGTGATCAAACAATACAGCGAATGTTTAAATAAAAAGTGTATTACAGTAAAAGACACATTGCCATTAATCCCCCTCAAAATACTCCCCTTTGCTTCAAACACACTTATCTCATCTTTGTTGCCACTTTCTGAAGCTGTTCTGGAAGTCCTCTTTCATGAGTGTCTTTAGTTGTGCTGTCCTGACTGCCTTGTTGTCCTGAATCATTTTGACTTTTGAGGACACACCATAATGTTTTTATTTGACAGAAATTGCTATACCAAAAGCGATGGCACAGAGCATTGTCATGATGGAGGATGATTTAGGGCACATTTTAAAACATACTTTCTCTCAACCATAGCTCACACCCAACTGACTGCACTGAACAATTTGAATCTTGTCACACACTGTTACTAAGGTTCCATGTGCTGCTTCCCATATTGAAGATCCCTGCCTTTCTGCTGGATGGCACTTGGCAGCAGCATTCACTATATTTTGTGATCACAACGGAAAGGCTCCGTGTCATACATATTGCTTCTGGTGTGGCAATTTCTGTCAAATAAAAACATTACAGTGTGTCTTCATCCACCTTTTTCACGGGATCTGGCACTGTGTGACTTCTGGCTCTCTCCCAAAGTCAAAATGATTCAGGACATTGAGGCAGCCACGACAGTGCAACTAAAGACACTCACAAAAGAGGACTTCCAGAACTGCTTCAGAAAGTGGCAAGAATGATGGGATAAGTGTGTTTGAAGCGACGGGAAGCATTTTGATGGGGATTAATGGCAATGTGTCTTTTACTGTAGTAGTTTTTACTTAAATATTCACCATATTTGTTGATCACACCTTGTACACTATGAAGAGTCTACTCTGATTTAATGTTTTATAATTTATGTACTGATCTTATGAGTAGAACAGTTGTATTGCATGGTATTAATGCAAGATATTTTTTATTGTTATAGGCATAAATTTATAAAATATACACATTGTAAAACTATATACTAAAGCTACTATAATTTTAAAAAGTAATAGGAGACAAAAGCTGCAGTGTGAACTATTTGTTGTCTCTCATGAATAAAGCCCCATTCATATGTAGTTAAATACACAGTGGTCGCCATGCTAAAGGTGAAGGGTCAGAGTTTGAAGAATACCTTTCTATGTTACAGCTTAGATAAGTGAAAATAAGAGTTCTTTGGTAGAAAAAAAAAAAGAAGTGGAGAAAGTTTAAGGCAACCAAGAAACGGAGAATCAAAATAACTTAGTTTTCAGAAGAGGGTGAAGGAAAGACTGTGGCAACGAGGACAATTTCTTCCCAAGGAGGGTGAGTCTGAGCTTTCTGATCTGTGTAGGTGCCTTGGGGTGCTGAGGGAGATCAGAATGACTCCTTTTCCTTGTGCCATCTTGGTGAGAGGTGCCTATAGATGGAGATAGAAGAAGCCGCTTCAAAATTGGTGCTCCTAGTCAGAAAACTGTGGTTTCTCTTGGTCAGTGAATTTTTTCTCCAATATTTAATTTTGAACAATTTCAAACATACAGAAGGTAAAAGAATTTTATAGTAAACACTCATATATTCACCACCCTAGCATTAACATTTTACTATGTTTGTTTTACCACGTATGTATGTGTGTGTATCCAACCTTCTATTCATCTTATTTTTTTGCATGCATTCAAACTATGTTTCAGACATCAGTATACTTTTCCTTAAATATTTCAGCATATACATCATAAACTAGAATTGAATATTGATTTACTTTGTTATTTCTAAGGTAAAATTTATAAGGAATGAAATGCATAACTCTTAAGTGTACTATTCAATGAATTTTGACAACTGCAGACATCTTTGTAACTCAAATGCTCAGCAAAATACAAAATATTACCATCACCCCACAAAGTTCTCTCATACCCCATCCCAGTTAACCCCTACCTCCTCTCCACCAGAGAAAACCACTGTCTTAATTTTTTTCTGCCATAAAACAGTTCTGAACTTCTAGAACTTCAAATAACTGAAATGTTCATAGATAAAATAAATGAAATCATATACTCATATATAAATAAAATCATTTGTATACTCATAAATAGAAATGAAATAGTTAATATAATCAGTATATACCCTTGTATAAGGCTTCTTTCTCTTTGTGTGCTTTTGAGATTCGTCCCTTTTGTTGCAAATGACACGTATATCAACTTCATTCCCTTTCATTGCCAAGTCATATTACCATTGAATAAATACATGACAGTTTGTCAGTCCATTCTGCTAGTGACAAATACCTGGGCTATTTTCAGTTTGAGCTATCATAATTAAGGTTGCTGTAAACATTCTTATACAAGCCTTTGTGTGAACAACACATTTTCATTTCTCTTGGGTGAATACTTGGGAGTGGAATTACTGAGTAACAAAGTATGTACACATATATTTAGTTTTATAAGAAACTGTCAGACTTTTTTATAAAGTGCTTGTACCATTTTATACTCTCACAACCAGTGTATGAGAATTCCAGTTGCTCTACATCCTCAGCAACATTTTGTGTTGTCAGTCCTTTTTAATTTTAGCCATTCAGAAGGTCATGTAGTGATATGTCACTGTGATTTCTAATCTGCATTTCCTAGGCCAGTGGTTTTCAAATATTGGTATGCTTAATAAACATCTGGAGTGCCTGGGCCCCAACTAGGGCATATTTATTTATTTATTTATTTATTTATTTATTTATTTATTTATTTATTTAATTTTTCAGCTGAGCCATCCTGCCAACTTGGCAGCTCAGCAGCAGCTCAGCTTGGGCCGGGAATCGAACCAGTGACCCTGTTGCTCAGAGCTTGCACTCTTGAGCAAGCTCTTAACCAGCTGAGCCACTTGGCCAGCTATTTGTTTTTTTATTTATATTTTTATTTGCTAAACCTGACAACCCAAGCCCCAACACAGTTTTGAATTCAGTAGGTCTGGGGTGGGGTGCAGGTATCTGCTTCTTAAGAAGCTCCCTGGAGATCCTGATGAATGTGGTTCATAGACCAGCTCTGAGAAACTGGCTTTCTGATTGCAAAACTGATATTTGGAATCTGATATCAGTGTGCATTCACTTCTCCCTAACAACTAGAATTGGTTTAATTCCTTCCAATGGAAGTGTTTGGGCACTTTCTGTGCTTAATTAAATGTTTATTCTGATTATTAACGTTTTAACCTTAAAAATTAAAGGCACAGTGATAAATACATTGTGTCATGTGCTACAGGAAAATCTATAATAGATTATCTGAGCCAAATTCCAAAAGAAAGATGCTTTGAGAAATTGTGCTAAAAAAGAGAGGAAAAAAATCCATATTTTCAGGTATCTGTAATCAATATTATTCTCAAAACTTAATTTATGGATCAGTGATGGAGAAAATGAGTAGTATAATTTTATTTTCATTAGTGGATTAATGTATTTGCTAGTTGTGTTACACTAATACTGTTGTGCATGTATGTGATCTAGTGAACAAAATATAATCCTGAAATAGCATAATGGCAATTGGTAGGAAAAATATTGGAAATACATAAGAAATTTATTATTACTGCATTGTGTGCTAAGAATGGGGAAGAGGGAGGACAAAGCTGCTATTAACCCAAAAAGACAGTAATAACACGTTATTCATAGGCCTCAGCCAAAGAAAAGATGTGAATAATAAAAATAATAATAACAGTGATGTTGAATGTATCCAGTACCTTTGTATCAAAATTTCAAAGGTTTTTATGAGTGAAAGGTCATCAAATCTCATAGCATCTCTGTAAGTTAGGCAGGGGAGGGAATTACACCATATATATTTTTCCCCCAGTGGAGAAATTAAGGGATAGAACCTTTAACAAAGTAAGATATAAAAGATAGAACCAAAGATAAGAACAGAACTAAAGATGGCCCTAGGCTCATAACTTCTTTTTGTGTGTTCCATTTCCCAAGTCGTGCTTGGTAAATTCATTCATTCCCAGAACACATCTTGGGTTGTAGCATATGGACTACATTGAACACACAGATGGGAATCTTACATTCAGCTGGGCAGAGGTGAACAGTAGCACTGGTCTGCATTTGAAGAATGTTGACAGGCAGAATTCCTCTCTTGAATTATCTAGGTCATATTTCTTTTTTCTTTAAATAAACTGACTAAAGAGTAAAGAGCACTATTTAAGGAGAGTAAAGCAAAAGCAATCTCATTTCAGTTTTCAGGGCTTTGCAGATAAATATCTTGATTAAACACAAAGCTCAAACTACCCATTTCTCCTTTGAGTGATTTCTTCCCCTTCCTCCCACAATGAACATGTGTGTATCTTTTGAAGGATTTGTCTGGCCTGGTGAGTAACCCGGCCACTGAAAGCTGAATGTCATCACAGCTGCCTTTACCAAGGCACTCAGCCTGCTTCTTGGAGCCTTTTCAGCTCTCAGACATCTGCAGCTCTGGAATGGTTATAACCAGACATTCCACCGAGAAGAATTCTCTCTGGATCTCAGAAAAGGGAAAATGATTTAGGTGTTTGGTTTGGACAAGACGTCACTTTCCAGATTTGCTGTATTTACAGGCTTCTGTGGAAATGTTTGTCATGATTTTGCAGATTTCATTTGGCAGGTGGGCAAGTGTGTGCAGTTTAAAGATGAACGTGTTCTCTTCCATTTGAAAGCCTTGACAGCTCCTTTTTGTCCAGTAGGAATGCCTAGCTCTTTTTTCTTAGTTTACCTCCATAATTTTTGCTACCTTGACAACTCTTTACTTTTCTTGTATCAAATTTATACTCCTCTATTCTTTTAATTTGGCCAGTTTTCCCAACCAGGTTTAGGAAATAACATGTTAGCTCGGAGCCATGTTATTTCATTTTCCAAGTAGAAATAGGAACATTGGATCTCCATCTTCATTATAAAGCCTTTTGGAGCCCCTTTCCCCCCATCCTTTTATTTAATTTGTTGCTCAGTATTGAACCTCTCCCAGTTTCTCATGACCCCCATAAGACAGAGACTAGAAAGAGTTTACACCTGTCTTCTCAGGGTATGGTTTCAAACATCATATACAGGAATACCTTGGTTTGCGAGCATAATTTGTTCCAGAAACAAACTACTCATATTGCAAGACATCGCTCGTTTACCACGTTAAAATGTATTAGAAATGTTTGCTCTTTTTGTGGAACACTCGCAAACCAAGTTACTCGTAATCCAAGCTTTTACTGTATTAGTTTTGATCTTGGTTCAGAGATCACCTGTCACAAGTCATTTAATTTCACCCCAAATGAAAACATTTTTAAGGTACAGCCTAGCACCTCCTCATCCTCCATCTCACCTACTTTAATTTCAACTTGCTGCCTATTAGTCATTAACCCTTTAAGAATGTGTGCTAAGTCAGTGCTTTTGTGCTCAAATTATCTTTGATTTTCAGTATAAAACTAACCATTTACCAAACAAATGGGGAGAGAAACAGTAGAAGCAAAAGCTATTAAAGAATTATAGACTTAAGAAGCCTCACAGTACCTGTGCATTTTGCTCTGCAGTAGAGGAACCTATAAAATTGTACACACATTAGGAGAAAAGTTTCCACCCAGCATGCATTGATTTAACGGCATTGCTCCGGGTAACGTCAAGTATGGACCTTGATTCGTAGGGCACATTTTGTTGTTATCCTCTCTTTCGTTATAGGACAGGGTTTAAAAATATGCTACTGTGCATGTACAATAGCTGCTTTTTCACTTATGCTTTTATCTGTACAGAAATTATTCTCTCAGGCAAGAGATTAAAATAAATGCATTACAACTTTTACAATTGTTAATCCAGGGAAAGTTTTTTCTGAGAAAATTCAGCCTTTGAAAAAGTCATCTCAAACCTTGACATAAACAATAAACACTAATAGATTTAACTTCTTCCTGTAATGAACAATGATGAAAATGAGATAGACATACAATTGATTTTTCCTTAGGAAGTCAGGTTGGTGCTGAGAGAAGCCAGTACATGAATTACTGATTTCTAGGGTGACAAGAAGGTTGAATTTATACGTGTGTTTTTAAACCAAAACAGGGATCAGATAGGTTGATGTTTTGAGTCAAGTGGATAATAGGAAGGAATGTAAAATGGGTGTAGGCTAGTGCTGTTGTGAAGGAGTTCGGAGTCGAGGCTGGCATTGGGTCCTGGGTTTGCCTTATGGCCTCGGACATGTCACTTTTTTGTGGGGTTGGCTGTGAGTCAGAGAAAGGGGAGACCGTGTGCCAAGAATCGTGCTAGAAACTTGACTTGCGTTATCTCATTCCTGTTTTTTGAGAGAAAGAAACACAGGCTCAGAGAACATGTGAATTGTTCAGAGTTCCTTAGCAGAAAGCCATTTGCTTTGGTAGGACTGAAATAGTCAATGCTTGACTTTTGTGTGTGTGTGTTTTTATTATTTACTTATGTTGCTCCTGTCCTGCTCCCTCCATCTTCTGTTAGTGCCTCCAGGCTTTGCCCAAGAGAATCTTTAACCAGGCATATTCACTAGTGAGTTGAAGTTCTAGCTATAAAGCCTAGCCTAGGGTTCTTTGTGCCTGCAACTTCCTTTTTCTCTTTTCTCTGGGCACTACCCAGATTTTCCTAACAACTCAGATTAGTCTCAGTCTTCCCTGGTACCATCTTGTCCTGCTTTCTACAAAGACTTCTTTTTGATAGTCATGGCTTCACACAGAAGGAACTCTACAATCCATGCCCTGATGTCCACTGGGAGGGCTCCATCCCCTGTTCAAAACCACAAATTCTCAAGGGTAGAGGAAACCATCAGAGTAGTTTTAGCTCTATCTCAAAGAATCCGATAGGATAAAGGAATTCTAGAACTGAATGTAACCTTACAGAAAATGTGGTAGTTAACGCTCATTTTACAGATGAAGAAACTGAGGCCCTGATTTACCCAAGATCATAAAATAACTGAACAGAACAAACAGCTGAGATTAGAACCCAGGTCCTCTGACTCCCAGGCTGGAGCTCTACCACATCAAACAGCAGTTAAAGCATTAAAGACAGCTGTTATCTTTCCTTGAAAAATCCCAGCACCATCTCCTTTCACAAATTTCAAAAATGGAACTGCACATTAACATTTTATTCTGAACTCTGTTCCCCTTTTTGCATTGCTACTGACATTAGCTCTCGAATGTCAAATCTTTTCTTTTCTCAAGATTGTATTGGAGAATTGTGGGAGGGGAACAGCGTTGGGGAATCGGGGAAGGGGAACAGACAAGTTGCTGTCCTTTTGCTCTTCAGTCTAGTTGTGAAGGACATTGCTTCACTGGCCCATGTTGGTATTATCATTGTGCTCTTTTTGAGTGAGGCAGTGGCTCCCCGGTCATTGGATGGCCACTCATGGTGGCTCACGGCAGCTCATGAAAGCTCACACCAGCTGCTGGCCAGCCCCACTGCAGCCTACACCGTTGCCGGCGACTCATGGTAGCTCAGCTCTAGGTCAAGCTGTTGTTCACCATCTTAACTGTAGAGGGCGCAGCGTCACTGGCCCTCATGTGGGATCCGAGCTGGTGCCCTGCTGCTCAGAGCTGGTGTCCCAAGCCAACTTCTAACCAATGCGCCACTCAGCTGGCCCTTCTTTTCTTTTTTTAGTGAGAAGAATGTGTTGACCAGAAATAACATGAAATTATATAGTTTGCTGCATGTTGTTCTTCCTTATAAAATGACTTTGCCTGGGCCCACTTCCCTGATCATATAATCCAAGACTATTTTCCCCTGGGATACTATACCATGTGTACCTGTCATAGTGCCACCCACAACAATATCTTCTAGCCTAGTAATTCTCAAACTTCAGAGCGCATACAAATCACTTGGATGGCTTGTTAAAACACAGATAGCTGGGCCACAACTAGTTAGGTAGGTCTGTTGTGGGGCCTGAGAATTTGCTTTTCAAATAAGTTCCCTGATGTTGCTACTGGTGGTCCAGACTTTGAACACCACTGTTCTACCTAAACTCCCAACCTAAGCCCAGCTCAGGAGCAATGGTCAACAGTTCTTTGAGAAGAGTGGCCTATGATTGATCCAGAGGTGGACATCTGATAGAGGGGATTAGCCGATTATTAACAAGAAGAGAATAGAGTATAGCAGCCAAGAGAATAGAGAGAGGGGGTGGGAGAGAGAGAGAGAGAGAGAGAGAGAGAGAGAGAGAGAGAACACCTAAACACCCGAGGGGCTTCCATGGAATAAAATGAACCCATCCTACATACAAATGATAATTATGGTCATTTTTCAGGGCAATGATGTTAGTTCTATGTGCTGCATATAGTTGGAGTGACTTTAAGGACTTTAGGACTTGTTTTCACTTCAACTCTTCCTGTGAAAGGGGTAGAAGTGGTAATAGGTTCTTAGAGCACAGCTACAGGATTTGAATATAGGAAGAGTTTTCAGGGCTACAGTCTGAACAGAACTTGGACAACCAGAGGGATTTGCCGTAAAGTTGTATTTGCCTAGCAAGAGACTGTTTTTATTTAGATTGTTTGTCTAATAGGCATGATTTAGAGGTGCTGATGGAAATTATAGGTTGATGGATAAAAAAACCTCAGTTGACAACTTGACACTGCTATTGGTTTCTAGTAGGAAAAACAGCATCAAACACCCATGTCCCAGTCCTTATCTCTGTGGCCATCTCACACCAGGATCTTTTTACCCCAGAGGCCCTGCACAGGCTCTCTGTGACATGTGTCTTCTGAAGGCAAGCAATGTGATTAGCTATGCTGTTGTGATGGCTTCATTTGAAATGCATCTTTAGGGACATATATATAATCTAATAAGTCCTTGGGTATCTAAGAGAGGGAGCTTGGTTTTTCTTATTACACAGCATAACCAGATTATTATGATCAGGTTTCCACCATGGATGGTGATCTTGCATATTTTTAAAAGAGATTCAATAGTTAATACTGGTAAGGGCAGGGTGAGCTGGGCACTTTCACATCTTGCTATATGGTCACATGACTTTTCTGGAAAGCAATTTGGTATAAGAGTCTAAAACATTTCTATTCCTTGGCTTAGTAACTGTACTTCCAGGAATCTACCCTAAGGAAGTAGATAGCAATGCACCCAAAGATCCATGTCAAAGACATTTCTAACAGCCTTGGTGACAATAGTTATGGTAGACATGGAAGGTTAAAGCTCAGTATCCTTCCAACCTTGTTCTTGTTGGGCCTCCCTGCTCTGCAGAGACTGGAAAGCTAAAACAGACACAGCCCAATATCCCTTACATATAGGCTCCACATGCAAATTAAGTTCCACCAAGTAGATGTACTCATATGATGTATAGAGAGTGAACATGAAGCTGAGTACATCTTGCTGTTGAACCAGGATTTTGTTTTTTGGATTCTGTTGGCAAATATGGTGGTAGAGACACTGGGTTTTCCTGAAGATCATTGCAGTGTCCATCAGTCATTTGAGGGGTATCAAGAGATGCTGTGGCAGTGGTGGCAATGGTCCTGCTTCTTAGATCCCAGGGTGTTCTTCAAGCAGAGATTTCCTGATTCCTCACAGGCATCAGTTCTGTAGTGATGTTCTAAGAATCATTGCTGGGACCCAGTCTAGAGCCCACTCTCTCAAACCTTTTATAATTTCATAAGCTCCTAATTCCCCATATTAAATGCCTTTCTGCCTAACATAGGTAGAGAGGCTTCTGTCTCCTGACACTTGATTAGGATTGACTAAAATCTCCAGTAATAATGAGAGGTTAAATACCTTGTAATGCATACCTTTGATGGGACATTTTGCAGACAGTAAAATTAATGTTTTGATGCAAAGTGGAATGACATGGATGTTTATTTCATGGGGTGGAGGAGAGGAGAGAGATTTAAAAAGGAAAAAAAAAACAAACCTGCTGATAAAACATGATCTTAAAGACTGACAGAAAATTGACTCCAAAATGTTAGTAGTTACCTCTGGGTAGTAGGAATATGAGTGATTTTTATTTTATTTGTTATGCCCAAGTTTATTCTCCTTATGTAACTAGAAGGAAATAAAAATAATAAATGATAGGGGCTTTTGAAGACAAACTATTTGCTAACTTACAATGACATAATTTTTTAAAATGTTGAATACAATTGTTGGCCAAACTTATTCAAAAGCCATTAACTGGAACGTTTTGTACACCAGTCTCATAGCACCATAGTTTCTTTCCTGTATTGATTCACCTCTTGTATTTCACAAAATGTGCCTACTAAGATCATGCTACATTTCACTGTTATATAAAAATGGTTATTTGGTTGATATCACAAAGAATTTCACAACAATATATTTAAAAGCATTATTCTTTGCTCTCTATCTTGTATAAAGAATAAAAAATAGATGTACTAGGTAATAGATAATAGAAAGTACTAGTGTTCAACTTGATAAAGATAGACTCAGTTGACACTCCCCATTATATCAAAGCCATAACCTTTATATACAGACTAACTCCATTTGAGAGGGAAGTAATTATGCTTTTATTCCTAATCTCAGCTTTAGAATTAAGGTTGTGATCATGATATAGTGAACTAGATTTTAAAGTTCTGATTAGTCTGTCATGAGAGAATCATAGATTTTAATGTTAAAATTTTGTCTTCCATATTACTCTGCACTATTTGAACAATGTCTAGCAGATGAAAGCCAAACCTATTGAACACCAACAATGAAGAATGTTCTATCTTCTGGGTAATTTATTTCTATTCCAGCTATGAAAATTACTTTTTAATCTAGCTTTTATTTTTTTATTCCACTGTTTCAGCTTATTTCTTTTTGGTCTAGCTTTAACATTAATGGAGAATAATGATCTGAATGTACATTTTTGTTATTTAAAATGTATTATTACATTACACTTTGATCTTCCATATCCTGGGGTAGGAAATCTTCTCTATTTCTTTCTTTCTTTCTTTCTTTCTTTCTTTCTTTCTTTCTTTCTTTCTTTCTTTCTTTCTTTCTTTCTTTCTTTCTTTCTTTCTTTCTTCTTTTTAAATCTCAATTTCTATTATTGGTCTTTATACATTTTCCCCCATTGCTTTCACAGTTCATGGGGCATGCTTCTATTGTATCCAGTCCATGAATTTCAGAAAACACATTGAAGAGGCACCATTTCCCATCTAGCTCAATTTCTTAACTCTTCTGAAAAATTTGTTCTGGAATATTGAAAAAAACATGGATGTATGAAGGGCCAGAATCCTTCTATCAGTCAGTGCTCCACAAGGACATGACAGAATAGCCTGGCACTCTCTACGGATCAGAAGAGGAAGACCAGATGGCGGTAGCCTCTTGTCTTCTTTCTTTGAGATGAAATAGAATAAGAAAATGATAAGGAGGAAAGTAAGTTTTCCAGATAGACCAGAAAAAGAGCTATCTTTGACAGGACTGGGGGAGTGGGGGTGGAAGCCAAGTTATCTATGTAGATCTGTAGCTAAACTATGATTACCTTGGGTTCAGAATGTTATGCCTTTTAAACGTGTCCATTAGCATAGTTCTCTGCTCTTCATGGTGGAGGCTTGACTCCTAGGACTAAAAATAATGGTATATTTTGAGGCAGTTTTGCTGAGAGTGGAGACCTCTACATAGCTGTCTTTTTTCCTGGCATGATTCTTCACAAATTCTTTGATGTTGGTCTTCTATATGTTTTTCCTAAGTATATGAACCCTTTACAAATAGATGTCAATATAACTCAATGCCAAGGAGGGAGAAAGCATGTTGCTTAGGATAACCGAGGAAGGTTTTGTGGAAAGGGGGATTTGAGTTGGGCTCTAAGCAAATGAATACAATTTGACTGGTGAACACTGGGAAAGATGGCGACTTGCATGAGCAAGTCAGTTATATTCTCCACATTGACAGTGATCTTCCCAGTTATGCATGTGAAGACTCCGCCTGAGTTTGATGGTGAAGGGCCTCAATCATATCTTTTATACTCATCAGTTCATTATATCATCAACTTCTTTTATTTTTCAAATATACTTTTTAGAAAATCACATTTTTAAATATGAACAGAAAAACACTTTTTAAATGTGGAAATACAATTCTACAATTCTATTGGCTTATCTAATTAATCCTGTTTTTTCTCCTATACTCTTCTCACACAACCAGATAGTCTGCTGACTACATATGAATGAAATCCCACAAAATACTTTAGAGTTGTTAATAAAGAAATGAGCAAACTGAGATGGTGTAAAGGTGCAATATATCCCCTAAAGAAAAATAATGAAGCAAGGGGAACAAATAGAGCTGAAGCTGCCTTATGCTGAGAAATGATTCAATGACACACCACATGGTGATGACGGTAAACACTGGCTGCCAGTTTTTACAGAGGAAAGCATGAAATGGATGTCAGATAGAGACTGATTTATGAATTTGGAAGTGGTAAAAAAAACTATGGGCTCAAGTCAGAGTACAAGGGTGGTCTGGATTATACATATCACCTGACAGAGTTATTTGGCAACAAATACTGAGACCAGCTTGTCTTACATCATTTTTAACCCTCTTGTTTCCAACAAGAGTTAGTACGGCGTGCCCTTCTGGAGTTTTCCTATTAATTTCAGAATGAATTTGTCAGAAGAGTTCAGAAATTGAGCTAGGAGGGAAATGGGGCCTCTCCAATGTGTTTTCTGAAATTCATGGAACCTTAAGTCATCTGGACTGTGGTTTCTGTTTCTTAATGCAAGGCATAGTCGGTCTATTTGGCAACACTGGTGATTTGCAGCAACAGCTAAAATACAGCTGAAAAAAGTAAATAGAAAAAGTACTTAATGTTTGCGGTAAATGGAGTCTAAATCATCCTTTCAGTTAAACCACCACAATTTCATGTTTTCGAAGGAACAAACAATGCGCTTTAAGTTCAGACAAATGAGTTTACCTAGGGGAAAATCACAAGCAAACAGCGAAAGCCTGATATTGTTTATTTCTTGTAGACTGAGCAAACTGTTCTCTAAAAAGAAGTTAAACTTGCCCTTCACAAGAATTTAGTTAGGGCACTTGGGGTCTATTCCTTACCTTTGAGGTCAACATCAGGGGTCCCTGCAAACATCCCTTGGTGCCACTGTCAGAGTCAGAATTTGGGGCTGGATAGACTATTGTTTCTGACTAATAAGACAAGCCCTGTGAGTTCTTGTTTTTCTAAATGAGGGAAATCCAGGAGGAGAATACTGTCAAAAGTGGGAAAGGACAGACATAATGGCATTTACCCATTGGGTTCTCTCCTCTTTATTCCTGTCTGAGGATGCTGTCAGCAGAGCTCTACCATAGTCTCTGAAGACGCAGGTGTGTGTACCCTCTGTGCAGCACTAGGTATCTCTGTTCTCCTCTTTTACCATTAGGGAGAGAGGATGAGAACCCACCAGAGAGTACATATTACAACAGATCTTAATGTTAGTTTATTTCCATTCTGCAAATACTTTGTTTTTAAATATTCTACTTTTCTACTCCCATGAACTTCTCATATAGAACTGAAGTTGAATTTACAAACGTGGTAGTAGAAGGGCTGGACCAACAAACTTAGGGCATCCACCACCCATGAGACCAGTACCTCACATACAGGAGGTGCTCAAGAAATGCTTATTGAATGAATGAACCTTATTTGCAAGATACATGAAAAGTGCCCCAGAGGAGCCAGAGACTGGACATCTGGGTCTCTGTAGTTCATGTTACTCTGTTCCTTTCTGGTGGGGACTGGCAGCCTGGGTTTCTTGGACTAGTTTTGCTGCCTTGTGGGCAGCACGTGTCTTATTTGAGCAGGAATGCCATTTGGGGCAGTAAATATGGCTGTTAATAAAGGCCAACACAGAGCTCCTCAAAACCTAGGGAACAGATTTAACTGATGTTCTTTTAATCAGTCTACCGTCTAAATGTTTGCCAGCCAGGGTGCCATTTTAGGTTTCGGTACATTACACATATTCCTTGGCAAGAAAGATTTATTTACGTTTTGTGTTCTTATCGTTATGCATTGTGATTTGTGAGGCAGTAAGTTGAAGTTAGAAATGAGCAAAATAAGTGGAGTGTGTATGAGTAAATAACATTCTGGTTCTCAAACTCCTGAGTAAAATGTTAAATGCAGTGCCCAGGGCTCTATCCCTCCCTCCCTTCCCATTCTTAGTCAGTCTGGGGTTAAGGCCCAGCAATCTGCATTTTTAACAAATCCAAGTGCCTGGTGCAGAAGGTGCATGAATCTTTAACCTCCCTGGCGGTCTGATTATGTCAGTAATTTTGTACCCAAAGCGGTACATTGTTTTGCATGGAAATTTGTTGTTTTATATTGTAGGCCTGTAATTCTTAGGAATTACTCACTTAAATCTGTCCAAACAAGAGTCTACTAGGCATCCCAGGTATGATAAAGTTTGAAACACAAAATCATAAATTATAATATAAATAATTATAAAAAATAATATAATTTTATTCAATAATGTAATCAAATAAAAAACACTGCAATTTGTCATCGGCCGGCGTTCTCTTCAGCGATCACAGGAAGACACCTCAGGATCGCAGGGAGCAGGTAAGGGACTTCTCTGGGACACTGCAGTGTAATCCCCAGTGTGGCTCGGCGTTACTGCTTCTGGCAGTGAACATTAACCCCGAGCCACACTCGGGGATTACCGCCAGGGTAGTTAAGAAACATTGGTACATGAAAGGATCTTGTAAAACATGTGCAAAGGAAAATTTTAAATCGTTAATAAACTTTGTGTAGTACTAGCTGACAGTCACCAGCTTCTGTGCCACAAACTCATGATCTAGGTCACCTTATGACCCCGTTTTCCAATGAGGAAACTGAGACACAGACAGAATAGTAAAGAGCAGAGTCAGGACTCAGCACAAAGTGGTTTGACTCACTGTCCATTCTCTTAACCACACATTCTCCTGCCTCTCCCATTACTACTTGGCTTTCAGAAGATACTCTAGAAGTGAAGACTTGATGTTTCTGGTAATTCTACCTAGCGATGTCATCTCTGTTATTATCCAGGTTTAAATACAGTCATACATGGACAGTCTTCAGTAAATGTGAAACAAAGTTGGGGTGGGGGTACCTGAGGGGTACCCACATGTGTTACTAAACACATTACATGTTTCTTTGTTGTAGGCTGATCCCTGGCAGGTTGAAACATGGGTCTCATGCAGTCAAAAACTTTCACATTTTTTTATTTATATGTTGATTAAAGTTTTAGCAAATTCAGGAGGAAAAAAATACCTTGGGGCGGGGGATGATTATT
Organism: Hipposideros armiger; assembly: GCF_001890085.2. Taxonomy (NCBI): domain Eukaryota; kingdom Metazoa; phylum Chordata; class Mammalia; order Chiroptera; family Hipposideridae; genus Hipposideros; species Hipposideros armiger. The sequence goes on along the minus strand of NW_017731440.1, from coordinate 2,886,545 downwards.
TAAATTGTTTGGTATTAGATGGCTTCGAACTTTAATGCTGTTGAAGGAAATACAGATGAAATTTTGCTTGACGGAATTTTAACTAAATTAATCAGACATTTGACATTTATGAAACAGTCATTTTCTCTTAACACTCAATTATTGCCTTTTGTATAAATAAACTAATATTAAAGGAATGAGACCTCACTAGAGGCTGTGATAGGTAACAAATACATATGTTATTATGGTACAGACAAAAAGAATGGCTGACTTACACATAAAAAGTATTTTATTAATTTTTTATAATTCACTGTTTAATCAGTAAGATTTTTTAAAAAATTAAAGTATGTGGATTACTTAAAGGGACTCTTACTTCTCCCTTATTTCTTGAATTTTTATTTTCCTTTTTCTTTCTCTGTAACTGCTGACACTTTAATGTAGAAAATAGGCTCATTTATCTTATCTTCTAACGAGCTTTGATTGTACAGTGTAAGAAACCTATAGTCTGCAGAGGAGTGTTAATGTTGGATTCCAAGAGCCCCAGTATTTGTACTTTGGACTCTATCATCTTTTATCATGTAACAAAAGACATAAAAACCAACAAAATGTACTACCTATAGAAAATACCTATAACTGTTTTGTTAACCCAAGAGTTGACCCCTTTACATGTAATTTCAGGTTTCAGCTAAGATCAAAGGCCACAGTGTGGGTTATGTATGCACTCTGACCTCCCCAGAGCCTGTGAGTTCCCGAAGAAAAGCCCCAGGTCTCTTCACTGTCATCTTCTCACACCCAGCAAGCAGCTGGCACAGAAGATTTCAGGAGGAATTCTTCATACTATGAGGAACTTGGGAGGTTTTCACAACAATGTCTTATCTGGTTGAAATGGCACTTTGGCACCTGTGATGTGTCTTCATTTAATAGAGTTAGTGTGGTTTGCTGGAAAAAGATACTGGATGGGTGAGTCAGGAGCTATGAGTTCTTTCGTTACTTTTGCAACTTTAAAAAGGTCTCCTAAGCACTATTAGGCTACAATTTACTCATAAATAAAGTAAAATGCTTGGGCTAAATGATTTTCTTCAGTCTTCCAGCTTTAAAATTTATGTTTTCAAATTGAAGAAAATATATTTACCATTTTTTAACATTTTTATTTTGAAATGATTTCAAAAATACAAAAAAGTTGCAAGAACAGTACAAAACTACTCCTGTTTACCCGTCACTCAGATTCATTGACCAGTTGTTAACTTTTTGCCTTGTTTGCTTTACCATTCTTTATTCTGAAACATCTAAGGGTTAGATGCAGACAGTGTGCACCCTTTACCCCCATATACTTTGGAATGTATTTCTTAAGTATAATGATGTTTCCTTACATAACCATGATATATTTATCAAATTCAAGAAAGTTAACATGGATTCAATACTATTATCTAATATATAGCCCATACTTAAATTTTGCCAGTTGTCGCAATGATATTTTCTATGTCAATTTTTTCCTCTGAGCCAGGACCCAATCCAGGATTACACATTGCATTTAGTTGTCTCTTGAGTTTTCTCAAATCTGGAACAGTACTCAGTCTTTCTTTTGTTTTGCATGACTTTAACATTTTCCAAAATTACGGTGGTTTTTTTGTGTGTGGAAAGTGTCTTTATTTGGGTTTGTCTGATGTTTCCTCTTGATTAGGTTCAAGTTACATGTTTTTGGGCATAAATACTACATTAAGTAATATTGTGTTCTTTTTAGTGCATTGCATAGGGAGGTACCTGAAACCATGATGTTAAAATTTAAGATATGAATTTTATGGGGAAGGGGAGATTTTTCCATTCTCATTGGATTTGGGCTCTATAACACTAAAAACAAAGGGAAATATTTACTAAATTACCCAGATACTGGAATTCCTTACATTAAAAAGCGGATTGCCTGTATTTTTTCGTTTTCATCTAAATAATTTTATATGCATGGTAGAGAAACTTAAAATAATGATTCCTACTTCCAACTAACGAAATCTTAGTAAGTTTGAAAAGTCCTTGGAAAGAGATTTGAAGAGGTTACAAATGCCTTCATTCTGGAGATCACGTGATGTGTATTTGTTTGCTTGCTTTTCCTGAAAGAAAGAAATCCTAAACATCACCTTGCTAAGATTATGCCAGGAAGAATTGTGAAGGCTAAACAGAAAATGAGGTAAAATGATGGTAGATCAAGAAAAAGAACAAGAATGCGACTCTCCTGACCTTTACTCAAATACTTTTTCATTACATTGTTGTTCCCATGAGTCACTATTTGGAAGTAAATCTGGCTTTTTTTTTAAGTAAAGAATGCAGTTAATCAATGACTATATACACTTAATATGTTTCATAATGCCCTCAGGAGAGCACCATCGACCTGTTCCAATGATGATGTCCCTAAAAAAATTAAAAGTAACCACCTTGGATTCATTTGGGGCCACTTTGGGGCACTGTAGTGTTGCTGCTAAGCAGTAGATGGCACTGTTAATATACACTGATTTTATTATAAAATCTGGAAAAGGGAAGTAGTATTCCAGAGATTGACTAGGTGGTTGTTCCAACTAGAGTCAGTGACACTTCACTTATTTGATAAAGTTCTATCGATGGTATAATCTCTATGATATTTATTTTCATGTCCTCAAACACCATCTGGCTATGGAGGTTTTGTTGTTTTGTTTTGTTTGGTTTGTTTTTTGGGGTTTTCTGTACATACAAATAATATAACTTGTAAACTGCTCCAACAGCTTGGTACTTCATTGCACATTGGGAAGGCACTTCTTATTTACCTCAGATACTGGCGACTTGGAAACATATATGGCCTCTCTAATAACCTGCATATATTTCTTAGCTAAAGATACTTTAGAGCATTTTATACCTTCGACCTGTCTATATGATGCTTACATAGGAAAAAAATTTGAATGTATTTAATTTTTCTGATGTTTGATTTAGTTGTTCAAAATAACTAGATTGTTGATAATTTTCATTTAGATAAAAATATCATGAAGATATAAATGTTTCGTATTTCATGACATCATTTTTGGGGCTTTTTTTTGGAATGAGTGCGTAAGATATTTTATAAATCACACTCATAAGAAACTTAGAAAAAAATCTGGAAATAGAAGCATTTCCATAACCCTTAATGAATTCAGGCCTTGATTATTTGCATTGAATGCAAACTTTACTGGCTCATCATATCACCTTTTAAAAACCTCACTTAAAATATGCAGATAAAAAATATATTCTGTCCCTTTACAAAAAATAAAAACAAAACCTTGAAGAATAATTAAAACTATGTTTAGCCAAATGCTTCAGAGGAGAAAAATCATAAATAATGAAATGGTATTCATCTTTGCTTCTTTTAATCATAAAATAATGTAGTTTTCCATCTCATGGTGGAAGTTTACACCTTCTAGAACCATGACATCATATAAAATGTTGACATCTATTATCAACCTAATTAACTATTTGCTGTTCAAATTGTGGTGAAAGTACATTGAGACTTCTTTTGTACTCTTATCGCTTGTTTAATACCAAATTGCCTGGCATCTGTGTATCAAGGCTTTGATCTAATACTCTATCAGTTGTTGGCTCAGGCACAAGAGACTGCAGAGTACACAAAGCTGTCGCTGCAGACTCCAGGGAGAAAAGAGGCTGTGGATATACAGCCATGATTAGCTAAGTCAGTCAATATTTGCATAATGCAATGATAATGCCTTCTTTATGTTAGATTGTTATTTCACTGAAGCAAGTAGGAAACTTCCTTTTCAAGAACTTGGTGTATTTCTTTTTTAAATTCTCCACACACACCCCCATACCCATAAGGCATATTTTCTTTCATCTCTCTTCATTTCCCTTCCTGCCTTCAACATTTGACCATATACAAATGCAACATGATACATAGTCTTGAGGAGTCCACATTATTTTTCAAGGTTTATATGTAAAGGAATTTTGATAAAGTTATCATCTTGCCTACACCATATCAAAATCTTAAAATCAGAATTGGCAGCTTTATTTTTATACCTTAAATATAAAACTTGCTTCTTTTGTGCCTATTTTCTATTCTCTAATCTTCAGTTACTTGATTTGTAAATTCAAAACACTGATGTCTTCACTCTACTTTCTAGTCTAGACCACAGGTTCATACATCTTTTAACATTATGCAAAGGTTATGAGAAATTAATCTTATAAAATTTATATTTGAACAAAGGCAATAGAAAGTTATGTTTAGGTCCCAGCAAGTTAAAATTTTCTCTATCACCTTCCTTGTTTCAGATTATTTTAGAATTCTTGGCCTTTGCAATGAGGATTTGACAGTCATAAGATTTTGTTTATACCTAGCAAATTTTTCCAATCACATTCTATTATCTGAGATGCTCTTTCTTTTTCCATCCCTCTGTTCACTTCTTTTCTTTTTAACATATGAAAGGGAATTAATGGTGATAAAACAACCACACTGGTATCCCCTTTAACTTATTCAATCAACATTTATGGAGTAACCTGATGGGCCAAGGAGGGGACATATACGAGACACTGTCCTTGCCCTTGGAGAGTGTACGGTTCAGAACATAAGTTGACCTGTAATCTCAAGTAAGTAGCATGAAGGAATATAGGGATTATGATAAAGCTCTATACAATGTGTACTCTGGGAATAGAGGTAGAAGTGGTCAATTCTACCTGGGCTGGATGGTCTGATAGGTTTAGAGCAGCGGTTCTCAACCTTCCTAATGCCGTGACCCCTTAATACAGTTCCTCATATTGAGGTGACCCTCAACCATAAAATTATTTTCGTTGCTACTCTATAACTGTAATTTTGCTACTGTTATGAATCGTAATGTAAATATCTTTTTGTTTTCCGATGGCCTTAGGCGACCCCTGTGAAAGAGTCATTTGACCCCCAAAGGGGTCGCGACCCACAGGTTGAGAACCGCTGGTTTAGAGGCAAAGGGAGCACAGCAAAGGAGCTGTGAAGAAAAGCAATATGAGCAAATTACTTTTGTAGGGAAGAAATAGGACATTAGGGACAATTTAAGTATTAAAAATGTATCATGGGCTGGAGTTGGGATGTAAGGAGGAAAGAAAGTTGATTTACAAAAGGCAGTAGAAGTCAGCAGGAGCCAGATCACAGAGGGCCTTACAAATGAGTTTGGGTTTTATCTTAAAGTGGTAAGATATTATAGCATTTTGATAGCAGGGCCATGATCAGGTTTATATTTTGGAAAGACATCATGGCAGCAGGATGGAGGATGGATCAGAAGGGTGAGACAAGAAACAGGAAGAATAACTAGGAGACTTCAACCAGTTAGATAAGCTCATTGTTCTTAACCTTTCTGGTGTCCTCAGATCTCTTTTCAGAATCATATATGCATATACATACACACTTTATATGTACTATCAGGTGGCTCCCAGAGGTCTTAAAGTCCATCCATGGATTCATGTGAGTCTATGAATTCTAGGTTAAGAACTTCTTGAATAGATGGTGAGAGAATAAATTAATTAAGTAGCAATGAAGATAGAGAGAAACAGGTAGATAGATATGAGAAGTATAACTTGTAGGACTTGTTTGACAAATTGAATATGAGAGTAAGAAATGGCTCTCGGGGTTCTAGCTTTGGTGACTGGGTAGATAGTAGAACTGTTATCAAGACAAAGAAGAGAGAGAGAGAAACATGACTTTGAGATTGTTGGAATACCTGTGGACGATCCTGGTAGAAAGGTTAGAAGGGAGGTATAAATAAGAATCTAGAGTTCAGTAGGGGCTTTGGACTAAAGATATTGATTATCTTGGAATATTGAAATAGGTATAGATAGAAATTAAACCCATTGGTTGAGCTCACCCAAGGAGAACATGTAGCATGAGTAAGAGAAGGCCAAGCAACAATCCTTGGGGAACACCAACTTTGAAGGAAAAATCAAAGAAAGACGAGTTCGCAAAGGAGATAGAGAGGTTTAAGGAAAAACAAGAGTGAAGAGTCTTAGAAACCAAAGGAAGAAATAATATCAAGAAAGCATGGCTCACAGCATCAAATATTTGCAGGACAAGTGGGACACATACTTAAAAGATTTTGTGGTATATGACAATTAGATAGTTATTATGACTCCTGCCAGAAGAGTTCCTATGGAATTGGGGATAAATGAAGGTAATAAGCCACACTACTGGAAGTCCAAGTGAATGGGAGATGAGAAAGTAGCTATAGAATATTCCTTCAAGGACATTGACTGTGAGGGTAATATGAGTGATAGAGCTAAAAGAGAATTATGGTATTGCTGGGTCAAAATGCATGTGCATTTTCAATATAGAGAGATAATAACTTATTGCCTTTCCCAAAAGAGGTTCTATTCATTCGCTTGTACAATAGTGTGTGACTGTGTACAGTTTTCTACTCCTTCACGACTGTATATTACATCCTTTCTAACTAACTTGCACATCTGATGGCAAAATCTAACTCCTAATTTGCAACGTCCTGTTTATTAACGTAGTTAAACATCTTTCTACATGTAATTTTTTAGCTATTTATATTTCTTTATTCTTGTCTTGCTTGTTGATATCTTTGTCCATTCTCCTATTGAGTTTGTCATTTCATTGATTTCCAAGAATTCTTTTTAATTATAGATATTGATCCTTTTTCTGCTGTATATGTTGAAAACATTTTCTTCTGGGCTATAGTTTGTGTTTTAACTTTCTCTATGGTGTATTTGATAATTATATGTCAGTTTTTATAAAATTTTAAAAATATTCTGATTTATTTTATTCCAATGTTTTAAAGATTTTGTTTATTACATATGGCTCTTTATTCCACCTGGAATCTATTTTTATGTGTGACGTAATGTAGTATACAAACTTTGTTCTTGTAAAATGGATACTTTACTTTTCCAACACTATGAATTAAATATCCATCTTTTTCCATAATGGCTTGAAATGTCACCTTTACTATATACTAAATTCCATATATGAGTCTGTTTTCAGACTTTCTATTTGTTCCATTAATATATTCCTGCACTAAGTTTACACTGTTTTAGATAATAGAACTTCACAGTATGTTTGATATCCAATAGAATAGTCTTTATTTTTTCCTTTTTTCAAAAATTTTGAAGGTCTATTCTTGCTCATTTTTTTCTTCAGATGAATTTTAGAATCAGCTGATCAAGTTCCTTTAAAGATCCTTTTAGAATTTCAATTGTTATTACATTAGCTCATAGATGAACATGTTTATCTTAGGAAGTCTCCCCAGTCAGAAACAGGTACATTTGTTTTCTTGAAGCCTTTTTAAAAATAGTTTTCTTCATATGGATAGCATATATTTCTTGTTTTATTTATTTCTAATTTTACAGATTTTGCTTATTTTCTGCATAAAATTCTTTTTCCATTGCATTGATTGTCGTGAATGTATGCCAATTAGGTATGTGTTTGGCTATAAACAACAGAAACGCCAACTGTGGTTTAAAGAAACAGGAGTTCATTTTATTCACCTAATAAACAGGGCAAAGGTAAGCAGCTGCCAGTGTTAATTTAGCAGCTCAAGGATAGCAGGGGATGTGTCTCTCTTGCCTCTTGTGGCCTTATCTTGAAAAGATACCTAGGGCAGCTGTAGCCCCATGTCAGCATTCTGACAAGATGGAGAAGGAAAAGGGTAAGTTGTGATGCCTGTATCAGGAATGCAAAAAGCTGCTCAGGAGACTTGGCCCACTTCTTAGCCAGAACTGTGTCACACCACTACCTCCAAGTGGAAAGGGAGGTGCAAGGGCCAAGGGGTAAGAATGAGATTTAGGTCAGCCCTACAGTAGCATCTCCCCATCTGGCTTGTAGTAAAGCTATTGCTTTGTGTTTATTGAGCTTGTACCAGCTGCCTTACTCATTTTAGTGATGTTTCAGTTGATTCCCTTGCATTGTCTATGTAGAAGACAGTATGTCTACAAATAATGAGTCTGTCTCTTCCTTTCAAGTACATGGACCTCATTTTAAAAAAAAATATTATTCTTTTGCACTAGATAGTATCCTATTTTTGTCTTATGGACGCAATAGCCTCTTACGTCTTTTTGAACATATTAATCAGAATTTATTTTTTCAGTTTTCTTTCATTCCTTTATTTTTAATCTTCAGGGAAGCTTTTCATTACTGTTCCTGTTGTTAAATGCTGTTAGTTTTTCTTCAATATCTGGCAAACCTCAGTTGTTTATTTAACATAAACACTGATGGAAAGACTAGGTTTATTAATATAGGTCTTTTTGGAAGCAGTATTCACCTGTCCCCTTGTCTAGGAGGGTTGACTGAGGCTGATGGGCTTCATTTGAGGTGCATGGGCTTGGAGCAGTAGGCTATGGGCGGGTCCCTTCAACCGCTCCCCACTGTTGAAATCAGGAGGGCTTAATTAATTCTGAGGCTGAGGAAGGTAGGGCCTCCTGGACAGAGGTACTTCCCCATTACACTCTCCCCTTCCCTGTCTGTTCTAAAGGTCCCAAGTTCCTTACATTCTACTTTCCCCCTTTTTCAGGGCCTTACACCCGCATGGGGAGCCCACAGGCAGGATATTTATTGCGAGAGAGAGATTCTGAGGATTTAGCCAGGGGTTAAAAGCAGCCCCTGCCAGCAGCTCTGCACAAACAAGGGAAAAGGGGACACCTGCCAGCCTTTGCATTTCCAAGGGCAGTTCTTCAGTGAACCCCGGAGTCCCCTCCAGCACCTATTCTGAGAGTGAGAATTCTCTGAATAGATCCGTCTCTCCTGCTCCTGGTATGGGCTGTGTTTCTTTCCCTCTGATCTTGTTCTCAGTCAATACCATCCCACCTCACCTTTTTATCTACTAGGCTTCTTTAGAATTTTTTGTCTGCTGATGAAAATTTCTTTTATTTTTCAATATGCTCATGAATCTATTCTGTTAAAATTTCTGGGGTTTTTTTTCCAGATATTTCAGATATTTCTGGGGTTTCATCCAGGAGTAGGTACATGTGTTTGGCCTGTTATCTTGATCTGCACTTCCCTGGAGGGATACTTATGAGGTCATTTACATGTGGCCAATTGGTTGTCCTTCACAAATCAAAGAAAATACAGCTGTGTGGTGCTTAATTGTTAAGTAACCATTCTATTCTCTGGAAATCTCTCAGTAATAAATATACTGCTAGTTTGATGTATAATGATGCATTTTTAGGCTTTATTTTGAAGAAATAAATGTTGATACCTTAAAGTACTGATTCAATATCTCTCAAAGTGTTCCCCCTGCCAAATTGGTGTTTGTCTGCATTCTGTCTCATGAGATGCTTGTCTCATCTTTCTTTAAAGAAAAAAAAAATTTTAACTAGGCATTTTATGACAATACAAATTTTCCTAAATGTGATATTTAAATAATATTGATACCTAGAAATCATAAGCAGGAGCTCAATTTACTGTATTTTGTTGTTCTTTTTTTCCCTTTTCTTTGGGATGGGGAAAGAGGGTAGGAGAATCCTGTTTTCTTCAGAAATGAAACTGTACACTAAAGGAAATTATATTACTATGTCAATATATTTTATTTTCTATTTAACTTACCTCTAGGGGTGACTGCCTGTGTAGCAGGAAAGCCCTGGAAGCTCATCACATGACTAGATTGATACATTTCACTGCAAAATGAAGACTAACCTCCTTGCTGACTATAGAACGTAGGACGAAGTTATTATCATCATCATAAGCTCATGGCAGAATCTGTAGAGTTATATTTGAAAATGAAAAGGGATGAAACAGGCTTGTTTTGATGGTGGGCTCTGGTTCCTTATCCTTAAAAACTTGATTCTCATCATATTAAAATGCTACAAAAATTGTGCGATATGAAACAAGCATCCAAAGATTCTGAACAAAATGCCATGCCCTGAAATTAGTAAAGTTAAATGGCATCTATAATTCAAAGCTTTTCTAACATAATACTGCTGAAGATTAAGTAAATGAGAACGTCTTCTTAATTCTTTCTACTTATTTTACTTATATACTTATTTTACTTGGAAGCTACAGTAGTATTACAACCTATGATGCAGATGAGGCTGAGGAAATAACCATGTGAGAAATTATTGAATAGCTCAGTAAAATATACTTGAAAATAATAGCAAGTATCCCTTAGCTTTTCGTTCCATTAGAATAATATTTCTAGCACTTTCCTCAGAAGAAGAGAATTTAATAACATACATGGATATAACTCAGTCCAATTTGGCCGGGTTTGTAAGTTAATAGAATTTGGAGGGAGAATAAATTGGACTCTGCTAAAATGGGGTTCAAGAGGAAACAATAATTTCATGTATGACTTTTCACCCTGTTTAGTCTTTGATTATGGATTCCACATTTATTACCGAGTAGTCAGTCACTATACCTCGAACTGGGCATCCCAGTGACCAAGACAGTAAGTGTGTATGAGTCTGGACAAACACCCCTGCAGGGTCAGAAATGCTGTCAGAATTTCCTAAAAAAAAAAAAATCTGAATGTTTGTCTTTATTCTAATTTAAATCACATGGTAATTTGCTAAGGCTTTAAAAATGCAATTTAATCCTGTTCAGTTTCCAAAGAGGGGTGAACATACAATGAAATGAATTAACTAGGCCAATCATAATCAAACACTCCAGAAAGCCAGGCAGACCCACCATATGCCAAGGGTTTTGCAAACAGATCTCATCCTGCCTGGGAAAACTTGACAGTTGTGTGTGTGTGTGTGTGTGTGTGTGTGTGTGTGTGTGTGTGTGTGTGTGTAAGAACTGAGGGTGGTAAGATATCCCTTAAGGAAGGAGAATTACTCCTTTCAGGAAATCTGTTCATATGACTTTCAAAAAAGCGCCACCAAAGTTGTCATTGTATTTTGTGAGTAGCTAAATTACGCTAGTAGCTAAGGACAAAATTTGAAGCCACTGTGAAGACAGCCTCTTCTCATCTCATACCTTGGCTAAAGGTGACCCTCTTATTCTCTCTGAGGATAATTTGTTCATCTAATTAGCATTGAATCTGGAGCAATCACTGAGTATTTTCTAAACTCAAGATAAGAAATTCTGCTTTGAAGGGGCAGCAGTACAGCATTAAGAACAGAGGGTCCAGAGTAAGACAATCTAGCCCTATAAGCTGGCTTCGCTACTGATTACATATGTAACTTTGAGCTTAAGTAAAGTTCTGAGTGACCCAACCTCATGATCTTTAGTTTTTCTCATCTGTAAAATAAGAATAATAACCTCATGTTGCTGATGTTAGGATGAAGTGAGATAATATAAGCAAAGTGCTGAGCACAGTGCATGTCACATTGTAAATGCTCACTAAACATGAACAATTATTATTAATATTATTATAATGAAAGCAGTCAAAATACTAAAACTTTTCTTCAAGCAACAAATACGTATTGTACATTTTCTGTCAAACCTTGCTGAGTACTAGGAAATAAGAATCTGCACCCCTGTTGACTACAGGTGGCCATTTCTGCTCCTTGACCTTACTTTCAAGACAAACTTTACAGTGTATCTCTCAAACAGATCAACCCATTGCCATGTTTAAAAAGATTCCAAGACTAATATATTTTAATGATGCTTAATGAATAACTACATCAGCAACACATAAATTCAATTACATTTCAACTGACTTCATCTCAAATAAAATATGGGTAGTAGGGTTGCAGTCAGGATTGTATTGGGTTGTCAGAAAAGTCATGACGTATTTTTTCTGTTTTTCGTTGGAAAAATGTGTCATGACTTTCCTGACAACCCAATAGAAGAAAGAAGCCAGTGTTACAAGCTTCTGCAATGCTTCTCGTGGATTTCTCCCTGATACAGGCTGATTTTCATGTGTGTGGCCGCCACCTTTTAAGATAAGGTTTTCCTTCAGTATGAGCATGGAATCCCCTTGACAGTTACATTTGCTGGTATCCCTGGAGCAGCAGGAGGAAGGTCACACCAGGCTGGGGTGAGAGCCCCGTCACACTCTGTGTCCCCTAGGTGATGCACTCTGATGCCCACCTTCCTGCAGAATGCACTTTGGAGCAGGGTTGACTGTGGGCCAGGGACTTGTCCGTCTAGGCTCCCATCAATCTCTGAAGATGGGAGGGCAATCCTTCACAAATATGGGAATGGAGGCTGCTCTGAGGCTGGCAAATAATAAACAATGAGGTTTTTTTTTTCTGGATTCCTCCAGCCCTCCTCTCTGTAGTCCTCAGCAATAACTCAGCCCTTGTCTTCCTCTCTGAAGGATTTAAATGGAATGACCTTAATTCTTGCTTTGTTTGCACTCTATCTTTTAAGGAGCTGCAATGAAGACCAAGACAAACAGTAGATTAACAGTGGTACCTTTTATAAAGCTGATTAGTTCCTAAAATATGCTGAAAGGAAACAAAACCCCCCAAAAAAAAGAAAAAAGAAAGAAAGAAAGAAAAAGAAAAAGTGGAATGGGGCTGAGACAGAAGCCTTTGTCGGTGAGTTGAAACAGCTCCATTCCTTTCAGTAGTCACAGATATTGACCCTCCAGTGAAATGCTTCCTTTGTGTGTGAAGGCTTTGCAGGATAGCATTTATAGTATTAAGCAGGTGCCTGGTAAGTGTTTCTCAGCAAATATTACTCACTGCCTAATTTTGGTTTAAGGGGAGCGTTGTACTAGGGATGAATTCAGAAAACATTTGCTGTGGCTCATCTGCTGCTCCTTGGAGCGGTGGCTATCAAGTGGCTGACAGTGTCACAATCAGAATTCCAAAGATGCAGTTCCATGTGGAGTCATTAAGAGGAGCGCAGCCTCCTAAAATCTCCTTCAGCTCCTCTGGATTTGAAGGAATTTATAGAGAAACTTCTGAGTCACCTCGGCTATATCCAAATGAAAGCCAAAGCATTATAGAGTGGCAGAGCTGCAAGTGTGTCTCTGGGGCG
>NW_017731440.1:2834289-2873654 GCF_001890085.2 Hipposideros armiger | reverse complement strand
TATATATATATATATATATATATATATATATATATATATATATATATTAAAGCTACACAGAAAATATTTCTGGGCATCAGCTTCTATTTCCTTTAAGGGATGAGAGAATGTTCCTGAAATTGTTCGATTTAATTTAACATTAAATAAAAATGTGAAAGGCTAGGGTGCATTAATAAGATGATCCATCTGCTTATAATAATAGGATAATTCACATCTTCACTGTCAGAGCAGACAGCCTCCAATCGGGTCAATCATTAAACTCAATGTGTTTCATTCTTTGGTGCTGTCTCTCTTAGAACCTCAGTGCCACTCATCTGCTCTTCTTTTCCACTATGCACCTATATTGCAAATTTAGTTCCATTAGGTAGATGCTTGCACTATTATGAAGCCTGATTCTATCATTTTCAAAGTGCCAAGCCATTTAAATCCAGTGCAATCTTTGGTCATATTTAATCCAAACATTTACACACATCCAGCTCGTTCTTATCTTTTTAAATAGGATGCAGGGCTTATTTTTAAATTACATCCCCATTCATGCTCTATAAAAGCACCAAAAAAAAAAACTGTCCATGAGATTTAAATTCTGGTCCACAGGTGCTGCTTCCAATTCCTGGCATGCCCATTAAATCCTAGCCCCAGCCTAATTCTTGGCATGACACTCGTGTAGTGGCAGAAAAGAGAAAATGCAAACAGCCATTTTTCTCCTCTCCCAGAAATAATCCTACACTGAAGTGCACTGTAGCTTTTGCCTTCTCTATTTAGACCTAATTCAAAGAGCATTTTTAAATAAGGTTACCCAGAAAAGACAGCAGTGGAAGTTAGGGTGCTTGAAATGAGGCAAGCACTTATCCAAACCTGAGGTGTGCGTGATTTCTTTCACCACGTGGGGTCAATTAAGTATGCGTCTATCTGGGAGAGATTTCTGTTGATACAATGAGTCATACCATGACTTGGGTGCTCTGACTAATACCAACATATCCCAACAGTCTTGAATCAGCCATCCATGCTTCCCTCAAACCCTTGGTACTGTCTTCTCCAGATTCCCCCTCCTATTGATGTCTAGTATCAGCTATTCAATCCAGCCGTATAGCAAATGCACAGACGCCCTGAAGATACAATGTTCTAGTTTTCTTTCTTCCATTGCTCTGCAGATATGGGCACAGTAAGAAATGTCTCTTGTCAATTTGGAAAAGCAGTCAGGCCAAACTACTTCTTGCTTAAACAAACAACTTGGTCTCAACCTATCTTGTCTTGTTCTGTACACACACACACACAAAAAAAAATCCTAACAGTGCAGCGGGGGCTGCAGGGGAGTCTGTGTGAGATCCCCAAGTGATCAAAACTGTGCAATTGTCCTGGGTGCACTTCTTTGATAGGCTGCCATTTGTTTCCACTCACCTAGAGAGCTTGTAGATAGCCTGAGAGGTTTGTGTGCGTGTGTGCGTTTTAACAAATTTTCAAAAGTTGCCATGGGGAGAGAAGAGAAAGAAAGCCCTTCAAAAAGAAAATTATTTTCACAACATCATCACCAGAAAAACACCCCCGCGACGGATATCTTTGAAGGTCGACTGCAATCTGAACTAATTGGGGAGGGGTGGGGAGAGCTTTCAGATTTGCTCACCTTTTATAATGGGTCTCAGAGAAGTGATCTGCAGCCAAACGCTTCCTGCAATGAGTGGTTTGGGCACTTTCTCAGCAAAAGGAAAGGCTCCTCCAGCTTCTTGTTCATGTCACTGAGAGAGGTCACCACCTTCCCTCTTTTACTTGCCACTTCTGATTATTGGGTAGGTTCGCTCCAAAAGTCATCTTTTGTTGCGAGGACATTAATCTTCTCCCCAGTGTTGAAATGCTTGGTAAGAAGGAGGGGGTGGAAGCGGGAAGCCTGTTCTCAAAAGCCTCAAGATCACAGCTGAAGAGCATTATTTATAGACCTTTACTGAAAATCAGCTTCAATCTGTGTTGAATGTACTACATTAAACCAATAACAGACAACAAGCTTGTGAATATTTGGCATGATGATGAAATGGGCCGCAGCCCTTCCGCCGTGGGAAGGGAGGGAGCACGATCGAGGGAGGGCTGTTGCTCCTCCTTGGAGGGTGTCTGTTGTGATTGCGAGCTGGTTTCCACAGATCCTGGCTGAACATTATGCCATTAAACAGTATGAAAGAAAATCAAAATATATGTTTATGGGGTGCTAAATAGTAAGTGCCCTTTCAAACGCTACTTAATGGCTAGGCTTTAAAGTCTTCGTGGAGCACCCTCAGAAAAAAACTAGAGCAGCATGTTTCGCAGATTTCTGTGGCTGCAAACCACCCTGAGATGCTGAATGAACGTGCGCTGAGATCTGTGTACGCCCCACACTCTGTACCCTTAAAGGCATACTGTTCAGAAAGGGAAAGCAGCCCTCTGCCACATAGATTCTTCCATTTGTAGTTTTAATTGGAAAATGGGTGATGGCTCAGCTGTAGTTCCCCCAGAACTTAAGTGACAGTCAATGTCTGGTTCAACATAATAATGGATATACTTCCTGAAGCAATCAAGGAAGAAATATATGTTTGGAAGGTGAATTAGCGTGAGCAATGGCAAAAGCGACAAAATACTTGTGGTGTGAAAATACAGACATAATTAAGAGCATTTATAGGCTAAGTACAGATCTTATAGTATACTGTTGATTTTGTTTGTATTTGTTATGTTAAATGTACTAGTACTCCATGTATGAACAAATAGGCCAAGGACACAGAATGAGAAGTCCAGAAACAGACCAAAAACATAATAATAGACTTTAGCATCTCTAAAGGGAGCATCTCAAATCAGTGGGAGAAAAGATGGATTATTTCATAATTGGCAATGAGATAACTAGCTAGCCATCCGGAAAAAAATCTAAAGTGGCTCTGTATCTCATACCCTGCTCAAGAACAAAGTTTCAATAGGAATAGTAAATGTAAAAAAAAAATCATACGAGTGCTACAAAAATACATGAAAAGATTTCTTTATATTCTTGGAGTAAGGATGAAAGAATAAAGACAGAAGCCATAAAATATTTGTATGATTACATAAAAATCAGAACTTTTACTTGGGAAAATTCCATATGCAAAGTCAAAAGGCAAATTACAAGTTGGGAAAATATTTGCAACTTTTAATACAAGAGAGGATAAATTTCTTAAACACATAAAGAGCTCCTAGAAATCAATAAGAAAAATGTCAATACCCTAAAAGAAATATGGACAAAATATCTAAATGGAAGACTATAGGAAAAGAAATACTATTGGCTCTAAAATACATGAAAAGATATCTCACCTCACTAACAACAGAATTTAAATTAAAACTGCAGAGTGGTACTATTTTTTACCTATCAGATTGGCAGAATTTCAAAAGTTTAATATTATCTTTTGCTGGCAAGTTTTGGGGAAACAGATACTTTTGCACCCTGTTGACGGGGGTGTGCAAATTAGAACAACTCCTACAAAGGGCAATTTGACAATTTTCATCAAATTCACAAATACAAATACACTCTTTAACTTAGAAAGTTCACTTCCGGGATTCTATTTTTCACATATATTTGCTTCTATAAAGATGACAAATACACAACATTATTTGTTATAAGAGCAAAATATTGAGAACAACCTAAATGCCCACCAATAGAGATTGATTAAATAAATCATAGTACATTTATACTATGCTATTATACAAAGAAGGGGTAAGATCTCTGTTTTGATATGGAAAGACAGCCAAATATAGTGGTAAGTGACAAGTGCAGAACAAAGTGACAAGCATGCTACCATTGTGTATGCAAGAGGTAAAATAAGAATCTCTATTGCTATTTTCTGATATTTGCATTAAGAAATTCTGGAAAAATACAAACAAATCTAACAACAATGCTTATATGTGGAGGATTTAGAAAGAACCAGATGGATTTCAGGGGTGGGAAGGAAACTTTTCGTAGTAAATCTTTTCATTTAAAAAAATGTTTTAATCATATTTGACCAAATAGTACCAACAACTTAAAACTTTGTATCATTAAAATAATTAAATGAAACAGTTAAATACAAATTAAATTAAATCATTCCAAAATCGAATAAAACAAATGATAAAGTTTATAGTGAAAAAAATTACACCAGTACTAATGAGAGCAAGTGTATGTCTACTAATGCAATGATGAAAGAAGATTAAGCGCAGGTTTTTTATAGGAACTGTTATTAATTTGGTCCTTGTCTAAGAGATGTCCCTTCCTTTATCACATATCTATACATATATCTATGCTATGTATCTATTTTCTGGTTTAAAACTCTGGAAAATTGAAAGTTAAATTAAAAAATAATTATTTTGATTAGCTTCAAAGAATTTTTTAAACCATTTGAATAAGTTTTCCTTGTAGCCAGCTCTAATCTTTAAAAAATTATTTCCACATTCCCTAAGTAGAAATTGACCCTAATGCAATCTTACCACCAAAATAAAATCTGCCTAACTCTTAATTCTGCTTCAGTCTTAACTTCAAACATGCTGTCTTTGGCTTAAACAGAACATAAGGTTAAAGTAGCAGAGGCTTTGAGAATCAAAGAGTTGATGCTACAATTGTATAGTTAAAAACTATATTTACTCCAAATTGCAAAATGGTAGGTATTGTATGTGATGTTTAAGTTGCAGTGATTGTTCTAGTAATAAATGTAATATTCAGCAGCATTTTTCATAGATTACTTAGTTCATCATTAGTGCCATTTTGCCTCTTTATAATAATGTGCACTTTCCTTTAGAAAGAGCTTGGTTATTTCTTTGGTTGGGCCCATTTGCTCCTTTTTTATGGGAGATTTTTCAATACTATGAAATGATGCAGAGCAAAAAAGGTCCATCCACTTCACTTGTGTTGCCTCCTGCGTTACCTAAACCACAACAGAACAATGACAGACAACAGAGCCTTTCTCCTCTCTAACAATTCAGTCACCATGACAACCAGCAGAAGAACGTTGGGCTAGAAAAAAGCATTGAGCTTGAGGGACTAGACTAATCAAAAAATGGAATAACATGGCAACAATTACACTGATGAGTGAGAGGGAAGCTACAGATGCATTCAGACACCTATGGCACCGCAGACTGAACGCATTCAGCATTTTGTGTTTAGTGTCTTGTGTTTCTGAGAGCAGGTAAATAGACAAGATCGAATTGTGTAACAGAATGTCAGTGCTCTAGTTAAATAGAAAATTCCTTTCCTTTGGCTGTGCTACTTCAAGCACATTGAAGAGGGTTTAGGGGAGATGAGGTTTTGAAGTGAAATGTGTAATAGATACAATATGAGTGCCACAAGGCAACGTTATTTAGTTTTAAAAAAGTAAACTTAGGTATGTTGTTCCCCCCCCCATTTTTTTTTTCAAATATATAGGCACACATAAAGGGAGAACGCTGCTGGGCTAGCGGCCAACGCTATCTTAAATCCAGCTTCATGTTAGGAACATACATGGTTCACCTCCATTAACATGTTTCTGGGGTATATTGATTCCTATTGACAAAATCAAGCACCACGGTCTTAACAGTATCAGTTCTAATGTCTGAATAAAGTTAGACTGAAAGGAACAGGATGGTTCTGTGGGTCAGTTAACAGAAGTATAAGAGTTTAGGTGCATATCTCCCTCATCTACTGCCTCCACAACTACTTCAGTTTGCCTCCTTAAGAATTCTCTCTATCCTGAGGAGGTTAACATAATGTCTATATATTTTTTTAAATGGCATTTATATTGATATTGCTTTTTGATTGTAGATATACTTGTTGGGTTATAAATAGATTTTGCATACACTGACCGCTGCCTCAATTTCCCTGGTTAATTTTTCCTCATAATTTTTGTACTTCTTTATGTGCTGTGTGCAATTAATTTGGTGAATGTTTTAAGTGAATCATATTATCTGCTTTCAATTTATCAAAGGCAATTTTTCTTCCCCTCCTATAAACAGAAAAATTCGAATTAGGATTTTTTTAATTGAGGTAAACTTGGCATATAACATCATATTAGTTTCAGGTTTGTATACACCACAAAATGATCACCAAAATAAATCTAGTTACCATATGTCATATGAATGACCCCCTTCACCCATTTTGCCTTCCTTCCCTTCTCATAATCACTAATCTGTTCTCTGTACCTATGAATTTTGTTTTTTCATTTTTGTTGTTGATTCTACATGTAAGTGAAATAATTGGTATTTGTCTTTCTCTGTCTGACTTATTTCACTTAGTATGATATCCTCAAAGTCCATCCATGCTGTTGCAAATGGCAAAATGTTATTCCTTTTTATGGCTGAGTAGTAGTCCATTATATATATATTATATATATATGCAGAGCAAAAGGGGTTCATCTACTTCATTTGTGTTGCCTCCTGCGTTACCTAAACCACCAAAAGAAAATTTGCCCAACTTTGAATTCTGCTTCAGTCCTAACTTCAAACATGCTGTCTTTGGCTTAAACAGAACATAAGGTTAAAATGTTAAAATAGCAGAGCCTTTGAAATATTCTATTTCAATTAATCCATCAGTGGATACTTAGATTATTTCAATATCTTGGCTATTGTAAATAATACTGCAATGAATATAGGGGTACATATATCTCTTTGAATTTGTGTTTTTGTCCTCTTTGGATAAATACCCAGAAGTGGAATAGCTGGATCATATGGTAGTTCTATTTAAAAATTTTTGAGGAACCTCCATACTGTTTTCCATAGTGACTGCACCAATTTACATTCCCACCAACAGTGTATGAGGGTTCCCTTTTCTTCATATCCTTGCCAAACTTGTTATTTTTTTGTCTTTTTGATAGCCATTCTAACAAGTGTGAAGTGATATCTCATTGTGGTTTTGATTTGCATTTCCCTGATAATTAGTAATACTGAATATTTTTTCATGTGTCTGTTGGCCATCTGTGTGTCTTCTTTGGAAAAATGTCCATTTAGATACCTGCCCATTTTTTAATTGAATTGTTTGAGGGTGTTTGTTTGCTGTTGAGTTGTTTGAGTTCTTTTTATATTTTGGATATTAACCCTTAATCAGATATATGATTTGCAATATTTTCTCCCATTAAGTAGATTATCTTTTCATTTTGTTGATGATTTCCTTTGCTGTGCAGAAGCTTTTTAATTAGATGTAGTTCCACTTATTTAGTTTTGCTTTTGTTGCCTTTACTTTTGGAGTCAGATCCAAAAATTAAACATCAAGACCAATGTCAGGGAACTTACTGATTATGTTTTCTTTTAGGAGTTTTATGGTTTCAAGTCTTACATTCTAATCTTTAATTCATTTTGAGTTAATTTTTGTGTATGGTGTAAGATGGTGGTCTAATTTCATTCTTTCACATGTGGCTCTCCAGTTTTCCTGACACCATTGTTGAAAAGACTATCCTTTTCCCACTGCATGTTCTTGGCTCCTTTGTCATAAATTAATGGACCGTATATGAGTGGGTTTATTTCTGAGCTCTCTGCTCTGTTCCATTGATCTATGTGTCTGTTTTTATTCCAATACCATACTATTTTGATTACTGTAGCTTTGAAGTAGAGTTTGAAATTAGGGATTGTGATTCCTCCAGCTTTGTTGTTCTTTCTCAAGATTGTTTTGGCTCTTTGGGGTCTTTTGTGATTTCATACAAATTTTAGAATTGTTCTTGTTCTGTGAAAAATGCCATTGTGATTCTGATAAGGATTGCATTGAATCTGTAATTAGGATGATTTTATTAAATTATAAACAAGAATGATAGTCTCTCAAACAAAAAGTAAAAGTTTTGAAATATTGTCATTTTCATAGAGAAAAATTTTCTTAGGGAAATTCCTCATAGAGGAGGAATGAGATCTAACTTTTTAAGTTTCCCAGTTTAAATGATTTGTGTTGGAGTGGGGTTGTAAGATGCCAGTCTACAAACAAGCTAGTTCTCTCACCAAAGATTTCATAGACTACAACATCTCCAGTTGTTACCTGTTCTATAACTTGATATATTTTCTTAGTCTGATTATTTTGACTTCTGTGTCTCTGTTTGCCTATCTAAAATGTGCTGCTCTTTTACTCTATGCTATCTTTTTAAGTGATGGGCAGGAAAGTAGAGGAGGTAGCATAATGAGTTTACTTGGAGCCTGTAAGTAAGCATTTATTAATGATGAGAACTTTTCTATATGAAAGAGTGAGTTATTCTCTTTATTTTGGTCTTGGTGAGGTCAAAAGCTTCCAAGTAGAAATTGGTATTCCTTCAGAGGATGATTCTTGGGTTTTCTTGGGTTAATTTTCCTACTGTTCAGGTGAGAAAAAGAGCATGATAGCCACTTTTTAAATGGTCATTTATTCTTCTACTTCTCAAAAAGAAATTGGAGCAAGTTACACAAGAAATAGATTTCTAATAAAACAGAGACTCGTTAATAGAAGCTAAAAGACAACGAAGAACCAGAAAGCTATTGTTGAAGAAAAAAATATATCAAGAAATCCTGGCAAAATGGAGAAAAATTTCCAGCTCTGAGCTTTCCAGCAACCAGGAAAAGAGAGAAACCCTATGAATTACAGAGTCCTCATTGGGTAATTGTAAAAATCAAATTGGTTCTTTAAGAGAAACAACCCTTTTCTGTCCTCAAACTCCTCCAGGAGGGATTTGTCCTGGGAAGTGGTGTGTGAAAGGCAGCCAATGAATTGCCACAAGAAGTTAGCTTTTAGCCGAGTTGGGGACAGCCTCCCTAGAGGAGAATTTGTCCTCCTGACTTTGGTGGATGCCCATTCTGAGCCAAGAGCAAAGCAGAGTCATTCTTTTCCTCTCTGTGTTCAGGGAGGGATAAGGAAAGAGGAGAGGGAAAAAGAACACTTTTCTGAGCATACAGACTCACATCCCCTAACAGCGAGTTACAACAGCTTATTTGGAAACTACCATGTAGAGGGGGACTTGGACAAAGCAGTTGTTTTTATCGAAGACCTTTTTGCTTTAAAGGTGAAGCAGCCACTGACTGGATGTTCAGAAAGGGCTCATCAGCTGCAGTGCGGGCCTCCTCCCCGAAGAAGGCCAGTTGAGCTGCTGCAGGTTTCATGACAAATACAAATGAAAAAATGAGGGTTTCCTATGAGATTATTGTGAAAAGATGAGACAACAACCAACTCAGCTTTGTAGGAGATAAACAGTGATATCTTGTGTAGACCACACTTGACAAAAGCCAGATCTTATTTTAGACAACATAAGTGTGAGCCTTCTTTCTATACAGCCTCCAATATTTTGGCATACTGTAAAGAAAATCTGCTTATCAGTCCTAACACCCCCTTCTGAGTTGCCAGATAAAAGGTCACAGCAATTGGAAGAAATTCATCTTTAAAATGTTTCTATTATGCCTGGTGACAATGCCGTTTCCACTGAGGACTTCTCTAGTATGTACTTTTTTTTTTCTTATGGATGAGGCAGGAATCAAAAAGGACTTTCGCTCTGCCTCAGGAGAACAATACAGGCATGCAAACACTGAGCCTGGCATTGCATTAAGCGCTGAAAATGCTTCAGGGAACCGCTGGCGCCGTGCACATGCATCAAGGCAAGAGTCTTTATAGTCTAGGAAATTCATCACAGTGTGACACTTTGTGCAGGGCTCCCAAGTGGAATTCGTTCTTGTCTAGTTCTCCCTCTTTTATTTCTCTTCAGTGGCTTCACACATTCTGGAATATGTCTTCAGTGGAGGAATTCACTGAGGTTTCAGATCAAGGGAAGAAGCAGCCCACTGGGTTAGTTCACTTTCCCCCATGCCGTGCGCCTTTCCTTGTAGGCTAATGAAGCCGACCAACACTTAGAGGGGGTGTTTACACTGGGCAGGTACCAGGTGAGTCACTTCACTCACATGATTGCCAGCCCTCACTGCAGGCCTAGAAAAATAAGTATTCTGGTCCTGCCTGAATCCATGTATTAATCTGACATTCATGCAACGCAGTTTTGGAAGACCGATGCTACAGGCTGGCGGACATAGTTGTAGATGATGACGACCCAGTGATAAATGAGATATGGCTCCCTGCACATGCATGGGAAAACTAACCAGAAAAAAAGTTAGGGGACCTTACGTAAACCCAGGATGTGAAGCCATTTGTATAACTCTGAAGTTCATGGCATTTCCTCCATGCCATGCTGATCTCTTGACTGGCTTAAATCTTCTGAATAGTGAATTTCCTGAGGTTCAGAGCACTGATTTGGGGCTCAAGGCAAAGTTGGCCACATTTTAGCTGGGTGATCTCGGGAAAATGATTTAATCTCTCTGGCCTCAACGATTTTACCTGTAAAACAGGAATTCTAATACCAACCCCATAATTATAGTCTGAGGCTTAAATGAGATTGTGTGTATAAAGCCTTTAGCACAGTGCCCAGCACATAGCAAACGCTCAAGAAAATGTGATTATCATCTTCTTCACTTTGGCTCTCTCTTACACTGAGGGATCTCTGGGGCTGTTTGCTTTCACCTAGAATTAAATAGTCTCTATTGTTCCTTTCCTGGTTGGCTTTGCCCCATGACCCGTCAGTTTTTGCTCTGACCTAAGGTGACACTTGTCATGATTTTGCTGTTCACACTAGGGGTCTACAGGAATAAAGATGGAGAAACCTCCTTGTACTCAGGAGCACATATCATATTATAAGGATGAGAAGCCCCAAGAGAAGGACTCTTGAGAGTTGAGTTTTAGCATCTCTGATTCCTGAGCTCACACAGGATTGAACTACCACCCTCTCTCCTTATATCTGTCTTTCTGTATAGACTGGGGAATACATTAGGGAAATGGCATGGTCTTACTCATCTTTGTCATCTTAGTGTCTGTCATGGTGCTTGGCATACAGTGAGTACTCATTAAACATTTTGAAATGAATAAAAGAATGAAAAGAAACCCAAAAGTTCCATTGACTTTAAAATGGATACACTGCTGCTTTTCCAAAGGGCCAGAAAAACCTGCCAAAATGTAATGTGGAGCAATGGTTTTCTCTGGGTGCTGGGATTTGGGTATTTCTAGACCAAAGAGTAACATGATGTGGGCAGGAGCCTCTGTAAATTCAGCGTGATGGTGGAGTGCAGCATCGTTCTCACCCTACTCTCACCAGGCACTGAGAAGGCCACGGCTCATATACCTTTGTAGTTCCAATCGTGTCACTCTTTTGTGGGGCTCTCTCAGCACTTTGAATCCATTATTGCATTTAGCCTTCCAGTTAGGGAGCTGACATCACCAATCCCGTTGGACAGGGATCAAAAAGATTATTCCTTTGACCCAAGTTTAAAGTTCCACACTCTGCTCTCCTATAATCTATACCATAGCTCAGAATGGTGACTTAACTCCCCCGCCCCCCCCCCACACACACACACACAAACTTCAGTGCAAATGCTTACTGATATGAGCAATCAGCAGGAGCCAGGATACAAAATTATGTTTAGTTTACAAGCAATGTCATTTTTAATGGCTT
The DNA here is from genome assembly GCF_001890085.2 of Hipposideros armiger. Classification (NCBI taxonomy): domain Eukaryota; kingdom Metazoa; phylum Chordata; class Mammalia; order Chiroptera; family Hipposideridae; genus Hipposideros; species Hipposideros armiger. Next base: position 2,862,240 of record NW_017731440.1, on the reverse strand, counting down.
GAGAAGTTTCATTCTTTCTCCTTTCTTCTGCTGTAACTGACACATAGCTGGTTGTTTTCAGCAATGATCTATATACTCTCTTCTCTTCTTCACAATTTGATAGGACATGAAGGTGTGTTCTGTGGACTCTGAGCTCTGTTGCTTCCAAACTGGGCTGTGAAATTGCTATAAAAGTTCTGAGTGACTGAAGAGCAACTTCAGGACAATCCTTCTCCCTTTGACCCCACAGGTTATCTTGAAAATGTGTACTGAATTATCATGCTGTCTTTTGGGTCTACACAAGATGACAGCCTCCTAGTGGCAGGCTGGTAGGATAGGTTATTTGGCTTCTTAGGGATCACAGTCACGGGCTCACCCTGCAGGCCACCACAGGTCCTTTCTCTGGCCAGCACTAATTGTTGGGAAGTCAGCACTCCAAATTAGGAAGAAGTGAGTGGGTTTCACAGGCATGAGGAATTCATAAACTGAGCTAGTCTTGACTAGAGTTTATATCTCTAAAAAAATTAGTGATAGCATGAACTAGATTCTCCCAAACATATTATTTATTGTCTGGTAGTAAGTTAGGTGATTTGGGGAGATAAATTCATCAACTAAATTAAGCTCTATTAATGCGTTAGCCAACTAATATATTGTTTTTCCTAAGCACATGCTTTTGCTTAGTTAGCCTGTGCCTGCTTCTGAAAGACCCTCAAAGAGTGATGCTAATTGAGAGCTTTCAAGTCCCTGTCTTTGGTCAGAAGGCACTTTGGGAAGCACTAAAGCCCATCCTCGAAGGGACTTCTTAGTATAGCTCCTTACGTGACATCAGGAAATCATCTCTTCAGGCAGGCCTTTCAAAAAATCCAGTCAAGCCCCCTCTTACTTTAAATAATTTTACAATACGTTCTGAAAAGTCTGTTGTTGTTGTTGTTGTTGTTTTCCTTTTAATATGGGAATAATTGAGTTTGCTTGCTTCATGGGCACTTGGGAAATTTTACTGATGTAATGAGTTAAATGGTAACCCTCAAAAGGTTATGTTCACCCAGAACCTCAGAATGTGACCTAACTTGGAATAAAGGTCTTTGCATATGTTATTAAGGTAGGGATGAGAGCGGATAAGATGAGATCATCCTGGATTCCACATGTGGGTCCTTAGCTGAATTACGAGTCTTCTTAGAAAAGAAAAGAAGACATAGAGACACAGAGGAGAACACCATGTGAACACAGAGATGGAGATCGGCGTTTTACTGCCACAAGCCAAGGAACACCTAGAGCCCCTAGAAGCTGGAAGAGGCAGGGAAGGATTCTTCCTTAGTTCTTTCAGAGGGAGCTCAGTCCTGTTCATACCTGGATTTCAGACTTCTGGCCTCCAGGACTGTTGAGTAAACAAATTTCTGTTGTTTGAAGCCATGCAGTTTGTGGTCATTTGTTATGGCAGCCCTAATACAAGCACATTCTTTGAGGTCCAAGGCCACAAGTGCTCTAAAGGAGGGCAGAATGGTTTGTGAGTGTGTATTACCTACCATCGTTTTCTGAAGGGTCTGGATTTAGTTGGTTTGTTAGGGTTCTATCATATTCTGTCGGTACCTGATGAAGCATCAGTATGTTTTAACTCACTTTGGAAAAGAACTCAAAATCCAGTACACAGTTGGCAGTTTTGGTAAAGGACTGATTACAAATGCAGTAAGTTTTTAATGCATTTTTAAATAAGTAAACAAGTAGCTCCTAACACCTTTTCCACTGGGAGTTCACCTCCTTAAAGAAACTGAGACGAGAAACACCAAAGACATGAACAATAATTAACTCCTGATTGTAATATACAGCCAAAAGTTCCTGTTTTGTTATCAGTTCTCTGAATCTCTAAGAGATTAAACATTTGATTAAACATATTTCAGCAACAGAAACTACTGAAATGGCTTTTGAACTATTTTAGTCACGTAGCTGTATATTTACCTTCTATGCAATGAAACAATATCCTGTACTCTGCTCATTTGTTTATGTGCTTGAAGGAGCCAGGCTTCTACATCTATTCATTCCACCCTTTCTTGAACAACAAGGAAATGATTCAATTCAAGAAATATTTGGCCAGTGCCTACTGTGTGCCCTAGATACTATTAAAGTTGGGTGGGTTACAACAAAAATGAAAGGCAAAGACTACTAGTGCTTCCAGGTTAATCAAAGTGGGAGAATGGATTAGTAATCTTTGGGTCAATGACACCTGCATTATCCAAGAGAGACACCCAAGCAAGTGTCACTGTGCATTGTTGATTTTCCCTTTTCTCTGGCACCTCCTTCTTGGTTGATTTACCAGGACTCTACCTTCTCTACCAGCCATTAATTGGAAGGTTCGATTAGAGGCCTCTTCTATTCTCCCTTTATCTCTCTTCCTAGGTAAGAAAGTCCATACTCACTAATGCTTCAGTTACTAACAAGACCCCCAAATATATATCTTCTGCCCAGAGCTTTTCTCTGAGTTCTGGGCTGCTACATACAACTTCTTGTTATCTCTCATTTGTCTCAAAGGTACCTCACATTCAACATGCCCAAACAAAACTCATTATTGTTGTCCCTTTCCTTTAGATCTGACCACCTTTTAATGTTCCTCATGCTCAAGAATGACCAAGACAGAAACCAAGGAGTTATCTTTGATATATCTTTCTCTCATAGCCTCATATCTAAACCATCACAGAGTCCTATAAATTTTAGCTTCTGATTTTTTTCCTCAAATTTATCTGTTTCTCTTCATTTCCACTGCCACCTCTCTAATATGTTACAACCTAATCACAGGACTAACATTCCACACCTTTGCTGTATTCTGTTGGTTAGAAGCAAGTCACAGGTCCTGCCCACATGAAGGGGAGGAGCTTATAAAGGCACAACACCAGAGAGCCAAGATCATGGGGCCATCTTAGAATTCTGCTTATCATATATCTCAGCTCTAACTCACTTTCTCAGGAAAACCTCCCCAACCCACATTGGTAGACTATACTGACAGTTCACGTATAGTTAGGCAGGGTCATGTGACTACCCTTGCCACTGAAACATAAGTGGAAATTTGTTATTTCCAGGCCAAAGCATTTGAAAGACAGTATGTCCATTTGGAGAGAGAGAAAATGCTAATTGAATGGCTGAAGAATACTTATACAGAATAAATTTTTAATATATCTAAACTAATTTAGCACTACCTTGGCCCAGGAAGGCCAATGAACAAAACCAGTTAGATGAAGTTAATCCTGAAAGATTGCCTAAGGGAAGGGGATTTTGAGTTGGGTTTGAAGGTAGAGAATTATAATAATTGGTGAGCAGAAAAGGGCTGGAAAAGTGGGGAAAATAATGTTTAAAGATTTAGAAAGAGCAGACTTGCTTATTGGAGCAAAAATATCATTAAGAAATAATGAAGATGAATGCCCAGTTTTATTTATTTATTTCTCATAGTACCTAGCAGAGTAAATGCTAGGTGAATGTTTAATTCAAGTTGCAAATGTTCAAAGGTCAAGTTCCTAAACAAATTGGAAATGAACCAGCCTGATTAGAAATAAATTGTCATTTTACTTGGTGATCAAATTTCAGTGTAAAGAATTCTGAAACAATGAGAAAACTTGGGAGGTTTTCCGAGAAGTGTGACCCTCCTTGGAGAAATGAGACCCTCTATCAGGAAACTAAATATTGTGGTTTGCTTGATTTTCTTAAGATAAATAATATAGACTTAATCCATTCACATAAATTAAATTGGCATCCCTGGAAGACCCAGGTACTATAATTCTCGGCAAACTGTTGGAACCCCCTCTTTGGAACGGTATTCAAAGTCTATAGCACTTTCTTTTGAACATGTTCAGGGAAAATAGATTTGATTTCTGAAATAAGAAATTCATACAAAGGCCAGTCGAGTAGGACTAGTTTTGGAAAGGGATGCAACTATAAACTGATCCTGATTTTGTTAATATAAATTTGTTCTCCAAATTACCAAAGAAGAATTTCAAAAATATGTTTAACATCGTAACACATATATAACCTCCTGTGGTGACTACTTTGAAGGGTGACACTTAGATAAAAATGTCGTCCCACCTAGTAGCATAAGCACAGGCACACCTCCCCACTGGCCAACATGGGCTCAGAGAGAAACAGTGGTAAGCAAACCTACAACCCCGCTGTCCCCTGGAAAGCGCAGGCTTCTGTGGCACTTTGCAATGGGTTTCATGCCTTCCTCAGTGCCTTTTTCTACAAAAGCAGTTCCTGAAATGTGGCTTCTTAACAATTTGCTTTGTGGAAAAGCATGGAGGGAGGCAAGCTGAGCCCTGTGGTAACATTAGAAATGCCCCGGAATTTAGCAAGAAATAAAAAGCAATCATTCACCCTGTGGCCCTGGTATGCAGAAGAGCAGGCAGGCGATGGCCCTCGGGCGGGGAAAGAAAATGTGGAAAATGGAAGCGGCCGGATCCATGTGTGCTAAAGTGAACTCTGAAGTAGGGGCCATAGTGTATTGTGCAGGGAGGCTTGAGAGCAAAATGGGGTGTAGGATGAGTCACGGCCAGTACATTGAAAACACAAGAATGAGATAGAGTGTGGGTGGGAAGAGGTGGCACTCACATTCTGTGGGTAATAAGTTGGGTAACAAAAGAATAGGAGGAAATCAGGGGCCCTGAGCCTTCAGGAATTCTCCCCTGCTATCAAAGACACTCCATTGTTAGGAAATAACATTTTTCAGGGTCTAATTGCCTTGTGTTTGGGCACTTACATTTATTCTGATTTGGGGTTTATCCTGGTTTATTCTCCTTAGTGACTGTTTCCCATCTGACTTCTCAAACACAGCAATCACTTAGTGCCTCATATTTAAGTGACATCATATGACCTATTTTCCAGACAAATATCAAGAAGTCTAGATAACTTAAAACAGCACCATCACCTCCTGTGCAAAAGTCATTCTCATACTCAATATTTTCTTTTCTTTGTAGGATCAACATTTAAAGTCATTATACTTAAAACACCAGAATTTTAATAGATGAACTCCAAAATAACTTGCCCTATTTAGAATTCCCCTCTTTCTCATTCTTTCCCTTCTTTTTCAATGATATTGTTCCTTGTACAGAGGCTGGCAGACAGTAAGCGCTCAACAGATATGTGATGAATGAATAAATGAATGGTCACTTGATAACACGAATGTTTCTAAGGTGGCTTACTACCATGCTTTCTAGAGGCATGATAATAGATGACTTTCTAAAGCCCCTTTAGTTGCTAGGCCTTGACTATTGAAAGACATGTATCTAGAGAACTTTTAAAAAAGTGATACTGTAATCCACTGTCAGCATCTTGGAAAGTGAGTTAAGGTAAAAGGATGGTGTGTGTAAATTGTGTGTGTGTGTGTGTGTGTGTGTGTGTGTGTGTGTGTGTGTGTGTGTTGTATCCCACCATAGACACTCACATAAATCTAACCATTCCACACATTACTATGACAATTGACATAAATTATTTTATAATAAATACTTGATACCTGGCTCTAAAGCATCCACATGTTGAAGAATTGAATGTTTTTTCATTCATAAGTGTAATTGCAACTCATAGACAAAATGAAGTCATGGATTGTTTAGTGCTAGAAACAGGATGACCTGTAGTAGGGCCTCAAGTTATGGATGTGAAAACTCAGGCCCAGAAAAGCTCCATGAGCTCCCAAATCTACGCAGAAGCTGATGGGAAAGGAGAAGCCAGACTCGCAGTTTCTGCCTCCCAGTCCAGCCATCTTTGAGTGACTCCTCCACTATGGGGATTGTCATAGTGCTAAGAGCAGTCATCTTGGGAAGAGCGGCAAAAAGCAAAAACATTTGGACAGTTTTATTTTCACACAAGAGAGTTTAGTGACTGACTTAAAGGGTTGAGGGAAAATCATAAAAAGATTTAAAGACAATTATCAGAAATATTTTTTTCTTTTAAATTGTAAATTAAGGATATTTGCCATGAGCAATATCTGTGAATACTTCACATATATGAACAGTTAGGTGGTGTTGTATTTTGCTTTTTATATTAATTAATTAATTAATTAATTTGGTGTGCAATGGGGTTAATTAAGGATTTCCTTCTAATATTAAATAGTCTTGGGAAATGTCCCACTTGAAGTCTACCTCAGTCATTAACTCACACAAGAAGCAAGGATATGGATTTAATAAACATTGGAATTTAGAATGTTAACTTGGAGAGGAAAATAAGTTTAAAAATTATATTCTTCAGTATGAAGAAAAAAATCAGTGGATTTTACAATTATGGGTTTCAATGAATAACTTATTTCTTTAAAAAAACTGCTCTTATGTTTATGTGTAATTACTTTTTCATAATTGTCTCATAGGTAAACAATATTGTTTTCATTTCTATTGCTGTAATAAAATATTATAGCTGACCAGTTGGTGGAGCAATTACGTTTCCATAGCTCTTAATGGCTATTTTGCTTAGGTACTAGTAACTTAATTAGAATCAAGAAAGAGACTATCAATATTCTAAGGACTAACTGAACTGATCACAAACTTTCAGGCGAAATGACAGATAAAATCACTTTAACAACATCCGGCCCATTGAAGACATCCCGTAATTAAATTAAAGTAGTAATTCCACTCAAGATAGCTGGAGAGTCCCCACTTCACTCTCCTCCAAGAGGTAGAGCCCATCCCTACAAAGTCACAGCTATGGTAGGTATGAGTAAGGAACAGGGAAAGTTCAGCCTTAGTACTCCAACTCTCAGAAGCATGAGGTTAATGCAATTATAATTTTTAACGGTAAACCAGACACCATTTTACAAGACCATCCAGTAAAGATTTCAATGTAATTATTTGCCTCTTTGGCTTAGGCAGCTGTTCTAGAGAGACGGCCTCTGGGAAAGCAATTTGCTCAATCCAGATTTCCTCCAAAAAGAAGGGTAGCTAAATGTATGACAATCCAGTGTTTTAGTCTCTCCAAATCATTTTTGCTATTATAGTATATATTCACCTGTGATATATCCAAATAAAAAATGTAGGAATCAGTATAGTTCTGATTGTGCAAAAGAAATCCTTTGAATGGATGAAGGACTATAAGGAAATATGAAATACTAACCATGGTTGTTTATACTTGCATAGGGAGAATCAGTGATTTTTATTTTTTCTCATATTTTCTTTGGTTTTCAAAATTTCCTAAAATAAATATTTATTAGTTTACTTTTTTAAAAAAGTTATTTTAAGGTGTTATTCAAAAAGTCAGAAATTAGTGCCAGTGAATGTAAGGGAATGATTATGTGTATAGATGTATAAAAATATAAACAAAATAGTACTATCTTAAAGCTATCTATTAAACGCATCCTTGTCACCGAGACCAGGCAGTGCAGAGGCTGGGCACCTGTTATTAGCTGAAATCGAGGATTAATCTGCATGTGTTGATAAATTTATGTTGTTCAGCAAGCTGAAGAGAAAAGGGGATAACTGACTCAGGTTAGGGTGTGGGTTGGAGGTTTTATTTTCTAAAATCCAAGTTTCTTGCAGATATGTGTGTTAAAGCCAGCTTTATATAAATATTTATTAAGTACTTAAGATGTGCCAAGCACTGTTCTAGACAATAAAGTTAAAGCAGTAAATGAAATAGAGATCCTTGCCCTCTTGAGCTTACATTTTAGATTGAGGACACTGAGGATAAACATATACACAAAACTGTACTATTTTAGATGTTGGCAAAAACAACAAAGAAAAATAGAGATGAAGGATAAAGAGTGCCTGGAAAGGGAAAAAGGTAAGTCTTTCTAAAATGATGACCAGGGAAAGCCTCACTGATAAGGGGGTATTGCACTAAGACCAGAAATAGTGATGACGCTATCTGAGACAAGAGTTCCAGGCCGAAGAAGCAGCAAGTTCGAGCATGCCTGGTGTGTCCCAGAATCAGCTAGGAGGCAGGGGCTGGAGCAGGGTGTGAGGAGGGGAACTTGGGAAATGAGGTTAGCAGTATAGCAGAGGACGAGACCACGGTGACCTTGTGGACCATTCAGAGAATTTTGGATTTAACTGAGAGGTATGGAAGCCATTGAAAGGTTTAGGACAGAGGAGAGACTTGATATGATTTTTAAAGGATCACTCTAGCTGTTTTACTCAGAACAGACTTTGGAGGGAAAAAGCAAGGGCAGAGGCAGAGATCAGTTAAAAGGCTATTGAAATAGTCAAGACAAAAGGTAGTAGCAGCTTGGACCAGGGGAGTAGCAATGGAAGTAGTGAAAAGTGACAGGATTCTGAATAAATCTTGAAGTAGAGCCATATGATTGCTAACAGATTGATACAAGAAAATATGATACAAGAGAAAGAGAGATGTCAAGGATGACTTCAAATTTTTTTATTAAATTTATTGGGGTGACATTGGTTAATAAAATTATATAGGTTTCAAGTGTACATTTCTGTAATGCATCATCTATATATTGCCTTGTGTGTTCACCACCCAAAGTCAAATCTCCGTCAGTCACCATATGTTTGACCCCCTTTATCTCTTCTACCATTCCCCCTCCCTCTTTATCCTGTAGTAACCGCTAAACTCAGAGTAACTGGAAGAACAGAGTTGACATTCACTGCAATGAGGAAGACTGTGTGAAAAACAAGTATGGGCGACTGTGAGGCGAGAGATCAAGAGTTTGGTTTTGAGCATATGTGTTAGATGTGAGTCGCTTAATAGATATTCAGATGGACATGTGAGGTAGGTAATTAAATATCCAAGTGTCAAACTGAGGGGAGAAGTCTAGGCTAGAGGTGTAAATTGGGAAGTTGTCAGCATATAGGTGGTATTTGAAGCCATAAAACTGGATCACTAACAAAGCATAGGTAGAGAAGAAGTCCGAGGACTGAGTCCTTCTGCTTTGGGGTATTTAGAGGTTGGAGAGATGAAAAATAATCTCCAAAAGAGACAGAAGAGTGGACAGTGAAGTAGAAGAAAAAACACAATAATGAACAAAAACCCAGGGGAATGTGAACAAAGCAAAAGCTGGAGATTTATTGGTGTCAGACTTAAGGGAACCTCTTTCCAATCATTAGCTGACCACTGAGTAATGGAGTGCAGCTTTCAGCAGCCACACAGGATGAAGAATACAGACTTTACAAATTAGTTCAGGAAAATTACTCAAAAATGTTATATAAATGAGACAAATATGGCCTCTGTATATTGGCCCCTAGGTTGTTTATTTCTTCACTGCAGGCTGAGAACAATTAGCTCAAATTTTTGCACATCCAATTATTTCTAAAATAGCCCAAACAAGCAAAATTTTAAACATTTAGAACCTGCTTGCTTTGCATTCCCTGTAAAACTTCACTTGACAGTTGTTACCCATTGGTAAGATAGAACCTTGTGGTTATAAGACCCCAAGCTGCTATGGCCTGTGGAGCTCTCTGACCCAGAGGCTCTTCTCTGTGCTGCTGAGCAACATCATCTAGACATGTACCATCCTTTTTGAAAAGTTTACTTAAAAATGAACTCCAACTAACAAAGTGTGAATCAAAAATAGTAGAAATTGTGCCATGAAAGAACCGTGAACATCTGAACCATTAAAAGAGTTAAGTTTAAATGATCAATGAAAATGTAGTGCTTGAAATGAATAAAATATATAAAACATTTTTTGAAAGAAAATTATTCAGAAAACAATTTTCAACCTAAACCTGGGCCCAAAGGCATAAAAATTAATAGCTAAAAGCATAAATTGTGCTGACTGGAGGTTAGATATCAAATTCTAATTATATGCTGCTTATAAGACATGTATGTAAAACACAATAGGTAACCCATAAGAGGATGAATTCACATATAAATATCAAAACAGAAATCTTGACTAAAATATCAGCAAATCAAAGCCAGCAATATATTTAAGAATTGCTTCATTAGGAACTGTTTATTTTGAGAATACAAGAATGATCTAATATAGGAAAATTAACCAGTGCTATTGTCACATGAACAGGTTAAAAGAAGAAAATAATATAATTGTGTCAAAAGGAACCTGACAAAATTAACTACCCATTCAAAAAAGAAATTATTAGAAATATAAGAATAAAAGATCTTGTGCTTAACATGATAAAGAATGTCTCTGTCAAACTAAAAGTCATGATAAAAATTCTAGAGGTATTTTTATAAAAGATAGGGGTCAGAAACAATGTCTGCTATTAACACTATTCACCATTTTTTATGGCTTTAAATATGTCCACAAATTCTTTGAGACTCATCTTGGAAGCAGATTCTCCAGCCCAGCGAAGCCTTTGGATGGTTTTTAGCCCCAGCTGACATCTCAACTGCAATCTCATAAAATGCCTGAGTCAGAACTACTTGCCTAATCTGCTCCTGGATTTCTGAACCTAAAACACGGTGAGATAGCAAATGTTTGTTTCTTTAAGTTGCAAATTTAGGGGTAATTTGTTACATAGCCATATTTAATTAATATGCCCTGTAAAGAAAGTTCTAGTCAATCAATATCAAATCAATTCAATGATTGATAAAATAAGCTATGACTATGGAAATGGGGAAGACAAAAACAATAATTTTTGAAGATTATATGAAGTATATTGATGAGTTAAAATAGTTAAGAAGCCAAAATCTAGAAGATATAGTGAACATTTCATTGATACTGGAATTGGTAAAACAAACAAAAACATTTAAAATATAAAAGCGATAGTAGAAATCGTCATAAAGATGTCTAACATTTATTAAGCACATGCTATATAATACACATTATGTCAAGCACTATAATACTATAACTCATTTTATCTTCCCAACAACCCCATGAAGATGAGAAAATTGAGGTTCAGAAAAGTTATTTTTCTCAAGTCTGTAGCTTATTTATTGAGTTTAGGCCTGTCTAAATACACAAGACCTGTCTGTTTACAAGTATTTTTAGAGTTCGAAACTCTAAAACATTTGAAGAATAGTTGGCAAGCTATTGGAAAAGGGTTTCAACAAGCATGACAAAGGGTTAGTGTGTAAAATATATGAGTGTAAAAATGTTCATCACAATGTTATTTATAAATAAAATGGAAAAAAACTAAGTATCCAACAGTAGAGAAATGGTGAAATGAATTATATAAATTTATTGAATTTAATTTTTTGCAACTATTCAACAATTATATTTTTAAATCCATTAAGAAAATTAAGCCACAGACTAGGAGAAAATATTCATGAAACATATGTCAAAGGACTGGTGACCAAGATATACAAAGAACTCCTAAACTCAACAATAAAAAGACAAACAACCCATTTAAAATGGGCAAAAGATTTCAGAAGACACGTCACAAAAAGAAATATGTAAATAGCCAATAAGCATACGAAAAGATGCTCATCATCATTAGTGATTAGAGCAATGCAAATTAAAATTAAAATCATGAGGAAATACCACTATATACTTACTACTAGTATGTTTGTAATTTAAAAGACTACAACATAAGAATGTAGAACAATTGGAATTCTCACACATTGCTACTGGAAATTTAAAATGATACAAGTTTGGGCAAAGTTTGGCAGTTTCTTAAAAACTAAACAAATACCTATCCTAGACCTAGAAATTCCACTCTTAGATATTTACTTAAGAGAAATAAAAACTTGTACTCACAAAGTGGCTTGTAATAAGAATGTTTATTGTGGCCTTATTCATAATGGTCAATAACTGGACTCAGCCCAGGTGTCCTTTGGTAGGAAAATGAATAAATTGGCATATTTATACAATTCAATAGTAACTAGCAGTAGAAAGGAACAAACAACCGTTTGTTTGTGTGTGTGTGTTTACACACAGCAAAATGGGTAAATCTAAAAAATATTATGCTGAAAGAAATAGGCTTTGTATAGAAGTGCACACACTGTATACAACAATATAAAGTTCAAGATTAGGCAAAATGAATCTGGGCGGGGGGTGGGGGGCAGTGCAGGCAGGGATTGATTGGAAAGGAACCTAAGGGAACTTCCTGGGGGTGGGATAATGTTCCATGTCTTGATCAGGGCTTGGGTTACACAGGAGTTGCATTTGTCAAAAGTCAATGCATGAACACTTGGAGATTTGTGTATTTCATTGTATGTAAATTTTACCTTAAAATAAAAGTGTTAACTAATATTGAACTGTAGTTAAAAATATGAATACTGAAGTATTTAGAAGGAAGTGTAATGTCTGCAATGTTTGAAATGCATCAAAAAAGATAAGATGGATTAATGGATGGATAGAGGGATGAATAGATAACTAAATATGTGATAAAGCAAACACAGTAAAGTGTGAATGGTAGAACGTTGGTGGGGGGTATATGGCTGCTCGCCATAAAATTCTTTCAACTTTTCTATAAGTTTGAAAATTTTTACAGTAACATGTTGGGAAAATTGTGTTTTCAAAGAAATTACTTCAGATAACTTATCAAATTTTAAAAAGCAGGATAGACTGCCCCATGATGTAGTTTAGAGATGGTGTGAAAGAGAGCACTAAAGTGAAGAAAAACAAAGTGGTTATTTTGGGGTGTTGTGAAAACAGGTAATTTTTATATTTTCTTTACATTTTCTGAGCTTTCTACAGTAAGTGTGAAGACTATTATCAGAAAAAAATATTTTGCCACTTAACATTCTTTATTATTATTATTATTTAGTTTCAGGTGTATAAAACAACATAATGATTAGACATTTATACCCCTCACAAAGTGATAACTCCGATAAGTCTACTACCCCTCTGACACTGTAGATAGCTATTACAGTACCAATGACTATATTCCCTATGCTGTACTTTACATCCTATGACTATATATATATATATATATATATATATATATATACACATTTTAAATTATAGTTGACATTCAATACTATATTATATTAGGTTCAGGTGTACAGCATAGTGCATCCATACAACTTATGAAGTGATACCCCATCAAGTCCAGCACCTACCTGACACCTTACGCAGTTTTACAACATTATTGACTATATTCCCCATACTGTACTTCACATCCCCATAACTATTTCGTAACTACCAATTTGTGCTTCCTAATCCCTTCACCTTTCTCACCCTGTCCCCCAACCACCCTCCCATCTAACAATGATCAGTTTGTTCTCTGTGTCTATGAGTCTATTTCTGATTTGTTTGTTTATCCAGTTCTTTAGATTCTGCATGTGAGATCATGTGGTATTTGTATTTCTCAGTCTAACTTATTTCACTTAGCATAATGTTCTCTAGGTGCATCTATGTTATTGCAAATGGTAAGATTTCATTCTTTTTTATGGCAGAGTAATACTCCATTGCATAAATGTACTACAATTTCATTATCTAATTGTCTATTGAAGGAAATTGCAGTTGTTTCCATATCTTGGGTTTTGTGAATGGTGCTGCAGTAAATACAGGAGTGTATATATCACTTAACATTCTTAAAAAAGTTTCAAGGAGGCAGATTTTAACTTAGAGCAACACTTTCTACAGAACTACATGCATATGGAATGGGCCTTTGAGATGGTAAGATTTCCCATCTCCCAAGGACCACAGTCCAGGCCAGAAGACCACAGATAGAAATATTTTAGAAAGGATTTAACAAAGTATGGAGGATTTTAGGGTATCCTCAAATTCCGAGGCCTGTAGGTGAAAAAGAAAGTATAATAGAAATGAAAAGACCTCTTGAGTTGTCCTAATCTATTAAACTCAGTACTACTCCATGAAAATAAAAATGCTAACCCAAGACTTCTTGTGCCAGTAGTCACACAAACTGGTTCAATATATAACAGGAAAGTCATCCTAGGCACCAAATCAGAGTTGTTTTAGCATTTGAGCTGTGCTATAGGTATGGTAGAGTAATAACGGCACTTCATGTATGCGAAGTGTTTGAGAGTGAGCAGAGCACTTCAGCATCCATTATCTCCTGTAAGCCTGTGGCAGCCATGAGACATGTGAGGGGAGATGGGCTTTTCAAACGGAAGGCAGCACGGTTGTCCAGGGACACCTGGGCACTGACCCTGCTTTCTTCCCTCACACGTGGATGGTCCTTGTTGATGCTACCTTTGGCTCAAGAACTTAAAGTGATGCACAAAGTTAGGTCAAGTACATTTTTCTAGCTTAGTAATATAATAAAAATTTGGTTTCTTCCTCAACCCCTTCAGCACTCTATCTGAAGGGACTGTCGGTGTTGGCTGAATGCCCCATGAGGAACCAGGGAAAAAGGAAAAGCTGAGCAGAGGTGCTCTGTCCTCACTCCTGCTGTGTGAGAGTCTCTCATCCATGGCTACATGGTGCAGCCATGTGTGTTTGTGTGCAGGGTCTTTTCCTAATTGATTAGGAATTTATCAGCCATGATGCACCTTAATACTGTGTTTGTGTGCAGGGTCTTTTCCTAATTGATTAGGAATTTATCAGCCATGATGCACCTTAATACTGTGTTTGTGTGCAGGGTCTTTTCCTAATTGATTAGGAATTTATCAGCCATGATGCACCTTAATACTGTTGTCTATTTTTTCTATCTTTATTTTTAATTTTTATTTATTTATTTATTTATTTATTTATTTATTTTGTAGAATAGGAAACTGAAGTTCAGAGAGATGAGGTAGAAGAACCAGGATTAGAACGTGTGACATCAGGGCTGTTGGTGGAGCATAGATGAGAGCAAAATTTTCCAAGCATTACTCAAATGAGTCCCCAGTCAAACCTGTAAGATCCTTTAGGTTTTCCAGCAGATATAAGAAACAAACCAAAAGAGAATTCATTAGCACCTTGAGTTTATTTAAAGTTTAAAAAATTTTCAGTGCTGCTCTGAGCATTCTAAAAGCTTTATCCTGTGAGGGCGAGACCACATGCATTCGAGATGATACATTAGGTGCCTTCTTTCTCCCCAGTGACAATGGAGAACTTGAAAAAAGAGCTTTGGCTTTTGTACTTTTGATTGATGCTCCTTTAAAACTGGGACTTTTTTTTTTTTTGGTCTGAGACACCCTCGCTATTTGCCCTATTTATAAAGAAGGGCAATTGCAGCTAAGATAGGCAAGCAAGAGAGCTTAGAGTGATTGTGCAAATCCATTAACACACATCACAATACAATAAATAACATAGCAGTTTTGGAAAGCTCCTGATGGAAAACCAGAATGGGGTGATGGCAAAAACATATTTCATTAGTTTAAAGTCTGTACCTTGAAAGAAATTCTACACCAAAGCTTGGAGAACCTTTCACAAATTTTTTTAAAACCAGGACTAGCATAGATTACTTTTTCCAATGCATGCCTTCAAAGTTGCGAAAAAACCCAGGCCAATATTGAGAAAGTTCTACTAAGTGGAGTAAATCCTATCTTTACTGAGCCAAAGTTTCCTTCCTATGGTAGCCCTGAAACTAAGAGGCCAAATTCACTGCCTGTTCTTCAGTCAATAGCAATTCAAGTATTATTAACGGCTTCTCCAAATTTTCAGGCTCCACAGCCTTATCTAAGGAGTCAAGAAAAAAAATGCAGTAGTTAATGTCATCCCCATTTTTCCAAATATTGAAGTCCATCGGGTCATCCAAAAGATCTTCATTTCCAGCCTATTTCCAAAGCTCTGTGTGCAACTGTTGGCTGACTTCAGTTGAAGCCTGGCTGTGGAGGTCTGAGTTGACTGGGAAAAGGACTGTCCACTGCAGAGTATCAGGGCCCTTGGAAGCCTCCCTGCTTCTTTGCATTTACTTCCCCTAAAAGTTCTTCAACTCTAGGGTTGCCTAAAATCATTCAATTAGAGGTTTATTTCTTGAATTAGTCTTCTGTTAAAATGAAATACCACTGAGGGAGTTAATAGCAACTTTCAACTCAGTGTGAAGATGTTTATCAGATTCCCTCATGAAGAAAGCTGTGATTGAGCAGAACAACACTTGGTGCCCCTCCAGGAAATCAGGAAAGCTATGAGGTGGAGAAAAGGTTTCCCAAAGGGGAGTTGGGCGTATGGATACCTTCGGATTGCACCATTTTCTTCGGCTGCCCTTGGTCTTCAGTGTGAAAATGCTCTCCATCCTTATCATGAAATCTTACCTCCTTATCTGATAGACTATTGCAATCAAAAGCTACGTCAAATTTGTGTGTGCCCAATTTTTCTCTATCTTGACCAAATACAGGAAATGAATAACTTTGCAAAGCACCCGGAGACCAGCCAAAGCAATCTGCAAATTGTGTAACCTGTCCCAGCTCTCAGCTCTATGTATTCAGCGAGGACTTCAAGAGAAATCTCATTCTTGTTCTCCCTCTCAAAGGCACACGCCCAGATTTTTGGGGTTGACTCTGGGCTTTGATTTTGCAACCTCCAGTTTTGGAAACAAGCAGAAAATAGTAACAGTTCAGTTGTTTTGTGCCTTTTCCTAGTGTTTGTCCTCATATTAAGGTACATTGGAATAGACTTTTAACTAGGAAAATATGGAGGGTACCTCCTTTCCTTGTACACACACACACACACACACACACACACACACACACACACACACACACACATACACACGCGCGCGCGCGCGCGCACTTATAAAAACCATGTGGCTATGAATTGGTGGCATATGTACTCCTATTTTTAGACTAGGATGAACAAAACTTGAAAGACAGAAGAGAAAACTGATTTTCCTGCATCACTCAGCCACGGTTAGATTCCTGTTAGAGATAGTTTCTTTTATTGTTATTTACTGAGTTGTGCTAACTGTAGAGATTCTAAACTTTCCATTTCTGAAGCTGTTTTACAACAACCAATGTAAGCAGGTATATTATCTTTGCTAAGAGATGGTGTGATCTTCTTCCTAACTATATTTATCACTGAATTCAAGTACAGGGTCTTTATAAAGTCTCTGTGCCATTATTAAATTTTTAACTTCAAAAGCATACAAGGTAGCCATGATAGTAAACCGTAAATGGAATTGAAAGGCAAATTCAATTTTCTTCTTAGCACTGTCACAAACTTCAATTCTGCCGGCCATATTTCATTTGACATAGGATCTGAAATGAGTCCATATTGTGTGCAATTGTGTAATGCAGTTGTCCTAAACTTTAATACATTTACTTTTGAGTACCGTTTACAGATTGTTTCTCTAACACGCACAACCTGAGTTATTAAAGTCTAAAAGTGCACCAGGCCCTCATGAAAACCTGTTTATAGCTCAAGTACAGAGCACAGGAATTCTGGCTAAATTACCTCTTTTTGCTGCCAGCCCATTCTCCTTTATTTTACACAGGCCACCATATCGAGAGAATTGTATGTTCCTTTTCAATGAAAAGGAGAAATTCTTAAACTCTAATACTTAGTGAATAACTGGTGCTAAAAGGCATGGCTTTATTTTAAGTGTCTTCTTGCTTAGACTACATAGATAATGTCAAGATTTAACAAAATTAGACTAGTTCTTGACAAAAAGCACTGAGGAAGAGTAAGGGCAATTAATCAAATAATTGGAAAGTGGATCACCCCACAGATACATGCCATTCGGCAGCTATCAATTTGGATTCTCCAATTTCTTCAAGGCTCGTGCAAGTGCATGTCATGTTTCCTGAATACTCTCAGTTCTCAAGGTTACAGCCCTTCTCTGAATTTCTAAAGCATCTTTAAAGTGAGCCTGACTCAGAGACTTCAGATCACCAGGCAAGTTCATGAAAGAGCTGGACCTAGAACCTAGGACCATTCTCTTTCCCTGCCTTTAGTCCTGGGGTAGGAGTGGTTGGGTAAATGTGTAGCTTAGAAGGAAAACCAGGTCTGGAGGATAAAAAAGGAAGATCAAAGATGTTTAAGGATTTGAACGAAAGTGGCTTAGAAAATATGGGGAGGTCATGTTAAAGAAAAAGTAATGGGTTTCATTTTAAACATGCTGAGTTTGAAATGATGACAGAACATCAAATCAATCTGGCCTGGTTGGGTCAGGATTCTTAGAATAATAAAGGCTAGAAGCTTTGTGAAAAAAGACAGGAGTCTCTGCTGAATGATAGACAACATAAGCTTTAACCCTGGTAATGAAGAGAATTTAAAGCTTGCTCCAGTGGTCTAAGCAGTGTGGATGGAGGCTTGGGTGACACACCAAAGCTCTGTTAGAGTGATGGGCAGTACGGCTCCAATGACTGTAGAAACTATGGCCTTTGCATTTGGAGCAAATCTTTCATGGTCACCCCCATTCAATAGATCAGGTCAAAGGTCCACAAATTACAGTCCTTGGGTCAATGCTGATCTATTGGCTGTTTCTGCGTAGTCTGTTAGCTAAAAATGCTTCTTCCGTTTTTAAATGGTTGGGAGGAAAAATCAAAAGAATAATAATATTCCATGACACATGAAAATTATAAGACATTCAACACAGTCCATCCATTCATTTACATATTGACTGTGGTTGTTTTTTAATTACCACAGCAGATTTGAGTAGTTGCAATATACAACATGACCCACAAACCCTAAAATAGTTACTATATAACGCAGAAAAATGTTGCTGACCTTTGTCTTAGGTTTTTAAGAGTTCAGGTATCTGATCCTTAGCCTTCCCGTCTGTCCATCTGTCCATCTGTACATCCATTCATCCATTTATCCATATATCCTGCCAGTCAGCAGCCACCCAGCTATCTATATTTATCAAATATATAGTATATGAAATTCTAAAAATTCCCAAGACCTAATACCAGTGTTATGTATATAGCAGTGCCCCCCCCCTATTAAAAGAATTTGGCATTCATTTGGAACAGTCAAGTGCTTCACTGGGTAGCTGAGGGCTGAGTTTTCAGTATCGTTAAATTCTTCCTCCTTAGAGCCCTCCCTCTCAGGGCCCAGCCCTCCCTGAGGCTGGAAGACGGGTTGATCTTTGAAATAGAAATAGGGCTGGAACTGCAGCTGTCAAGCAAGGGCTCCTGTTTAATGCAGGAGAAGGATTGCTAAGGTTGGGAACCAGGCTGGATCTGAGGAGCGGCAGCTTTTGCCTGGCTGACTAGGGCTTGTTTCTCCAGCAAGGGGCATGACCATATTAGGACTGTCAGAGTGGAGGTGTTAGAAAGGATGAGCAGTGGCACACAGGGGCCTGGCAAGCCTGTGTGCCACCGATAAGCAATCTAAGCTGGGGCAGAGCGGGGAAAATGGGGGTAATGAAACTTTCTGGAGGGTGTAGATCAGCGGTTCTCAACCTTTCACAGGGGTCGCCTAAGACCGTCGGAAAACACATATTTTCGATGGTCTTAGGAACCGAGACACCGCTCCTCTATCCGTCTCCAGGCCCACATGCAGATACGCCCACACAAGTACCCGGGATCCCTGTGAAAAGGTCATTCGACCCCCAAAGGGGTTGCGACCCACAGGTTGAGAACCGCTGGTGTAGATGTTTGTGGGTTTGGAGTGTCAGCAAATCAGGCTGCAAGGTGGTAGAAGGTCCCATGTAAGTGCATCATGACCAAAATAGGGCCACTACTTTGAAGGAAGAATGACATTTTAAAATGGTAACATACATTTGGTATCACCATACAATGAAACTCTGTACAGCATAATGTATATCCATGCAAACGGATGTTTATTAGCATGAAAATATAGTCAACATACAGTAAAAGAAAAAATAGAGTTGTGTGGATTTTATTGTAATGATTCCATTTTGCAAAAATAACATGTATGTATTTGTGCACCGTTTATATACCTGTAGTTTCATAGAGATGAGCTAGAAATATATGCTTCTGATTTTTAACAATTAAGAAAAGGAAGTATATACAGTAAAAATATAAATGGTTATTATCTCTGGGTGGTGAGATTATGAGTGATTTCAACTTTCCTTTGTGCATTTCTGGACTTTATCTATTTTCTACAATACACACTAATTACTTTGTAACCAAAGAAATAAAAATGATTTGTTTTAAAATGCAGCATCTGCACAGTAGTGGAAAGCTACCCATTTATGTCTTTGTCCCAAGCCAGAGAGAAGATAACCATGATAAGACCGTTTTAACTTTCCAACATTTTCTGTGTGGTATTTGTTAGGAATGATTTCAGCTCCAAGTAACAGAAAATCTAACTAACAGCTGAATAGACTGTAACAACATTTATTTACCCATTATGTACAGAGGTTGGCAATTTCAGTCTCGTCTTGGCAATCCTGTTCACCTGTTATTAACTTTCTTTCTGCTTTGTTATCCTTAGAGTGTTGGCTTTTCATCCACATGCACGTCCCCATATGGTCTTAAGATGACAGCTCTCTCACTTTCACATTCAAGGAGGAGGGGGCTGCATTGGCATGCCTGGAAAGCACATCTTTCTGGGGTGAGGGAGAAAGGACTTGAGAATATAGCTGTTGTATATGCCAACCAGAAATGCTGGTTATAGGTGAGAAGGGGCTGTTCTCTTTGTTGAGATATATCATAAGCTGATTATTATTGTTCTCATTACAACTTCCTCAGTCTTATAGTTCGTAAAAAATTCCTCCAAGATGCTGGCAATGAGTCATTAATTTTTCAATCAGTGTGAGTTGTTCTTTCTCCATCTTTCAGGGAGTTCAGAGCGAATACATCAGAGTGTACGATGCCGAAGACAATTGAAATGGAGTTATGTGAGTTTTCATACACCCACGTCCTTTATGTCTTAGAAGCATGTGAGGTAAGTAAGTATGTATGGTTAATAAATACGTATGAAACCATTCTGCAGATTTACATATGATGACATTGAGAGCTAGAGACTAAAAGAAGTCAGGACATATTTATGATGTTCACGGGTAACTGACAATGAGCTAGACATAGTACAGCAGGTCCTTAGTCCAGGCCAGACACGATTCATTTTTTCTGAGTTTGATTCACTATTTAGTCTAATGGTAAAGATTATTTCAGAAATAAAAGATACTCTGCACAGAACACATTTTGGGAATCCAAGAATTTCTTTAGTGGTGGGTGGGGAGTGGATTTCATAGCTCGTGTATTTATTTAGCTCTTATGAAAACAGTGGAAACACTGCACAAAACTAACTCAACTGTTTTTATTTCACTTATTGGTACATGCACACTCTAGCAACTCTCTACTTCAGGCCTACTGATGAGTAAGGAAGGACTGAAAGGAAGAGAAACTCTAGGCTGCCTGATGGTCCTCTTTCCTTTTACGTCATCATCCTCAGTGTAAGTAGTTGGCTACCATGGGGAGAAACACAAGTGAAAAGGGACATGATAGAGTACTTTGGAGTTTCCTGTTTCTTAAAATGCTACTGCCAGCTCTTGTCATTTAAAGTAAGCCATGGTTCAAATGGAAAAGTGTGGCCTCTTGAGTAGGGTTGCCATTGTTATGAGGTAAAATTACATGACAAAAAATTCCATCTGGATCTCTAATAAACAACAAATCATTTTTTTAGTATAAGTATGTCCCAAATATTGCATGGGACATTTTTTATTTTATCTGGCAACCCTATATAAGAATTTCTTTCATTTCATTGTAGCTATAACCACCTCAACCCCCGCCTTTCTCTGGTACGGATATTGCCTTGAGTTAAGCAATTTTGCTTTATTCTCCTATCTGTACAGTGGGAATAATTTTATATAGTACCTGCCTTGCTAAATGTTACTTGAATTAATTTTTTAATGTGCATAAAAGGCTTTTTAAGATGAAAAGTGCTAGGCATTAGTATTAGTTCTTCTAATCATACATTTAGTGCATAATGGTTAAATCTCAAAAAAATAAAAACCTAACAAACAAAACACTGATAAAAGGCTGCAATTCTCTGTAATAGTTAGCATTTAGCTGCTGATGTTGCAAGCTAAATCATTATGAGTCTGTTTTAGTATTCTCCCAAGTGAAAAAAAATCCAGAAAATAAAAATTAAATGAGTTTCACTTAGAAGTGAACTGAATTTAGTGACAGAGTTTAATTGACCTGCAGACTTTGAATGTTTAAGCAGATAATTTTGTGTCATGTTAGTGTCACTTTTGCTGTATTATTCAATTCACTCTAGCTTAATACTTCTTACTATTCTCCCATTATTTCCTACAGATAACCATTGTTGAATGAATGAATTAAACTCCATAATATGTTTTGCTTGATTTTCAACTAAAATGCTTCCTCAGCATTTATGAGCTGCCTCTCTACACAATAGAAACCCCTTTAACATGCTAGTCCTTCTATCCTGCATTGAAAATATCTCCAGTGGTTTCATATGTGTGTGTTTTATCCTTAACTACAAAAATATAAACTACCTCCTTTACTTTCTTTGAAATGCTAATGAAAATGTTATTAATATAATGAACTTAATACAACTTTGTGTTTATGTTTATAATACATTTTCAAAGCATTTTTCATATCTATTCATTTGTTCTTCGAGGTGTGTGTGTATTTTTCCTATAAAATATCTGCATCATACATATTACTATCACTTTTCCTTGCCAAATAAAAAAGAAACCCTACAGGGCTGGCCGAGTGGCGTGATGGTTAAGAACTGGCTTAAGACACCAGAGGGCCCCGGTTCGGATCCCACATATGAGGGCCAGTGACACTGCCCTCCGCAGCTGAGATGCTGAACAACAGCTTGACCTGGAGCTGGGCTGCTGTAAGTCGCTGGCGACGGCGTAGGCTGCAGCCCCTGTGGCAGTGGGTTGCCATGGGCTACCGTGTGTAGCCAGCAGCCAGCGTGAGCGGCCAGCAGCCGCAGTGAGCGGCCGTCCAGAAGCCAGCGACTGATGTGCCTCGCCCGGGAAGCGGGCAATGATGGTGCCAACTTGGGCCAGTGAAGCAACGTCCTCCACAACTAGACTGAAGAACTAAAACGACAGCAACTTGTCTGTTCTCCTTCCCCCAATTCCCCAATAAAAATCTTTAAAAAAAAAAAAAAGAAACCCTACAATCAATTCATGATTTTTAAAGTCTTTAGAAAAACATAAAATTAATATTTTCATAACATTAATCTTCCATTCATATCTTATTACTTTCACTTTTCTTCAGGCTCCAAACTTTAAGACAGGAATATTAGGATAATGCAGGCCAGACAGGTTAAAGGATACGCCTGAAGTTAGTTATATGCTATTTGGTTAATGGTGTGAGACCAGAGCTTTGGGAAAGCCATTCTACAGCGATAGAAATGATCTGAGGTGGACATTTTCCTTCAGTGGCAAAGAAGACTGGAGGAGCTAAATGGCCTTTAAAAAACACTTTCTCAAGCACAGGAAATCATCCAACCAGCAACTGTTGAGCACTTCCCAAGCTAAACACACTCTCTTTGTAAAGATAACTAAGGCCCAGTCCCTACCCTCAAGTTGCTTTGTGACTTGTATGTGAGACGTACACTTGCATAAACCCCAGTAATTCAGTGGAGTCTGTACTTTAGGAGGTCAATTAACGCCACATTGCACTACGCCTGGTTCAGCCTGGAGGATGATGGCAGGGGCTGGGGAAAAGCAAGCAGTGGAAAGGAGTAAAAAATAACTACAGAGGAGTAAATCATATCAATGAATGAAAATGAAAGACACCAACTTCACATAAAACTGATAAGCACTCGTTTCATAATATTATTATTTATTTCACGTTTATCATTGCCATTGACCTCTGAGCTCCTGGTTGCCACAATCCATTTTGTGACAGAGACTACTAGTTGAGCACTAAAATTCATTTTCACTTTCTTCCTTAGCATTAGAATCCTGACTGTTAAAGAACAAAATTCAACTGAGTAAATTTTGAAGATCTTATTGGCTTGATTCAGCAATTCATGAATTGGGAATCATCCAATCTAACAGAAGGAGATCTGAGGAGCAGCACAAAATAAAAGGCTTTTCTAGGCAGAAGGGAACAGAAACAGGGAAGTCACACAAGGATAAGTACAATATATTGGTTATTGCAAGGTTACTTTCCTTATATGGAGCAAACGGAAGTCTTGGAGCTGGGTTAGCTAACTTGTGCTAAGCAGTCGGTTGGTGTATGCCTTCCTTTCTTGGAAGACCCAAGTATAGAAACTTAGTTAAGCTTTGGTTTCCTGACATGTGGCTTAGCATGAGTAGCTCCATCTTGGACTTCGTCTGGTTACTTTAACAAGATTTTTTTTGGCTGAACAAGTGACAGCAGAATAAAGTCGACATCTCCCAGCCTTCCATGCAGCTAGGTATATGACTAAATTCTGGCAAATAAGATGTGAGACAAATTGTTACGTGGGAGTTCTGGGAAGACTCCTTAAGGGGAAGAGGTGCATACCTTCCCTGCTTTTGCTTTTGTCTTTCTTCCTACTGCCTGGATTACAGATGGAGTAGCTGATGTTTCAGCAACTATCTTGAACCATGAGATGACCTCGAGGGTGAAAGCCGAAATAGGAGAGAAAGAAGGACTCTGGGTCCCTGTTGAATTTTTGGAGCTCCCATCCTCTGGGCTGCTTAACTCCCATCTTATTTTATACAAGAGACCTGATTTGAGTGTGCTTAAGCCCCATAGTTAAATTTCTGTTCATAATAATTAATTCTGTTAATTTCTGAAACAAATTCTAAGCAATACTCATCATAGTTTTGTATTCACAACAGAGAGCATGTTGCCTAAATTGGTAGTTGCTCAAGATATATACACTTGAAGCTTTATTTAATTACTTATACCTGCCATATTCCAGAAAGAATTAAAGATGGGGTGCTAAATAAATGGCTACAGAAACTGAAATTATACCAGTTCATCAAGGGAAAGCATAAAGGCCAACTCAGAAGAACATATGCAAGAATGGAGAGTCAGTCCTCAACATATAAAATCATAGAAGTCATCCAGAGGAATGTAAAGGCAAATGTCAATCCTTTGCAGGGACGACAATCTACATTATTTTAAAATGTGGATAATGAAATTTAAAAATTAGGAATAAATAATTGACTCTGAGTATGAGATGCTAATACATGAAAGGACAAAAATCAAATTTGAAGTGATAGTGGAGAGATACAGCAGAGAATGGTTGAATTGCATAACTGGCGAGTTGCATTTGAGGCAATAAAATGAACAAGCAAAATTATGACAAAAATAGGCTCGATCAGAGAACCACATGCTGGTAACTGATTTATTTAACAATCCCTGATTTGGCAATTCTTCAGTGCCAGACACTATTCTAAATACTTTACAAATATTAAGTCATTAAATCCACATAACAACCTTGGATATTGTGATATGTCCATTTTTCAGATGGGGCAACAAGTCCAGAGAGTTTATGTTTCTTGCCCCAGATTACACAGTAAGTGGGGGAGCAGGATTCCACCCAGATACCAACATTTTTAAGATGAAAAGGGGTAGGCATTATTATTTTTCTTTCTAAGGCATTCTTAGAAGTGTACTGATGGGCTTCTTGGCACCTTTAAATCTAGTTCACATTTTAAAATTGTGGAGAAAAAGAAGGGAATCTGGAAAGGGCTCAGAGAAATGTTGAAAAGGAAAGTTATAGGGTGAGAAGCTGGACCCCTGAGCAAAAGCCAAAATGTTGAACACACTTAATTTAGAGACCATACTGATGAATTTTCCAACCTCCAGTGAGAGTGTGTGGTCAGATGAAAGAAAGAACTAGCTGATTGTGATAACCATAAAGGAAGGCCTTGGAATCTCTGGTCCTGATAGTTCTTAAAATGAGGGTAGCCGATGTAAAATATAGATTATGAAGATTTTACAAAACCTTTGTATCACTTCTTCCATACACAGGTATATTTTTTCTGAGCTAATCCTTATAATTCACATAAGCATATGTTTTGAATGCTTTCTCTGCCTTTCTCCAATGTCTGCCTGGAAACTCTTCCTCCAAGACTCTGCTCCAGTGTCACTCTTCCGTGAAGCTCTGGAACCCTCTGCCCCTTTCTGAGCGCAGTTGGCTGGAGGGAGTTTTCAAATCTGCAGCCCTTAGGGACACTTTTACTCAAGGTAGAAGCCAAGCAAAATGCCAAGAAAATAGTCAGATGGGGTGTTGTTGCCCCATCTTTAGAGAAGTCACCTGCCGACCTTGCCATCTATGACCAGTAGACGTTATGGTTGATTCTTTGACCTTTGTGCTTAAAAAGGTAAAGAGGACATCCCCAGTACGGTCCTCAAAACAATAGGAAGGACGACAAAAAGAAGATTTTACCCTCCTCTTCAGTTTCCTTGAGAATTCTTAGTAGTTTTGTGCCGCCTCCTTAGTACTTTGTCTATGACCTCTGTATGCCCCAAGGTCAGGTCAGCTTTGCGCATACCTTATGGATTAAACCCTTCAGACCATGCTAGAGCCTGGTCTCGAGGACATGCACTCCACCTGCATATTCTTTTCTTTGGCTTTCAAGGGAATGGGGGCTCATTTTAAAACCTAAGTTTCAAAAGACAGTAGCTAGAATTTATGCTGAAGTGGAGTAACAGGCTTTGGAACTGAGCAGGATCCAAATACAGGTGAAAAGCATGTATTGATTACTTAAAGAAAGTTAAAATAAAAGCAATTTTTCTCCCCATTTCGGCACATTGCAGCTTTTGGCCTCTCCACTTATAGCTAAAAAAGCATTCTTTCCTGATAATCAAGCTTCAGCTGTCTGAATTTCAGGCCGAGCGTCTCCTCCTGAGCTCTGCTGAAGAGCTGCTTTAATTAACCATTATACCACAGATGTTATTGATTTTTTTTTCAAATCTGGTTGAAACATCATTGTGCTGGATCGTGGCCAAAACTAAGGCCTGAATTTGTGTGTGTGCTGTGTGCTGCTTTTACTCCTGCTGCATACCTTATTAGTCTCCGTGTCTGTTAAGTGCAATCCTTAGTATTAACTCAGAAAATATAGAATTGATTTTTAGCCTAGCAGCCGTGATCTAAGGGCTCCTAATTTGAAATCTGAAAACCTCAGTTGCTGAGGAAGTCTTTCTGTGTTATGCTACACTTCCTTGAAGTAAGCTTTTTATTCTTTAATTTAAAAAGAGAAATCTCCCTTTGCCTTTTACTTCTCTCTCTTTCACGCACACATTTGAAGGTTTCCCAGGATCGTGACCCATCCTTTGCGTTTTGAACGTGCTTGTCATGAAAGGGCCCCAGAACCGTATTCTTGTTTGTCCCCAATGGGTGACCTTTCATGTAGATCGTATGACATTTTGAAATCGAAGGGTCTCAACACTCTCCATGTTTTGAAGAAAATTTGGAAGAGCTTGAGCAACATTCACTTTGAGCAAATTGCAGGATGTTAGAAACCATGGGGCATCTGCATTCCTTTTACAATCTATCCCCCAGTGATGCTAAACTTCAAGATCCAAACAATCACAGTAGGTTCCTAAATTCTGATAAGGTTTCTGTGAATTCAGTGATACATTCTTTAAACATAAATTGAGGCTTTTAAAATACTGTAATGGCAGCTCTTGACCTTTAAAAAAAAAATCACATGGAGCAAGAGGTGGTGAAAAATGTTTATTTACTCTGCATTAGTGGCTAAACTCCCGTTCCTTCCTAGAACCGGTAGTTCTTTTATCCTCAGGAACTCACGCATGTCACCCCCATTCTTCCAACACGAACCAGACAAGCCCACTTGAGCTGGAGAAACAATGGCCCGCAGTCGGTCCTATGCCTCAGTGAGAAACAACAATGGAGGCCTCTTGACGAATTCTGGCGTCGCGAGTGGAATCTTGCAGTTCAACATGTCTGCTGAACAGAAGTTGGAAAAAGAAAAGATCATCTTGTAAACAATTAATTAATGTTTGTCATGAATTATCATTTTTACTTCCTTCTCAAGAGGCTCAAAGGGAATAAAAAGGCATTTTTGCAGGTGGTGGCATTCAAAGTAAGGGCAATCAAAGGTTTGAGAGCCGAGGCACAGCACTCTGAGTCTCTAAGGGTGAATGGTGCTAGGATTAGAGCACAGCGGGGGGTTGAGGGCTTCAGGTGTGAAGCTTAATGTTTGTGATCAGCAAAAAAGTCTTGAATTTATCTAAACTGCTCTTCTGCTAACAGTACTTCTAGCACATAAATGTTCTGAAACTGACAAGTGTTCTCATTGCTCTTCTAATGCAAACATGATCTGCATTTGAAAGATGCATCCCTCTTGCCTAATTTAGAATGTGCATCACAAAGAGCGTTAGATGATGACCCCACAAAGATCTCTCCCTCTCCCTCTCTCCCTCTCTCCCTCTCTCCCTCTCTCCCTCTCTCCCTCTCTCTCT
>NW_017731440.1:2810326-2834284 GCF_001890085.2 Hipposideros armiger | reverse complement strand
CACACACACACACACACACACACACACACACACACACACACACGCACACTCCAGACATGCATGCTGCATGCGTATACACGTACGCAAACTACCTAACTACCTCTTTCTTGCCTGAATCTTCTCGGAAGCTTCCAGTAAGGATACTGTAGGATTGCTTTTCTCCAGGTTCCTAAGCCAGAGGTTGAAAACCAGGAGACTCAATAGCCATCTGACCAGTGAGTTCCTCTGAACAGTCTCCATGAATAATTCCTTTTCATTTGGTTTGGATAATTGCCTAGAATTTATCATGCTGCATTTTAATTTGCAGTCCTTCTCCTGCCTCCCCCAGCCCCTTCTATCAGTAGCAAGACGTTGCAAGGTATCCAATGTACAAAAATTTAAAACACACACACACACACACACATCACCAATGATATTAATTTCCTAAAGAATTCTACATAACATTTACAACCCTTAGAACCAATAACCAAGGCAGGCATCGTTGATGGTTAGGAGGTTGCTAAAGTCCGTATAAATTCATCTGATTGTTTAATGAATCCTCTCCATAATCTACTGCTGAACTTAAATGCTCATTTTCTCTCTCTTTATATCATTGATAGATGCCACCTACTACAAGAGCTCTAAAAAGAAATCCTATGTGAAAGGCTGAGAAGACATGACAGTGGAAAATCAGTCATAGGCAAAACTTGGGAAAACCAAGATGGATCTGAGATTCTCGAGTTAATTTTTCAACTACCCTTCCAAAATTCTCTACTATCCCATGGTACCCACCCATTTTCTTTTCTGTATTCATAGTTCGTATTCCATTTAGTATTCACTTATCATAATATAATAAACACAGGTTCCTGGGGCATTAAGCCTTCTCTTTCCTGCTGAAGGCTGAGGGGACTAAGATGATAAATGGAAATGTAAGCTCACATTTGCCACCTTTTGCCTCGGCTTCTGTGGAGCCAACAAAGCTGAGCCTGCTCTGAGCTTTGCACTCACCACCCTAGACCATGTCATGGGATTTCCCCTTGAATCCAAGTCTGTAATACCAACCTGTGGGCTGAACCTTAGGAAAGACCCCCAGAAACTATAGAAGAGTTTGGGTAGAAAGAGTCAACCTGGAATACCAGGTAAGGGACCTAAAAGGAGTTTTAGAAAGTTTTGAGAAAAGGACTTAGAAGGAAAGAGAAGCAGTACAACCTCTGAGACAGAATGGTGGTCAAGGAGCCCTTTTCCTGAAATTTCTGGAAACTCTTTAACATCGAAGCATGGATAAAATGACCTAACTAGAAAAAGTAAATTAATTTCTTATAATGATCAGAGTTCTTGAAACCCAGAGGTCTACCAAAGTATTTAGTTTGGTTCCCCACTTTTTATAAAGATGTTAAAACCCCATTAAAAGCCTAAGGCCAAACTACTTTAGAATC
This sequence comes from Hipposideros armiger, assembly GCF_001890085.2. Lineage (NCBI taxonomy): Eukaryota > Metazoa > Chordata > Mammalia > Chiroptera > Hipposideridae > Hipposideros > Hipposideros armiger. Next base: position 2,832,869 of record NW_017731440.1, on the reverse strand, counting down.
GCATGTAAAAATAGTGAAAATAAAGTAGCAGTGGCTGCGATTAGGCTGAAAAGGAGGAGAGTTCCTAACACTCAGTACCTAGTATGGAAAGTGGAATTTCAGTGCTGCTGCAGATACATTAGGGTTGTTTCCAGGTCCCAGGATCCTGGACCTTTGTCAGCCACATCTGTGGCTCTGTCTGGGGCCTGCCATACGCCCACTCTGTCTCTCTGAACCTGCTTAATCTCCCCAAGTCCCTTGCTGAACAATGTTCACACATGGCACTGTCTCCAGGACAGATCAATTTTGGGGGTAGGGAGCGGAAGCCCACCTGTATTCCCTACCTGCCTCGCGCCAGGCGTGAGGCCTTATACTGCCAGTCGTTCCCACTTTGGTACTTTGGATGGTTGCGATGGCACTCAGGTGAAGGAGAGATGAAAAGTCTCCAAAAGATTGAAAAATTGGAAGTCTGCGTGGCTTTTATTGGTATTGGTTCAACTGGTCTAGATCTAACTGGAAAATATTTTATCGTATTGGATGTTTTACAAAATTAAGAGCACTTAGCTTTAAAATAAATGACATTGATTAATCCAACCATAAAACAACGTGCAAAAAACTGTCAGCCTGATGCCCTCTCCCTACCAGAAATGACATAATTTGGAAAACAGATGTCAATGGTTTTTCATATTCTTTTTTTCAATGTAAACAAATAGATTCTCCCAAGTATTTAGCTGCAAGATGTGTTAAGTCAAAGCAACAAAGTATACTATTAAGGAGTAAAAACAAAGAATAGTTTTAAGGCGTATTACTAGGAACATATCCTTCTATAGCAGAAAAATGATTTTTGCATTAAAGGCCTCCTGTAAATTGCTAAATAAAGGCCTCTACCCAGGAAGGAGTTGATGATTAAAGAATTAAAAGTGATCACTTGAGTGACTCTCCTGGTTGGATCTGGCTTTTCCAAAGGGATTGACCTTTCTAGGACTTCTGTCTGCGTGAGAGGTCCCACCCACCCTGTTACTATTTTAAGGAGAACTGTGAACGGTTCCTTTCGCCTCCCCTTCCCCCATTATGCCACCACTGTGTGCTAGTGCTTGAAATTAATCAAGGGCCCCTTCTGGGAAAGGGATTCCTCTTGGAGAGAAGCGGAACTGGACACTTCTCTGCCTTCCCGCGTCCCCTGCCCTGCCAGGGCCCGCTCCCCAGAGCTCCCCAGACAAAGCGCCAGGACTCCGGGGGGAAGCTACTAGAAGCCGCAGACCTGCCTTTGCCAGACAGCTGCTGTTTGAACCCAGCTCTGACCGTAAAATCAAAAGTGGGTCCGAGGGAAGCGGTAAACACTGTGCAATGAGCCTTTTGAAGGCAGCTGATGCCTCATTTGGGGTGACATGTTGTGGCTGATGAGTGTGGATGATGTGGGGTTTTCCATAAGTGCCTCATCAGTATCCTCATCATGCTCGTGTTGCTCCGCCGCGGCGTGTGCCCTGACTTGATTGTAATTGCCCGAATCTGCTCCCGCTGCTCAGGCGCGCACAGTAATATGCAATAAAACAGCAAGAAGTGAATGTTAACCATCTGAGTTCTGACACGGCGGCTCTGCAGTTCAAGATCTCCATTAAGGACCAAAAAAAAAAAAAAATCCTGTAAGAAAAGAAGGAATCGGGGGGAAAAAAAAAATTCCCGGAGTCTGCTTCTATGATCAAAGGGAAAGTGCAGGGATTAAGGTGTGATGTAGCTTTCCTAGGTCCTCACAGGTAGAGACTGACAGGTAGTTTGCTGGTATGTATTTATTTATGATTTAACTTTTTTTTTTTACATCCCAGGTGTCCATGCTTTTGCTCATTAGCTCTAATAGCGTGCACCGCTGTTGCCTTCCCCAGGTGTGGTTGGCGCTCCACTTTTTTCAGGATAGGTGAGCCCCCATCTGTCAGCGCCCTGGCTGTGCAATGGGCTGTTCCAAAAACTGAATTCTAAGACCCAATTTTCAGCAACTCAAAGAGGCAGACACCTGAAGCGGTGCTTAATCAAATCACCCATGGCTGACTGGCTTGGTTTTCAACTTCACTAACATGCAGGGTGACATATAAGTCGTCTCTTCTGTGCTTTCTATCATCTCCACACACCTATGGAGGCCTCATTCAGTACTTTGAAATTATAACCGATATGTCTGGGGCACCTGGGAAATCAACGAAGGTGGGTGGTGAGATGACCCCCAGGACTGTGCATTTAGTTTTCAATTGTAAGGAAACCTCTGTCTGAGAAATGAGACCTTGGTTAGGTGTACAGTGGCGGGAGTGAAATATTCTCAACCAGGAGGGGAGGGATTGTAGTTTATTTTTAAAGAAATAAGGTAATTTTCTTAGTTAAGTTAGACTTTGTGCAAACGTATCATTTTCTGTCTGAATTTCAGTATAGGTTCTAATGATAAATATGCACACTTGAAAATCTAATTTCAATATTATAAACCTCCTTTTCTTAGCCTTACCTCCCTTTCTTCTACCTTGGAATCAACCATAATTGCTTATCATTTGGAGGTAAAAGCTCCTATCCACCCTATTGTCTACTTAGGAGCATTTCTTAAAGCATCTCAGAGAAAATACCATATTCTTTGCAGTTTCCTGTTAATTGAGTTCTTTGGAAACCAGGAGCAATGGTAACTTCAGAATGAGATTTTAATTACATATGGAAACCTTTACCATTGTTTTTCATGTTAAAGAAAGTAGGGTTTTGCTCAAAAGCATTTATCCTGTTTTTCACTCCCCATTTCCAATAGCAGTGTCTTTTCAGAACTTTACAAATGCTGTTTGTTTGGACAGTGGGTTTTCTCCTTGCTTAAAAAAAAAAAGAAAAGAGAAAGCCTCACATCTGAAACTAATGAATTCAGCCTGCACTCCCACTTGGAAGCCCCTATACAGATGGAGTTTCATTAACTGTTTGAATATCTGTATCAGTAACTGCTCAAGAGAAACAATTCCTGCCCACATGGATAATTAATAGAGCACTTCACAGGAAAAGACCATTTCTTACTGTAACAACCTGGCCCTTGCTTAGCAAACCTGTCAGGTGTCCCTTTTTCTGTTTGTGCCAGTCCTTTCTAAAAGCAGCCAGAAAGTTCCTTGTCATAGGGAGTGATGGACAAACCACTTCCTTACAAGGGCTGTAGCCTACCAGGTGTTGCCTACATTCCTGGTAGGTTCAGCTTGGGTCTGTGCAGAAAAGAATGAAATTACCCAGTGACTTGTCCCTTCCATAATGTTATAGGAGGCAGCCTTTCTCTCCACCCCAAGGACATGCCCTAGCCTGAGGCTCAGCAGACCCTCTCTTTGATAATGACCTTATCCATCGTTTATTATAAGGCAAGATTTAACCCTGAGTTTTTGGTTCCAGTTCCCACCTGCGGTCATTACATTCCAGCATTTAAACATTGTCCCCACGCCACCCCCCAATTCAGGTAGAGCAAGTCTTTCCATTTATTTCCTGCCTTACCAGGGTGTGCAATGTTAGCAGTGCTATGCTTAAGCACAACTGTTACTTTTTATGCAAGAAGTGGCTGCATTTCAGCAGTGGGTGATTCCAGGATAGAGTTCTGGCTCCTCTAATTACTTTGGCATTCTGTTGCAGTTTATAAAAGATGTTACCTCAACAGGTGATATACAAATGAAGAAGCTTTAGGATTTTTTAATCTCTTACAGACAGATGTATTAAATAAAGACAGTTTTGTTTTTTAAGGAGGGCGCAGCTCACAGTGGCCCATGCAGGGATCGAACCTGCAACCTTGGTGTTATCAGCACCACGTTCTAACCAACTGAGCGAATCGGCACCCCCAATAAATACAGTTTTTAAACAGAGTTTTGTTTTTTACTTTTAAATTAAATTTATCGGGGTAACAGTTAATAACATTATATAAATTTCAGGCATACAACATTATAATTAGACATCTGTATATTCTATTGCATGCTTACCACTCAAAAGCTGGTTTCTTTCCATTACCATGTATTTGACCCCAAAATAGAGTTTTTAAAAAGCTAAAACCAAATTGTATTACAGAAGCAAGAATGGATAAACTGAGTAATACACAATTTCCAGTGAAAGTTACAGTAACATAAATCAGGGAGGGAAGAAGTTAAACCAGGAAACATTATCAAACATTCAATGTTATCTGGACACTAGCAAGTTTCTTTGCAGAAACTGATGTTAGTGCCTTTTTTTTTCAGAACAGAAACGGATTATAAAAGAATTTGTAAGTAAGCAAATAATAAATGACTGATAAAACATTTTGGTGCAAGGGAGATTTTTAAGTTTCTATCCCTAACTAATATTAATCCAGAAAATACGATAGCCCAGAGAAGTAGTAAATTGAAAAGGAACCACATAGAACTTTCTAGATATAGAATATATATATAAGCTTTTATATGCATAGTCCTTCAAGTATTGCATACACACACACACACACTCGTGTGTGTGTAAGTGTTCCTGTAAATCTAAAGTAAGGGTTTGCAAGAGAGTTTGCTCCCAAAAGTAGTTTTCTACTGTAGTAGTTAAGAGAAAATAGTGAAAGGAGGAAAATGAATTTTGAAATGCAAAAAGCTTTTGTTAAATGGCAGGTTTAATCAGTAAGAATGCATAAGTCAGCTTTTAGATGATGTGTCTTAGCAAACCTGATTGGATTCAGGCCGGTAAGTTCTGACTATGAATTCTGCACAAGTTGAAGGATATGCAAAAACTGCAGCATCAACAGTTCATTTCAAAAAGGTTCCAGGAGAAAAAACAAAACAAAACAAAACAAAAACCTGCAGTAACATTTCAGCATTAATAGATGGGGTTGCCATGGGCACCAGAGAGAAGCTCAAGATACGCACTGCTGCATGAGGTTATTTGTGGGGGATGGGCATAAGCAGGGGGCACAGTATTTGGAGGCCTGGCATCATCAGCTGAATGGGAGTGTCTTCATTTCGTGGGAACTCGACAAATGCCGTATACTGTTGGTCAGTGGAAGAAAACAGGTCTCTACACTTGTGATATACTGGTGAAGTGAGAAATAACTGATACCCTTGCAGTTAGACATAAACTGAAGTTCCTTGCCCAGGTAATGTGAGAATCAGTTGGTGGCTTGATGCAGGTGCCCGGGTCCTAGGCTTGCTCCCATATGCTGTAGCTTTGGGAAGTCACTGGACAGGTGTCCTTCCTTGCAGGTTAGCTCAGGTCAGAATTAACCCCAAGCTGCAAATACGGACAAAATTTGGTAAGCTTATGTGGCCCTGGGTCAAAACAGCAAGAGTCAGGAAATTACTTAGTTCCTTCCAGAGTCAAACCTGGAACTGGAGTTTATTGAGGTTTAGAATCACACCTAATGGTTGGGACCTGCCGCAGCAGCCTGGACAGACCCCAAGGGACCGGAAGGAAAATGGGTCCTTAGGTTAGAACCCTGAGATTGTCAAGAGCAATTTAACTTCTTCTATTCCATTCCATGAACATATAGAAGGAGCTTTATTGACTAATGGTAAATTCATAGCATAGAGTCTGTTAGTTTAGCATCATAAAGAGAGTATCTTAAAGACAATGAAAATGGTGGCTGTTACAGGTACAGTAGAGAAAATGAGCAAATACCCAAATGTTGATGTATGAGACATTCCTGTCTTTCCTAACCTTGGGACCAAAGAGAGCAGGATTTGATTTTTATTCCTTTCTTTTAGCCAATAAGGAGAACTTTTAAAGAAAAAGGAATTCATGGAATAAACTAGAAATGTGCCTCAAGACAGACAAAGGGAATGCAAAATTAAATTCTTGATGTGAAAGGGAAGGCACAATGAAGCCCTCTAGATGAGATACTTTTCGAGAAAATTTCAATTTCACTGTTTCTTTTCTTTCTTGCTTGCTTTATTTTTTTTCACAGATATGCTCTGTGGAATGCCTAAAAGCCTTTTTTATTATTTCTTATTTTCTTTTTCCTTTTACTATGTGGTATACATTTATTTTTTTTATCTCCTTCCAATGTTGAAGCAGTTCCCATTTTTCTAGTTTTGTTTCTGACACCTAGCTGTAACCAACAATACCTTCCACTGAATCCATTCTTTCCTCTGCTCAGTTGCCTTCATCTCTCCTTTCCCTTACCTCCTCCTTACCTGTTATTAACCTTTGCAGTTCCAGGTATATTGTCACTCTCATAAAGGTACACTTTTCTTTTTTTTAAGCCTAGCCTATTTTTTTTTTTACACAAACTCGAGTATCTATCCATGATTCTATCTAACTGTTAATAGATTTATGGACTCAGTCTTTCTAGCAACAGGAAACTCTTATATTAATTTATTATATATTATATAATTTTGCCTCTTTTTGAGAGTGTTTGTAAGATGTGATTTTCCTTAGTAAAATAAAGTATATTTTAGCCTGGGTATAGAACAGCTCTACAAACAGCTTTAAATTGTATTAACCTGCTAAAACACTGACTTCTGATGGTCTCTAACACTAGATTATGATGTGCTTTGACATGACATGATTTCCTTTGTCAAATTTTCATATGGCTTTTCTTATAGAAGGGTGATGAGTATTCCACTGAGTAGAGTGTGTAAGGAAAATATGTGAAGCTAAATTTATGAGAGATGAGCTAATATTTAAAATTGCCAGATAATTTCAGTATCTTAAACTTTTTCCAGATGCATACATGGCCATGATAGTTGGGTGCATACATAATTTTTCACCATGAAAACCCAAATTTAATAAAGAAGAGTTATCTCATTTGCTGTCCCTGTTCATGAATATTTGCTTTTTCTGTATTCTTCCACAAGTTCATGTTTTGATGTTATATTTCTCTATATAATACTCTTAAACATAAGGAAAAAATAATATTCTTGAAAACCTGGAGTTATGTTTGCTTGTGTATATGGAAGTTGTAAGCTATTCTTTAAATAATATAAGATAAAGTTGGAGAAGATATAAAATTCAAATGTGCTTATTTGTTAGAAAAAAGTCTTCCTTTTAAATCTAACCAGAGAGAGATTTTTTCAAACTGACGCTGACTAAATATTCAAAGTTTATATCACACATGAGTCTCTGTAAGTCAGGGAAGTTACTGGAAAATTGATGAATGTGACAATATATTTTGCATTAATCAACAATGAAATAAATTTTTTACAAACTTAATCAAACTGGAAATGGTTTTGGTGGTTTTTTTCTACTTAGGAAATAGGCTTTTAAAAAAAAGCACTTTTGTGCGGGAACGGATTCAATGGAATTGTAATAGATAAGCATGATATTGGGGGTGGGAGGGAAATAGATGGGGGGAGGAGGGTTGTTACTTTGTGAGGGTGAAAAGGGTAACTATTGCATTGTTCTGTACACCTGAAACTAACAATAAAAAAAATAAAATTAAATAAAATTTTAAAAAAAAGCACTTTTATTTTTTCTCTTCCAAGGAAAAGTTCACTTTTAATATAACAGAACTAAAGCTTTATTTTTTGAAACACTTATGGAAGTAAAGCCTTAAGTAAATGGGAACTTTAAAAAGTTTGGGAAAAGACTTTTTGGATTTATCTCAGTGACACAGGAGTGTTATTTTTGTTACAATATAATCACTCATTTCACCCAACTTACTTTACGTCATTAAGTAGAGCAAATTTTTAAAAATTGAAATAAATCATCTTGAGGAAAAGACTATAATCAGGGTTAAACTGAAATAGGAAATATTTAGGAAATCTTAGAAACTAATGAAATATTTAAAAATTTTTGAAAGTTATGTTTTCCAAATTCAGAAAAGTATTAGGCTTATGTATCCCTAAAAATCATGGCATACAAAACTGATCTTCATCATGCTATTCTAAAGCAGCCACAAAGCTAAAAATAGAGTCACCCATCCAAAATATTTGTCATGTACCTCAGATGGTTTTTTGATGCGCATTATATTTAATGTCAAAATCCATATTTAAAAAACTTAATAGAAAGACAGTTATGACAAATTATTTTTTTATCTTAGGAACTGTATTTTTGGGGATTTTTTAGTATTCTCTTCCTGTATTTTCTTAGTCATCCTAAACTTTCCTTTTCATCAGTTGGACTTAAAAAAATAATATTTTAATTTCCACTGTCTTCTAGGAGGGATTTTTAGCATAAGTGAATTGAGAAGGCTGTGAGTTTGGGACATGACATTTCTTTTATTCATGAATTCGGAGATATTGTTCCAGTAAAATATGCTTTCGGGATTGCTGAGGATATCATATTCTTTTAATAGGCAACAGTCATTTTCTCCTACCACGTTTTGTCTCTGTGTCAGTCTAATTATATGCTATCAGTTTGTGTCATTTCCTCAGGGATTCCCTGTCTACTATGCACTACTTTTGACTGTTTCACTTTATTCAACGTACTCTCTAATTGCCATATCAAAGGTTTACTTGAACTCGGTTTTAAGTATAATGCATTTGACCATAAAATCATGCATTTACAGTTGAGTATGCATTTATATCAAACTTATAGCTTTAAATTTCACGTAGGAGAAAAGCCTCATCTGTTAATGCAGGTTTTGAATGCAGATTTACTATAAAATAAGTGAATAATCATGGCAGGTTATTTTGGAAAGTGTTCTTTTCTGCAATCACTGCATTTAATACAATCACAAAATGGTTGCCCAACAGGTGGTCTTTTCAGCGTGTGAGGCCACAACAATAAGAACAAAAAGGACACCAGAATCTAATGTTCTTCAGAATTTAAAAGCTGTTCACTTTCTTTTGTTAATTTTCAGATTTAGCCATGTTCCTTATTGTTGAGCCCCCAATGCAGGACATTCTTTTTTGACATTTTGCCCTAAATAGACACTGACCGAGGCTGACTCTCCAACTAGCTGTTTTGTCACACGCAAGCGGAAACTAGTTGTGAACAATGAGTGTGCATTCTTGGAACTTAAATGGCTGAGGAAAAGACCAGTTTTGACGTGCTGCAAACCTGGCAAAGTCTGGGTTAACAAAAGTGTGCTTGACAAAAGATGAAGTTTCTTTCCCTATATTTCCCCCAAAAGTAAGTATTTAATTATGTCTTAACATATTTTCTTCTTTGCCTGGAGGATTATATGCCCTAGTGACAAGCTCATTCACTCTCGGACGTTATTAGGTGGCATTATGGACCCTACCATTCAAAAGCCTTCTTAGGAAGAAACTATTCTTTAACCAATAAGTATTTACTTAAGGGAGAAGGATTACAAAAAACATATAATTTAATTGTAGACTTACCATTACACTGTGGTGCTAGCATTTTATAAGGTAAAGCTGTTCAAGGGACTTCTCAGAAAATTGATAAATATGACAATATAGTTTTCTAAATAAAAGTTCAGGCTACATTAAATACAAGAAGGAAAACATTACAAAGGATTTGAATTTATAAACACTCAACTGAATAAAAGAAGACAATATCTTTTATGCCTAAACACAAGACTTAAAGTTCACGTTAGAGTGAGTTGTTTAATGTCTTAGCATTCACTGTAAAATATGTAGCCTTTTAAACTGAGGTTTTAAATATTAATATGTACAACGCATGCTGTTGCTTATATTTCTATAAAGCTAAATAATCCTTCACTTAGAGAAAGAGGCTGGTGGTGTTTGTGAGAAGGACATAAATGTACATCTTATGATATGAATAAATTGAATTAACATATGTAATAAATTCCTTCATCTGTAATAAACAACGAGGAAAGTCAAAGTAGCTGAAGAGTTTTTGTCTGGATAATGTCGCAGAAAGAAAAACCAATAAAAAGTCTTGCATTTTAGGATTTTATTTAAAAATACAACCTAGGGAATGTCATGGGCTACTCCAGATTCAGCCAAGTCACCCTTACATTCCGCATCAACTGTACAGTTCAAGGGACATTGATACTCAGAATGGCGAACCTGAAGCATTTGAAATTCTGACTGGTCTGCACAATCATGAAAATAAGATTGCATTACATCTGGTTGCATTTTTAAAAACCTCTCTATATTATTGTATCTTAATCCTTCACACTCACTAATGTATGTACTATAAGTGACCCTTCCAATTTCTAAGACGCACAGTCTTTAAAAAAATGGAGCTCATTGTGATGCTCATAGCCTTTGTTAGAATGGCCTAACCAACTTTCATTCTCCAAGGATTCCAAAGCTTTCTGGTTTAGAGAATTTCAGCCTAGTCATCTAAATGTCTCTGCTTGTTAAAGTAGACTTCAGTTTCTCTGTGTAAATTTGGACTGACCTCAAAGAAATTCTCATAAGAAGAGACCAGGGAGGAGTTATGGCCAACCTGGGAAATGGCTTATATCGTGTCCATGACTTATATCACTTCCATCCACATTCCATTGGCTGGAACTCAGTTGCATGGCCCCCGTCTAACTGCAAAGGAGCCTGAGAAATATAGTCTTTTCTTATGCCCAGAGAAAGAAAAGGGTATCAGTGAATCTATAACAAATCTCAGCCACAATGGTCTTTAGCAAAAGATTAGATAGAGATCATTTGCTTTTCCTCTCAATTACTTAGATTTGCACATTTCCAAGCTTGGTCTTCTGCACACATCTTAAGTATCTTCTTGACATCTCTGATCTGCTTTGTAGACTGAGTTGATCATTAGCACTTAGGGAGAAAAATAAAACACCGTCCAGTCCTTCCACAGCATTTTTAACTGATCTACATTTTAGGAAAATAACTTTAATTAGCTTCTGGTGGCATAAAGAAAAAAGTTTCCTGCTATTTGCCTAATAAACACTAGTCCTTAAACTTGTTTAGATTTATCCAAATGTCAAATCTAGACATGGAAAAAAGTATATAAATTTGTATAGGAAATTTCCAGAAAAGAAAGCTGAAAGGTTCTGTATAGACATTGTGTTATTTCAGTGGTACTAATTATAATTCAAAGCAAGACTACAAAGGTGTGAGACTTAACATAGCATATTACTAAAGTAGAAAAAAAGCTATTCATTGAAAAAAATAGGATCAGTGCTGTCTGTGAACTATTTGAGTAGACTATGGCTCTCTGGGTTGTCAAACATATATCTCTTTACTTATTTTTAACAGATAATTATAATTTTTTTATCCTCTGGTTCAAAAGTGTGAGAAGTATAAGTCTTCACTGTGAAATTAACATCAAGTAGCATTGGAGATGACTGTTCTTTTGTTATGCTCTTAGAGAGTTTGCAGTATATTGTGAAACTAGAAAACTGTGCCATAATTAATTGGGGGAGCTAGTCCAGCCACATGGACAGAATAATTCACTTGCACTTATGAAACTGATTGGTAGAGAGAATCTATTTTACTGTTGAGACCAAATAGATTTTTCATGATATTGTTATGCTAAGTTGAACATCACACCTTTTATGTTCTCTCCATTTGTCCTTGAATAAACATCAGTACAATAATAATCTAAATGGTTTGCAAGTGGTCATGAGCAGTTGCCCATCTGCTTTGGACAGAATTATTCAAATCAATTACATGAGCATAAAAGCCAAACAAATGTGGGTGAATCAACAACAGAAATGAAATGGATGATCTCTTAAGTTTTGTTCATCATATATAACCCCTTTAGTTACCAAAGATGGGTAAATTACACTCATTAACCTTGAAAAATTAGATGATTTGCACATAATAGATTTGAAACAATATCTTTCAATTCCTAGTTATGGCGAGGATTTTGTCCATTATGCAGCATAGTTTAATTGAAGGTCTACAAAGGGAATTGTTTTGATATGGTTTGTTTCTTCCTAGAGATTATTCCATAAAATTAGCTTGCATTTGTTTTCCACTCTGTAAGTCAGACTAAAAAATCCAATTGCTCAGTTATGCTTAGGAAAAAATGAACATTGACCATCCTAGCAGTAAAGAATGCATTTAGTTTAATGAAATCAGTACGGAACCTGTGGGCAGGAGCTTACCTTGAGGGAATCCAAAGGAAACACTATTTAAGCTTTCTATTGGGCATTTGTCAAGAAAGTCTTAAATTATTTATCACTGACATGAAAAAACCTATCAACGAAGAAAACTTGCATGTTGGAATAAAGTTAATCAAAATCTGAAACAGCTTTTCTGAAGCTGTTCTCCCATAAAAGTGAGACTTATTGAGATTACTTTTCTAGCCCTCAGCCAGTTGGGGAGATCATTACCGGGAAGCCCTGAGGGATGGGTTTTGGGTCCTGGTTCACTGTTTCTGGTAAACCGAGGTACTTCAACATCATTACATGTCAGTTGCTTCCTCCCTTGTCAGGGAAGCCTCTACTTTACAGGATCTGGGCAGAAAATTCCAGTGGCCATCCTCTCAGCATGGCTTTGGAGGAAACCATTGGCCACAGTTTCTCTAAACAGAAAAGGCTATGCATGAAGAAACAGGCTTAGATTACAGAATGAGAGTATTATATTGGCATAGAAAGAATGATTTGGTGGTTTGATTGATTGAACTGAAGTAGACTTTGTAAGTTGATAATCAAACTGTGATGGTTAATTTTATGCATCAATTTGGCTGAGCTAAGGGATACCCAAATAGCTGGTAAAACATTATTTCTGGATGTGTCTGTGAGGGTGTTTCCAGAAGAGATTAGCATTTCAGTGGGTAGACTGAGTAAAGATGATCACCTTTATTTACCATTGTGGGTTGGCATCATCCAATCCGTTGAGAGCCTGAATGGAACAAATAGGTGGAGGGAGGGCAAATTTGTTTTCTGTTGAGCTGGGACATCCATCTTCTCTTGCTCTTGGACTTTGGTGCTCCTAGTTCTGAGACTTTTGGGTTTGGCCTGGAGCTACACCACTGCCTTTCCTGGCCTCTAGCTTACAGATAGCAGGTCACTGGACTTCAGTCTCCGTAATTTTATGAGCCAATCTCATAATGAATTTCAATCTCTCCCTCCCTCCCTATCTCTCTCTCTCTCTCTCTCTCTCTCTCTCTCTCTCTCTCTCTCTCTCTCTCCATTCATCCTATTGCTCTAGAAAACCCTTACTAACGGACACACCTAGGATATCTCATCAGATGATACCAGCCTCAACAAAAGATGCCTTAGTCCCCTTTCTGTGCTGCAAATCTACTTAAAATGACCACAGAAAAATTATTTTCTTTCTATCCCTATCTTTTGTCACTGTTTTTCATTTATCTCATGCTAACTTTGAGTACTTACTCTGTGCTAGGCCCTCTGTTAAAAGCTTTGCATCTTTTATATTATTCATACCCTCCCCCGGTTTCTTCCACAGTGAGATGTGATATAAATCTAGCACATTTGAAGCCTTGAAGTTTTAGCTCATTCTGACAGTATGTCTGGGCAATCTTTCTAATTTCCATTTTCCATCTTTCTGCATTTTTTTTTTACTAGCACCTGCACACATCTTGATTTCTTAATCACTCTGGGTTGTTGCTTACCATTGTTATGTTTCCAAAGCTCTTCGTGCATTAGGATTAATCCAGAGGACTTAAGCTTGGCACTGGGGGAGTTAAAACACTTGAGGAGTAGTGTACGTCCTTAATTAATACAAAAAGAAGAATCACTTATAATTTATTAAAAATAACCAACGCTGATCCAAATAACATTTTTGGAGTAAATGGGTATGTAGTGAACAGTCTTCCACGGTTCCTCATTCACTGATTCTTCCTGCTGGTGTGAGGGCTGTTCAAAATAGCACTTCACTTTTTGGTTTATTTATTAAGATCCTGCACTCAACTAGAAGAAATTAGCCTCCTAGAGGTGAATCACTTCCTACCTACACTGCAAAGAAGAAATCTGTTCCTACAGCAAAGAAGAAAATCCTGCACACATTCCTGAGGCAGACAATAAAGAAAAGATCAAATAGGTTTATTGAGTAGCCTATGCCAAGTGTGAAATAAGACAGCTGGATATTTAAGTAATGTGGACTGTAGTGTCTGAAAGAGTGATCTCGTTACTACTCATTAGACAAGGGGTATGTCCGAGATGGGAGCATGATGAGTTTTTTGGTGAACTTTTAAACTCAAAGCTCTTTAGTAATTGAAAAATGGAAGAGCTTGAAGAAAAGTGTTTCCCCCAGGTAGGATAGTCTGAAAGCTAATAGCGTAACTGCACTGGAAGAGACATGAGAGAGCTCTAGTCAAGCCCTGTGTCAGGTATGTTAAAATCATCCTGCTGTGAATCAAAGTCTTTGCTTTAATTATCTGTAAAATGCTCTGGCAGCAGGAATGTTTCTCTTCCCTCCTGTTCGCATCGAGTGTACTGGCTGCTGGTTTATTGCATCAGAATTTTCAAAGACTGCCCNACAAAAGACTTTAATGGTGGTGTCTCCAGACTTTTATACCTTCTTGAAAGATGATGCAATACTTTGAGCAATGCTATATGGAAACTGAAGGATTATGTAACAGTGATGATTTATTTTACTAGTACTTTCTTCTTCTAGGTGATTCTACCATTGTTCCATTTCCTTATTATTACTTTAGTCTTTTTAAGCATAGCTGGAAATAATTGATTAGTGATGGTTAAATAATTCTTGGGATGATGAAATAGCAAAATATTTCAAAAGATGTAGGAAAAGTTAAGTCACTGAGATCCCATAATGCACCTTAGAGTTACAAAAGGGTCTAATGGACCTATATGGGAATCGAAAGACACGAGTTTTATTCTATTTTCAAAAAGTACATTTTCTCTTAACCTCTTACAGAATATTAGGTGAGATTAAAAGTCATGAAATATCAATTCTTATAATTAGAACTGCTCAAAAAAGAACCCAAAATGAAAATTTTGTCCATTGGACATGGATGGTATCTCTAGGATTAAAGCATCATATGATGTTTTCAGTTAAAGTCACAGAAAAAAATTGAAATATTTCTTAGAGAACTAAAAACTTCATAAAGGCCAACTGTTCATCAGTCTAGATCACAGGGTCAGAGTTTCCTGTCCATGCTTTTTTTGCAGTGCTCCTCATCCCAAAAAGGGCTGGGCGAGTGTTCTTGGAGATCCTAACACTTAAGCCACAGATAATTGGTCAAGGGGTGGAGTTGACCCAAGTTGAGAATACAAATCCCCCTTTTCCAGATTTTGAATCATAAGAAACAAATACGAGACACTGGAGCCAGAGCTAGGTCAGAGCTAGCAGCACACGGAGCCCGAAGTCTAGAGCAGGGCTATATTGCAAAGAAGCAAGAATAGAAGACATTTTCAGAGAAGCCCTGTTACAAATGGGTGAAGCAGATGTGCCGGATCCAGACAACATGGTTCAGTGATGGGGAAAGGGTGACAAAACCTGACTGAACTTCCCACAACTTGAAATATTCATTCTTTGTAACAACACCCCTTTACTTAAATTAGAAGTGNGCCACTCGGCCAGCCCAAAAGAGTTCATTTATTAATTTACAACATATATTTGTGTTCGGCTGCTATCAAATAAAGGTCATAATTGGAAAATTGAATCACAGTGTTTGGATTTTTTAAGGTAATTCTTCCCCCATGGGAATTTTCTATTTTGTGAGTTATGTGTCTGGTGTATTTTTTGGAAGACAAATGTATTTTCTATAGTTTACAGTAAATGGTTAGCTTTGAGTGGAAATCAGTTATATTCACACATGTACATGTGTGTTAGATGTGTAAGAACAGGGAGGGTGGAGAGATAGAAGTGCCTGTGTTTCCCCAAGTGTTTTCATGAAAACGTTCCAACTCTTCAAAACGGTGGAAAAGAAATATGCTGAAAAATAAAGTTCTTCAACCACAAAATAAATCATGCTTTTGTGCTGGAATTGCTCACATGGAGATGATTTTCCAGATAGGCAATAAGCATGATATTTAAATAAATTATGTAGTTTGTTAGAAGAAACTGGGTGTTGTGAGGAAAGAAGAAAATAGAGCAAGTGAGAGGAATCGGAGTCTGGGGATAGAAGAAAAGCAGGATGTACTTGCATCGGGGTTGAACTCATTGTAGTGTTGTCAGATTTAGAAAACGAAACAATAGGATGCCCAGTAAATTGTGAATTTCAGATAAACAATGATTAATTTTTTTAGTATATGTATGTCCCATGCAGTATTTGGGACATACTTACACTAAGATGCTATACATTTGCTTATCTGAAATCCAATTGTATTTTTGAACTGGTGCCTTGTATATTTTTCTGGCACCCCTAATGGCATTGAGAGTGAGATCTGAGCACAGATAGGAAGGGGGTGTATGGCTGTAATCTAGGGAGAGAGTGGCCAGGCTGAGAGGGGGAGCGTGGCAGGTGCATTCCAGACAGCCAGGAGGCCAGTATGGCTGGGGCTGAGGAGTGAAGAGATTCCCAAGAAGGGAGAGGGCAGGAAGATCATGTAGGGCCCTCAAGGCCTTTAGGATTTTGTTTTCCTCTTGAGCGAACTAAGAATTCATTGTAAGGTTTTGAGCAAAGAAGTGATGTGAACTGACCTCCGATTTTAAGGGATCACTCTGGCCGCTGTGTTGAAAACAGAGAACCGAGGGGCAAGGACAGAGGCAGGGGAACCTCAGGAGGATCTTGTGGTAATCCGGAGGGTTAGTGTGATGGTGGCTCAAATTGGCATGGTAGCAGTGAAGCCAAGAGAAATGGTTGGATTTTGAGTATATTTTGAAGGGACAACAGAATTCTCTGACAAATTGAATGTGAGTGTGAAAGAAAGATAGGAGTTAAAGATAGGAATTAAAGGTGGTTTAATTTTTAATTTTTTATTTTTATTGGAAACTGTGTTTTTCCAGGACCCACCAGCTCCAAGTCAAGTAGTTGTTTTAATCTAGTTGTGGAGGGCACATCTCAGTGGCCCATGTGGGGATCTAACCGGCAACCTTGGTGTTAGAGCACTGCACTCTAACCAACTGAGCTAACCGGCCACCCCTACAGGTGTTTTTTGTTTTTTTTTTATTTTTGTCTTTGTGGTTTTTTTTATCTGAGGGCCTGGAAAGAAGGGAGTTGTCACCCACTGGGATGAGAAAGATGTGACTGGAGCATGTCAGAGGAAAAGATCAGGAGTTTAGTTTCAAAAGTGCTGAGTTTGATGTGACTCGAGACATCTAAGCAGCAACTTTGAATGTCCACTTGATAGGAATCTGGTCCCGACAGGAGATGGATTTTTTTCTATAATCTCCATTTAGATCAGCATTCCCCAAGAGAAACGGCTTGTCACAATCCTCTTAAGAAAATTTTTGCTCCATCCTTAGTTTTAGTTAGAAAATATCTTCCTACGAACCTATTGGTTTGTTTAGTTTCCTATTATCCTTCCATCACTGTTGAAAGATAGGATGAGGGGTGACATTTAAAACATTTCTTCACTTTTTACCCTCTGAAATTCAGGAAAATGGGACGAGTCTCTGTTTCTACACAAGGCCCCTGCTAGAGAGATTTTTCTCATATTTGTTTTTGAGGATCCCATTTTGGCTCTTTTCCAATCAGGATGCAAACAGGATTTAAAGGCACACAAGCGTGTAGGCCAGGGGTTGGCCAACTTTTGAGACAGAAGAGCTGCCAAGGGTTAGCAAACTGCGGCTCGCAAGCCACATGCAGCTCTTTGGGTATGTACATGTGGCTATGAAGTAAAATTGAAAATGAAAATAAAACTATCATAGTTTCATTTATAAAATGTTTAAAGGATATGATTTACATAATGGTAATTATGTAAAAGTATATTTATAGCTCTTGAATAATTTTTAAATTGTTGTAAGGGACAGGATTGTCTCCTCCAGGGGTCGGCCAACTTTTGAGACTGAACGTACCCAAAGAGGCTTATGTGGCTCGCGAGCCGCAGTTTGCCGACCCTGGTCTAGGCCAAAGCTTGCTGGTTTCTGAGTTCATATGGAATATGTAGCAATTCCTAATAGGAGATTGTGGTCAGGACATTTGGAAAACAAATATTTTGAAACTAATGTATCTAAGGTCTTTAGATTTCAGGGACCTAAAAGCTAAGGCTAGGTTGGAGAAGGTTAGATCTAAAAGAAAACATCATATTTCAATTTACTCCCAAGAGAGATTCTGATTTTATTTTACAGGATTTTATAGTGTTAAATAATTTTAAATTACATGAAACTTTGTTAAATAACTCTAAAAGCGTTGGATTAGAAATGAAGTAATTTTGTTTTAATCCTGATTCTTTAACTTAGTTAACCATGAAGTCTTTGGTCAAATCCTTTAACTTTTGATATGTCCCGATTCTGACATTTAAAAAATGAGGAATCAGTATAGCTGTTTACCCCTTCCTAGAGTAAGAATGAGATATAATTTAGATTAATATATGAGCGAGCACTTTGAAAACATAAAGTACTCTACAAATTCAAGGTATTATTTCCCTATTGTCAGCAGTATTGTTGAATCCAAGAAGAACTTCTTCTAATCATTGACATAAAACATACAATTTGGCTTATTAGCAAACTATGAAACAGAGTCAGGGACATATTTTTATTTCTTGAAAGAAGAGTGTTGTTTCAGTAATGGTGTTTCATTGATGAAATGAACAACAGTTTAAATGTTGAGTAAGGTCTAATTTTTATTATATTTCCCATTTGAAGTTTCAGATTTGTAATTATTTTGCTGAGAGCAAGAAGTTATCAGAGAGNACCACTGCCTTTCCTGGCCTCTAGCTTACAGATAGCAGGTCACTGGACTTCAGTCTCCGTAATTTTATGAGCCAATCTCATAATGAATTTCAATCATGTGTATACTCTCTCTCTCTCTCTCTCTCTCTCTCTCTCTCTCTCTCTCTCTCTCTCTCTCTCTCCATTCATCCTATTGCTCTAGAAAACCCTTACTAACGGACACACCTAGGATATCTCATCAGATGATACCAGCCTCAACAAAAGATGCCTTAGTCCCCTTTCTGTGCTGCAAATCTACTTAAAATGACCACAGAAAAATTATTTTCTTTCTATCCCTATCTTTTGTCACTGTTTTTCATTTATCTCATGCTAACTTTGAGTACTTACTCTGTGCTAGGCCCTCTGTTAAAAGCTTTGCATCTTTTATATTATTCATACCCTCCCCCGGTTTCTTCCACAGTGAGATGTGATATAAATCTAGCACATTTGAAGCCTTGAAGTTTTAGCTCATTCTGACAGTATGTCTGGGCAATCTTTCTAATTTCCATTTTCCATCTTTCTGCATTTTTTTTTTACTAGCACCTGCACACATCTTGATTTCTTAATCACTCTGGGTTGTTGCTTACCATTGTTATGTTTCCAAAGCTCTTCGTGCATTAGGATTAATCCAGAGGACTTAAGCTTGGCACTGGGGGAGTTAAAACACTTGAGGAGTAGTGTACGTCCTTAATTAATACAAAAAGAAGAATCACTTATAATTTATTAAAAATAACCAACGCTGATCCAAATAACATTTTTGGAGTAAATGGGTATGTAGTGAACAGTCTTCCACGGTTCCTCATTCACTGATTCTTCCTGCTGGTGTGAGGGCTGTTCAAAATAGCACTTCACTTTTTGGTTTATTTATTAAGATCCTGCACTCAACTAGAAGAAATTAGCCTCCTAGAGGTGAATCACTTCCTACCTACACTGCAAAGAAGAAATCTGTTCCTACAGCAAAGAAGAAAATCCTGCACACATTCCTGAGGCAGACAATAAAGAAAAGATCAAATAGGTTTATTGAGTAGCCTATGCCAAGTGTGAAATAAGACAGCTGGATATTTAAGTAATGTGGACTGTAGTGTCTGAAAGAGTGATCTCGTTACTACTCATTAGACAAGGGGTATGTCCGAGATGGGAGCATGATGAGTTTTTTGGTGAACTTTTAAACTCAAAGCTCTTTAGTAATTGAAAAATGGAAGAGCTTGAAGAAAAGTGTTTCCCCCAGGTAGGATAGTCTGAAAGCTAATAGCGTAACTGCACTGGAAGAGACATGAGAGAGCTCTAGTCAAGCCCTGTGTCAGGTATGTTAAAATCATCCTGCTGTGAATCAAAGTCTTTGCTTTAATTATCTGTAAAATGCTCTGGCAGCAGGAATGTTTCTCTTCCCTCCTGTTCGCATCGAGTGTACTGGCTGCTGGTTTATTGCATCAGAATTTTCAAAGACTGCCCTCACTCCCATTCCCAGGAAGCTAAAGTCAGTTAGACGTTAAGTCTCTCTGCAAAAATGTATTCTTCAATAAAGGCCACTGTGGGAACAAAGGTGTACTGATTTATATAGTTGACCTGCCTGCCTAAATGATGCTGTGTGAAAGCCCCAAGAGGCCAGACAGGGGCTAAGAAAATTACTAAATTTGGCTTTGCCTCTCTCCCCTTCCTTTTGTGCCATCTTTTTTCTTTGCTGCATTGTTAATAAGTAGTAAGGCACCTATAGTTAGAAGAGAAAGGCTCACACATGACTCGCACCATGTCCTATGGAGAGGATATATGTGCTTTCACTTCACCATCACTTTGCTCAACTAAGCCAGGTTTTTTTTGTGTTAGTTTGTTTCTGTTTTTTGCCTGTTCATATATAGCCCGTGAAAAACCTGTTAAATATGTGTTAGTTTGGAGGCTGACCCCTGATCCTTAGTTCTCAAAACACCTCAACAATTATTCAAAAACTATTGAGCATATACACAATACTCTGTGGTATGTCGGATATACGGCCCTTGTTCTCTTTACCTAAACAGGTTCACCTGCTTCCTGGCTAGCTGGCCGCCTCTCTGAGGCAGGTTAACCTGGGCCAGCATTCTTCTCTCACACCCTTCCCGTCAGAGTTCAATAAATCTGTGTCCCATTTCGTGATGTTTCTGGTAGCTGATGAGCCATTTAATGAGATGTGTCAGGTAATGCAACCACTCATATGAATCTAAAATCTCTGTGAGATAGTAAGGAAGTTGGCTTCAGGATGGAGATATTTTTGTGCCTCTCAAATATCAGTATGTGGGTGACCATTAACTGGCCCTGGATTAGCCAGTGTCTTTGAAAGAGCATGAATTGCTTCTTCAGAGGGACTGTATCTCCCTCCAAAGAGAGTCTGTATGCTAGAATTTGGGGCACAAACCTGAATAAAAGTTTCTTTGGGGGAGAGGAGACCCACTGTTCCCCGTAGCAAGGAATATTACTTTGCCAGGCAGCCAACTCTACTAAAAGCAGCTGGAATTCAGAGGAGTTGAATACTGATCAAACCTCCTTGGCCAATGACAAAGACCAGGCTATGTGAAAGGGGTTGTCTTAAATAAGTTAATAAGTGGACTTCTTTTCGGCAACATTTTATCTTTAATATTAGTACCTCAGCAAAAAGGCCATCTCTTGACTTCTGTAGTTAATAGAAGCTATGTTTATGGTTGTACTTACGGTATTTCAAAAAATTCAAAGTTGATGATCTCCAAGCTCCATGTCTCTTCATTGGATAAGCAAATTGCCTCTTTTGTTCCTATCAAAAGGGTAATTCCTTTTCATTTAGGTTTTCTAATTAATTTTTCCCTTTTCCTTTAGCTGACCATTTCCCCCTTTATTCTGTTTTTTATTCAAGGTTACCTCAGCCTTTCCTCTTCTCACCTGCTGCCTAACTTAGCTGTACTCCAAATGTACTTACAGGATTTTGTTGAGGCGAGAACATGGGCTTCAGAGAAGGTGGAGAAGGCAGGGTAACCAACCCTGCCCCTGAAAGAGGACAGGACTCACTTTTCTGAATCTCAAATTTCTTATCTGCAAATAAGAATAATAATATATAACTTCTCTGCTTAATGTAAGGATTAAATGAGATAATGCATGAGGAGATCTTCATCCTTTTCTGGCTTGAGTGGGAGTATTCACAATTGTCAGTTTCTGCCAGCTCTTTTTTCCTTTGTCTCCCTTTGAAACTCTCACCTCCATTTTAAGGGTGAGGTAAAGTGTAGGGTTAGTATTACTGTTAGTGTTGGAGTTTAGTGTTTGGTTTAGGTTTGTGATAGAGTTAGGGTTACTGTTAGGTATAGGGTTAGGGCTACAGTTAGGTTAGGTATTGAGTTAGGGTTAGGGATAGGGATAGGTTTAGGATTACAGTTAAGGTTACAGTTAAAAATTTAAGGTTAGGTTTAGAATTAGCAGAAACTCACAGAATCGAATAAAATTACAGATGTTTGCTATACAGATAACTTTAAAAACTACATTTGAACAGACCATAATAAGATATTTAAAACAGGTTTACTTTGGTTTCTTCAAAAGGACCCTTTTCTGAAATATTTACTTTGAGACCTAGAGTTTAAAGTAAGACCCTGTTTATAATAATAACTTCTTAATCAAGTGAAATGTACCAAAGCATAGTAAGCTAGTCACACTGTAGCCAGAAGCCAGAGTAATTTTTCTACTTTGTGAGTCTCATCAGACCATGCCCTACTCCAACCTGCTCCTTAAGCTGATTTACAAGTTCCTTCAAACCTGGGCCCTTCTTCCCTCTCAAGGGTGTATCTCTCCCACTCTCTCCTCCCCAGTACTTGACTGAGGGCTACTGACTCTGCAGCTAGACAATGACAATGTGTTGAATGATAAACAGATGAGTCAATCAACAAAGAACAAGGTGGTTACATATTCCATACCTTGCATTGAACTCTAGAAATCCATAGGTGGCTTTCTTGCTGCTGCTGCAAAAGAGTTTATTTATTTATTTACTTAAGATTTTTATTGGGGAATTGGGGGATGGGAACAGCGCTGGGGAATTGGGGGAAGGGGAACAGACAAGTTGCTGT
>NW_017731440.1:2802736-2806767 GCF_001890085.2 Hipposideros armiger | reverse complement strand
TTTAAATGTTGAGTAAGGTCTAATTTTTATTATATTTCCCATTTGAAGTTTCAGATTTGTAATTATTTTGCTGAGAGCAAGAAGTTATCAGAGAGACTTTATGGGGGAATAGGCACCTCCCAATGTTGATCTTGTCTCCATATAGCAGAGCGCTAGTATAGTCAGGTGGAAACATTAAAAACAAATCAGTTGATCAATTTATTTAACACATATTTTAATGTCCCATCTATATCATTGTCTGTATCCCCCTGAGCTTTGCACAACACTTGTCCTCGGTTTGTTTGTTCACACTTGTTTTTTCAGTTAAAAGTAGTGAACATTTGGCATGTGGTGCTCAATATTTTTAATTGAGCTAAAGTAGTCTAAGCCAATCATAGAAATGTAATTCCCTTGCCAGTGATTGGTTTACATGTGATGCAGTTCTAGCCAATGAGATGTAAGAGGATGTCTCATAAAAAATGAGACACCTGAAAGGAAATACTGCTTTTTATGCTGTCCTACATTGTTTGATCCAGATGTGACACTTGGAATATGGCAACCATTTTGCCACCATGAAGGCCTAAGGTGACAGAGCAAAAAGATGGGATGAACCTGGGCCTTCAGTGATACTATTACAGAACTAAATCATTAACCAAACTTGGATTTCTCCTTATATGTAATAATAAACCCTCCCATATTTAAGCCAGTTGAGTAGGAGTTTTCTGGATTTGTATACAATTTGATACACAACTCTAATACTGTTTAGCTCTTCAGGTTATTCTTATTCATATATTCTCTTGATCATGTTAGTTATGCTTCTTGGGCATTTTCAAATCCCCCTAGTTTTCTTGAAAAGAAGCATCTAAGGACATACACTGATTAACCATTCTGAGTGCAGAGATTTTGTTTTATGTGTGTATCAGTATATACCAACCCCATCATAGTGCATATTATTCAATGACTGTCCACTGAATAAATTAATTTTCCATAATTATTTTTTTATCATAATGGTATATGGGGCTGATAGCCTCAAGCAACAGACTAAGGATAACATAATGCCCTTTCAATTCCCTTTTTCTGATACTTTATAAAGGTCAGAAGCCATGACTTTTCAAGCATCAGCCATATTTTTTTCCTCCAGATTTGTTTATTGGCATGAGAATTCATCTATACTTATCTTTCTGTTGATTCAGAAAAATGAGATAGAATTCCAAGAGCAAAGGGGGAAACAGGCAGTGAATAACACCTATTTAATAGGCTGCCACATGAAGGTGAAGCTCTTTTGCAACAGGGAACTTCAGAGCCCACACACTTCCTGTGCTTTGAAGCCCTAAATGTTTAAATTAACTGAGATGATACAGGAAAGAAACAGAATCGTCACAGTAAAAAAATGAACATATATTTTAGGCTAGGTTATACTTTTCTACCTACCACTTGCTATATCTGGTTCTATGTGTAATAAATAAATAACGTGCTAATTTGCATCCCTGTTTTCAAATTACAAACAGTAACCCTCTGGGGTAGCTTGTTTGCCAAGGTTGGAAGCTATGTGCTTGGAAAGCTACTCATTCCAGAGGCTGCCACACGTAGTTCAGGGTACCACCCAAGATATAGAGTAGAAGCAACTTAGGTGTCCCTCATTTGGGGAATAAACAAATAAAATCTAGTTTATCCATACATTTGAAATATTAAATAGCAGTTAAAATAGGTAAAGTAGATCTACATAAATAGTATGGTTAAAACTCAAAAACAAATGTTCAGTGAAAAGTAGCAAGTTTCAAGTATGATACGATTTATATCATGTGTTAAAAACAAAACAATATTTAAAAATGCATGAGAATGATGCACACCAACTTCAGGATGGTGGCGGGGAGAGGGAAAGGAGGGGGGACAGGTGGGCAGAATTGATTTTCACTGTATCTGTACTTGGCCTATTTCTTTAAAAATAAAAATTTGAAGTAACTATGGCAAATGTTAATATTTGTTAAAGCTAGGTGGTGGGACATGGTTGTCTCATATACATTGTCTGTACTTTTCTGTGTTTTTGAAACAGTTCATATTTTTTTTAAAGGGGGGGCTAATTTCACAATTCTAGAATGGCAAAGATCTGTTATTCGTTAATCCCTTCTGTGTGATAGTCTAAACTTATATCAATATTCAAATTCAATTTTAAGATAACTTGGAAAAAATATTTCCTAGTGATTTATAGTAGTATACATAAAGGTCATCCTAGCAAGGCCATTTAAAGACAAGAAAATAGTACTTATAATAAAGTCAATTTCTCAGGCAATAGTTCTGTGCTTACCAAAAGCTGCAAATTATAAGAAATAAGTAACAACATTTGAAGTATTTTGTCCTACAAGGATGGGTTGTGTTTGAAACTATCCCAACTTTTTACACAGAGGAAGCAGTTTGCCAGCTACTTCAACTATGTTTTTTAAAAAGCAGAAACATGAACATTTTGTAATCCAAGGATTTTCTCACAGCTTAATCATTCCTGTTGACTAAAGTTTCCTAGAGGAAGTGTGTGAGGAAGTGATCTCACATGTCTAAGTTTCTTGGAACCATTTAAAAAAGAAGCTGTTGAAAGTGACTTTATATTTAAGATATAAAATATATCAACTCTCAATATAACAGGAAAAAGAGTCATCATCATTTACCATCTGGATCCAATGAATCTTAGAATTAAAAAAATAAATAAATAAATAAATAAATATATATATATATATAGTCATTCATGGATAATTTGCAGAAGTATAAAGGGATAGCTTAATTAGAAACTTTAATAAGAATTTAAGCATAGTAAACAATTTTTATTTCACATTTTTTAGACTTTGAAATTATATATCCTTGAGGGCCAGCCGAGTGGCTCAGTGATTAAGAGCTAGCTTAAGAGTTTGAGCTCTGAGCAACACCGGTTCGATGCCTGGCCCAAGCTGAGCTGCCGCTGTGCTGCCAACAGGTGGCATGATGGCTCAGCTAAAAAAAAAATAAAAAAATTATATATCCTTGAAGTGGGCAGTGTCGGTTGAATGTAACTAACTGCTCATCACCTGTTATGAATGAACCTGGAACATATTCATCTTGTGAATAGTGACTCCCAATTTCAAATACATTTTTATTAGGTTCTAGCTTATCATTACTTCTGGTTCTTCTTGCACTTGCATCACCAAAATGTAATACTTTAAAAAAAACTTTGATGGCATAATTTTGTTTAAGAAGGATGGCAATTACTGGAAAACATTTTAATTTTTGGATTTATAAGCACCAATTAGAATGACCAGTTCAATATATTTTTTTCATTTCTACATCATTTATTTCCTTTCAGTCACCTTTGTATACATAGCTGTTTTCAGAATTTTTCAACTTAGGAACTATATCAAGTAAGTTTTGGTGGCTAAACATCATAAAAGGTGAAAGAATACAGCCACACTGTCCATTTAGCAGAATTAGATGATCCAGTCGCTTGTCATAAAATATTGCATGATGAACCCCTTTCTATTGAGTAAATGCCTGAAAATACTGTATTTCCTTGTTGTCCTTAGAAATATATGGTTCACTCATCCATTCGAGTTTGAGAAAACTCTTTAGAATATGCATCTGTAGACTCAAGGTCTGAGGTTTTGTTTACATGGTCAATTTCATCAATATCATTAAAATCTAGAGTATTGTCTTCTGTCTCTTTGCATCCACCTTTAATAATTGTAAAAATCTGATTCCTTTAATAATTGTAAAAATCCTTGTATTAATTTTCTTCTACTTGCCATTATGATTAAAATGAAAACTTCTAAACTCTCAACTGTGTTCCTTGAAAGTCTAAAACAAAAGACTTTAATGGTGGTGTCTCCAGACTTTTATACCTTCTTGAAAGATGATGCAATACTTTGAGCAATGCTATATGGAAACTGAAGGATTATGTAACAGTGATGATTTATTTTACTAGTACTGTCTTCTTCTAGGTGATTCTACCATTGTTCCATTTCCTTATTATTACTTTAGTCTTTTTAAGCATAGCTGGAAATAATTGATTAGTGATGGTTAAATAATTCTTG
>NW_017731440.1:2791929-2800036 GCF_001890085.2 Hipposideros armiger | reverse complement strand
TTGGGTTCAGTCTGCACCATGGAAGCTCCAAGCCATGAACAGGCCAAGGCTATGGAAACAGGCTAACAAGTCGCCCCGTGTGGGGAAGCAGAAATGAAGAGGCTGTCAGAAAAAGCAGTTCAGAGAGAGAATAAAGCTGACGCATAGACAATTATGTGTAAAATAATGAGGAAGGAGAAAGGGAATGAGAAAGGAGGACAGCAGAAAACAAAGAGAACAGAGGGCAGAGACTAGACATTAAGAGACAGAGCCAGAGGCAGCGAGAGAGACAAAGAAATGAACTGTCAATGATTTTCCTAGATACCACAATGTCCAGCTATGCTTCCTGCAATTAAATTCCAGATTTCTGATTCTTTCTAACAACTCCTCTTTTACAAACTACTTTAGGTAGACTTGATTCTCGCAACCAAACATTTCTGGAGCTAAACCTCTGCTTCTTGACTCTAGCTGTATCTTTTAAATGTTTAATTTGCAACTATGAAAATATATGTACTACCTAACATAAAGGGACTGTAAAAAAGTGAGGCTCTCAAGGAACAGGGGCTATAATTGACTTGTAACACCTTAACTAATTTTCAAGGACAGACTGGACTTTATAAAGTAGCTAACATTTATTGAGCACTTCCTTTGGACCACTTTCGAAAGCTGTACATGCAGGATCTCACCTATTCTTCCTGACCAGCGCAGGTGTTATCATCACTCCCATTTTACATGTAAGAAAATTAAGGCATGGGCCGGCCAAGTGGCACGTTGGTTAAGAGTTGGCTTAAGACACCAGCTCTGGGCAGCAGGACCCCGGTTCGGATCCCACATGAGAGCCAGTGACGCTGCGCCCTCTACAGCTAAGAGATGGTGAACAACAGCTCGACCTGGAGCTGGGCTGCCGTGAGTTGCCAGAGACAGCATAGGCTGCAGTGGGGCTGCAGTGAGCTGCCGTAAGCTACCATGAGCAGCCAGCGTGAGCTGCCAAGAGCCGCCGTCCAGTGACTGGTGACCGATCTTCGCCTCACCCAGGAAGAGCACAATGATAATACCAACATGGGCCAGTGAAGCGACGTCCTCTACAACTAGACTGAGGAACAAAAGGACAACAACTTGTCTGTTCCCCTCCCTGATTCCCCAACGATCTTCCCCTCCAATTCCCCAATAAAAAAAAAAAATCTAAAAAAAAAAAGAAAATTAAGGCAAAGAGAGATTCATAAGTAACTTGCTCAAGGTCACACAGTCAATAAGGGTATAAAGGTGGAATGTGTTTATTTACATTAAAATTGACATTTGAAAAAAGTATATGCATTCATTTGTCAATAAATTTTTGTTGAACGCCTATTAAGTACAGAGTACTGATTTAAACTAATAAACTGGTTAACAACATTGTAACAAATATAAAGTCCTTTTAAATATCACTATTCAAAACAAATCTTCCTTTCTGTTACACACTTACACACACACACACACACACACACACACACACACACAAAGATGCACTTTCAAGTTCTTTAATTTCCAAAATACCTCCTTTAAAACAGAAGGAAATAAATTCTGACAATGCTATTTTCGATGCATTAACTATTTTGAAATTCACTGGCATGACTATCTGAAGATTACTTGCTGCAAGCTAGGCTCACGTGAAAAGAAACTTTGACCTCGGAGGGAAATCTACGTTGATAACTATATATCCATTTAATGAACTGCAGCGTAAGGTACACACATGTACACACAAAAAGGAAAATGACAAGGAGGAGAGGAGTTTCTCATGGGAGGTGGTGAGTTGCCATGGATTCTGCTTCTCTTGATTTTTGGAGCAGGGCTTGCCTGAGAGCACTGATTTTCTCATCAAGTTCAGCTAGTGAATAGTTCTGCTGTAAACAATAAGAACGCAAACTGCTGAATAAGATCCCAAAGTATCTTAATACAGATAAAGTGCTAAATGAGCTATAAATATTTAAAATATCCAAAAGCATGGTAAATGTCTCTTTTCCTCATGAGAATAATTTAAATATTGAACTGTGTATGTTGACTATATCATAAATTTAAAGGTAAAAAATAACAAGGTTTAAATATGTGTTTATCTTTCCTAATGACTAAGCTCTCCTAGACCTTTTATACTTTGAAAGGATTGTAAAAACTTTTTAAAAAACTGACTATTCTCATAATCAATAGTAAAAATAAATAAATAAATAAAACTTTAGAAGTGGTTTAAGTGCTTGAAACACCTGGAAACTCTCCTTTGTTGTATCAACTGCAACCAACTGCCTCTCCTGGAAAGAATGGACACTCTCAAAAATTTACAATAAAAAATAAGTAACATGCTATTCTTAAAAAAAATAAACAAACCTAAATATTTTTAAAGTTCTCCCCAACTTTAAGTTTATATTACCACCACTGAAGACACTAATTATGATTCAACTAACTAAGGTAATAGGACTGTGGACAGGAGTGGGCTGAAGTCAGCCTCTGCCAAACAGTCTTTTCTGATTTAGATACTGCTATTAGTGGTGTCTGCAAAAGGGGGAGGGGGTGAAATCTAAATTACTTAAGCATTTATTATTTTTAAGCATTTTGTAACTGATATATACTTCTACTATTAATTCTGAATACAGACTTTTATATTTATTAGGCCCATCTGAGTCATCCCATGCCCCTGATATAAAATTATTTTTCTAATTCAAGTACATTAATTTATGCTGCGCTTTTTTTAGTCCTAAATCCCAAGGCATGACCTAAAAAACCACCACAGTAGAAACTTTTATTAAGAAAATTATAAAACTGATCAAACTATTTCAGAAGCCAAAATGAAAATGCAGTAACTTACTTGAGGTGGTTGAATTTTTCTTCTTTTTCCAGAAAAGTTCTAGATTAAAAGTAAAAAAAAAAAAAAAAAGTTAAGTAATTAATGCTTAGAAAATCTAAACCATTTTCCTTTATAGAAGACTGAATACAATATAAAGAGAACCCTGGCAGAAATAAAGCCCACAAACTCACCAAGTGAGCACTGTCTGCCACCAACGGGCACCTTCTAGTATTTTGGAAGTTACCGTCCACAGAAACTATTAACAGGGTAGTAACATCACAGCAACACGCTTGTCCCTCGTCATACACACTTTCCCATTAATTCTCAGCTTCTAAAGAGGCTGACTGATTGTGGAAAGAGGTGCTCTGGGGATTTTCTTAGTCTCCTTTTTCATAATCTATCCATCCCAGGATATTGAACAAATGAAAACAGATTGGAAGAGCAGGCCAATGGGTGAAAATACACACAGACAAACCTGACTGACTACACTGGACCCTGTGGTTGTGTGAACACCTGTCCACTGTTCCACCATTCCACCATGTGATGCTGAAATGCAGCTCCCGCCCCACTGGTCTTGTCCATGACTGGAAAGGGCATGGACCCGATGTTGGTCAATGAGTAAGGCGAGGTCTGTTGGGAATCAACAGGGGAACTGCTCAAAAAAATCCTCACTTCTGAGAGAAAACCCTCACAGGGGGCGGTTCCTCTGGACACCGCTGTGTTCTGGATAGGTCGTCCTGCCATCTTCCCTAGGAAAAAGTCAACTCCAAGCAGAGCCGAGAGGGGAAAGAGCCCGATTCTCTGACAATCATGATTTAGCCGATGAATCAATTAACCCTGAGGACTGCGCTACCATTGAACATCCTCCTTTATAAGATAATTCCATATTATTTAAGCCATGCTGAGTTTAAATTTCCATTATGTGAAGCTGACAACATTCTCACTAACATGCTGCTGAACCTTTTAAACCTTAACCTAGTGAATTCTTTCTAGATTTTGTTCTTGGTTTCACAGAACCGCAAGCTTTCAAAAGGCAAATTAGTATATCAGTACATTTGACAAAGAAACTATCAATGTAGGAGGCAAAATTTTCTCATGAACATTTCTGATGACTGAGAGAAGGTGAAAATTCCTATATTCCTTTAGGTCAAAGCTATTTCAAAAAATATTGAGGTGTGCCTCTTATCAGTAGTGGGAAATCATTCAAATGTTGAAATTATTAAATATGGGGGGAAAAACTGCTTTTATAAATAAATATGCTCTTTCCTTTGCCAAACTGAGCTGGGGCCTCTGAGCAGGTAAGGGCTTAACACTGAATTTGGTCACTG
Organism: Hipposideros armiger; assembly: GCF_001890085.2. Taxonomy (NCBI): domain Eukaryota; kingdom Metazoa; phylum Chordata; class Mammalia; order Chiroptera; family Hipposideridae; genus Hipposideros; species Hipposideros armiger. Next base: position 2,795,917 of record NW_017731440.1, on the reverse strand, counting down.
CTCAGTCTCTATCTTGCCTTCCCCAAGTGGTGGCTTTTTATGCACCTACTGAAAATAAACCTCCCCTTCTTTTCCTAACAGTTTAATCTATAAAATATTGACAGCTTCCATGTCATTGAGCAATCAGATTATTATTGTATCATGAAACTAAAGAAGTACCAGAATGAGAAGAATAAGGATAGCAGTGGTTCAATGACTTAAAAACAGTAAAATGCCATCTTTGTGGGCTTTTTTTAGATCTGAGCAGACTATTCGGACAAGTAGAACACTTAGAAACATCTATTGTGAATACACTGGACTAGCTTTAAAATTTATTTTTTTCAGGCATAAGGAAATCTCAGCATAAGATGTGGAAATTTTATCAAGTTTTGGTACCTGCGAGAAAATATTTGAGAGCACAGTATACTAAACAAACAGCTGGACAGAGATAATTTAAAAATTGTCTCTTCCTTCCTATGATTTTACCTTATTAGGTAATTTATAGCTGCATTTATAATACCCATGTCCTGATGAAAAGGTGATTAAACACACACACGCACACAAGCACCCAGGAAAGCCATGCTCTAAGGAAACTCAGTGGTAAGGAGGCCTCCTGCTGGAAAGAGCCACTGATTTTACAGGTGCAGTGTCTTTAATGCTTCTTCCCTTCTAGTCCCACTGCCCTGATTCAGACCTTCATTTCTCACTGGTGTGGAATTTCCTACTTTCCTTGACTCCACTCTCTCCAACTCACTTCGTAAAATGCCACCAGACAGGAACCTAAATTACAGGTTTCTTGCTCAAAAACTTAACTGTGCTCCAAGCACACTGGAACTGCAAACTGGTTACTGTGACCTTCCATAACTCCAAAATGCATTTGCAATTTAATTTTCCAGCTGCAGCCAGCTGCTCACCTCACTTTTCTAGCCCACTGTGCACGGCTGAGGCACGCAGCTGATTTAACCTTCAGCACCCCCTCTCCCGATACTTCCCTTTAGAACTAGGAGTTACCATCACAGACCAGAGTTAAGCCTCTGGTGTGAAGCTACAATTTGGCTCCATTTCCCAATTGTGTTCTCTTTGGCAAGACACTTAAAGCTTGCTAAGCCTTGGTTTCTCTATCTGTAAAATATAGATACAAGTATCATCTCATGGAGTTACAAGGTTGAAATAAAAGATCCATGTAAATATGCTTAGCACAAAGCTTGACACAGAAAGCATTCAGTAAACATTAATATGATTATTGCAGGAAATAACTGCATTGGTTCAGATGTGTCTGGCTAATCATCCAGTTTGGGGATATTTTGTTTATGGAAACGAATGATGACAAAATGTTTCAGTCCCAGGTGGTACATACTGATTACATCATTATATTTCTGACATTCCCCTAAAGTTTTATGGTTGCATTTCTGGGAATATGTTAAGTTCCTTTTGCTATAATTGTATTATATTAATTTTTTTTAACTAAGACACAAAATTTACAAAATGCAGAGGAGGAAATTCAGTTTTTGTTGCTACCTAAGATAGTTTTTTTAAATTTAGGCAGTCCGTGCTTTGGAACAAAGTTAACACGCCTTCACAAGTCCAATAATTAACTATCAGCCAAGTCCTATCCCTTCATTTGCACATTTATTCAATACCTACTATACTCTGTGTGTTCAAACATGAACGAGACAGTTCCTGCCCTTCAGAGGATCAAAATATAGTGTGAAATATTGATGTGTAAACATGTCATTATAAGTGATAAGTGCTATAAAATGAACAAAGTGCTGTGGAAATACACTTATAAAGCATGTTATACTTACTGTTTGCAAGGGTCATAATTTAAAATCAGTAAGTAATTCTTTGGAAATACTTATAAGGATTGTAATCTTTTAGATGGTCTGTTAAGCGATGCCCTTAAAATTTTCAAAACATTACCACACTCAAATCTTTCCATGTTGAATGTGCAAAGGTAAAGAACTTTAGAACTATTAGTGCAACAAATACTTATCTGTCGTAATTCCTGCTTTATATACATTAACTTTTTTTAGTTGTGTGTCTGTTTCATAAATGAAAAGAACTTTACATGATCTGGTTTTGTTTCATGAACAAAATATAATTTATATCTTTTTTCCTGTTAATGTTCTCCTTTTTGTGTTCTGAGGTTACCCACGATCATCAATCTCTACCCACCTGTGAGAGGCTTCTGTTTTTTTAATCCATTTACATGTGAATCTGGACTAAACACATTTCAATTAAAACCTTTTCAGACTATGGAACTATTTCTAACAAATTTCTAACAAAAAATGCACTGGGCTCAACTTTCCCTGACTTTCTATTTTTTTTTAAGATTTCCACTGGGGAATTGGGGGAGGGGTACAGCGCTGGGGAATCGGGGGAAGGGGAACAGACAAGTTGCTGTCCTTTTGTTCTTCAGTCTAGTTGTGGAGGACGTNTCATTTTTATTGACGTTTTTCCTATTGTATTGCTGGTGTGATGGTAGTAAAATGTGCCAATAAACCCGGAGGGGGTCATTCTGGCAGGATTGTGATTACAGAGACTGAGTGGCAGGTCTTTGTCGCTGTACCTGTGATACTGGAGCACGTTAGGCAAGACTATCCTGAAGGAAGAGTTTCCTGTACAGAGAAGAAACATACAGTAAGTCCCCGACTTACGAATGAGTTCTGTTCCAGGAGAATGTTCGTTAAGTCGGACTTGTTTGTAAGTCCGACAAAGTGAGTCTTATGCACCTTTGACACAAATATACAATGTAAAGCCAATGGTTGAACGATTCATGTTACAAGAACAAGCGATGTCTACCATCTTTTCGCCTCGGTCCAATCTCTCAATTATTTTCACTTTTGTTTCCATGGTTATTGCTTTGAGCTTCCTAGCAGTCCCCTCCACATCACCACTGCTTTTCCTCTTGCTTCCGGACATCCTGGGCTCTGATTGAGCACTGTACTACTGTACGCTATCGCACTGTACAGTAAGCACGCAGCAGCACAACTGTGACAGTCTCCGGCAGACAGGTGAGCTACTTCCGCAATTTGTTCGCATCTACGAATGTTTGTAATGAGAGGCCTGTTCGTATCTGTGAAAGTTTGCAGCTCAAATGTTCGTAAGTTGGGGACTTACTGTAGTGATGTTAGTGGAATCGACCTAGTCCACATCCACTTCTTGTGAATGACTCCAAGGCTGTTTTTTACCAGGTGACTCCATTTACAAAGCTTCTGCAAATGGTTGTACAAGGTTGTGTGTACATGGCAGAATCCCATGAAGAGGTTCCTGCCTTATCATCCTGGCCACAGCTGATGGGAGACCCCTGATCACACTGAGTGACAGTCATTCTCTGAAGGACTTGAACTGAGAGAGAAGACAGGAAAGCAGCCGCATTCAACGGACTTGTGAGGTTGGTTCTACAGAGTTGGGTTCAGTCTGCACCATGGAAGCTCCAAGCCATGAACAGGCCAAGGCTATGGAAACAGGCTAACAAGTCGCCCCGTGTGGGGAAGCAGAAATGAAGAGGCTGTCAGAGAAAGCAGTTCAGAGAGAGAATAAAGCTGACGCATAGACAATTATGTGTAAAATAATGAGGAAGGAGAAAGGGAATGAGAAAGGAGGACAGCAGAAAACAAAGAGAACAGAGGGCAGAGACTAGACATTAAGAGACAGAGCCAGAGGCAGCGAGAGAGACAAAGAAATGAACTGTCAATGATTTTCCTAGATACCACAATGTCCAGCTATGCTTCCTGCAATTAAATTCCAGATTTCTGATTCTTTCTAACAACTCCTCTTTTACAAACTACTTTAGGTAGACTTGATTCTCGCAACCAAACATTTCTGGAGCTAAACCTCTGCTTCTTGACTCTAGCTGTATCTTTTAAATGTTTAATTTGCAACTATGAAAATATATGTACTACCTAACATAAAGGGACTGTAAAAAAGTGAGGCTCTCAAGGAACAGGGGCTATAATTGACTTGTAACACCTTAACTAATTTTCAAGGACAGACTGGACTTTATAAA
>NW_017731440.1:2780021-2785104 GCF_001890085.2 Hipposideros armiger | reverse complement strand
CCATGGGTGTGCCAGCATGAGGGTGGTGAGAGTCATGAAGAATGCGCTATGTCCTTTAAGGGCGTGTTCAACTCCTCTCATGTGAGAGGACAATCCTAGGGCTGCTTCGATTCCAAGCCAGGAGTCGAACTCCTAAAGATGGCACACTCATTCTATTATGGAAGTATGACTATGCAATCTTTCCCTCTGGGCCTGTGCCATATATATTCACAGGCCTTGAGGCAAAGTCAATCTGAATGTTTAAACCCTTTTAGTGGTTTGTGCTTCCTTGTAGTCACTATTAATTTGGATGTCATTTCCAATACTCATCCACAAGTGATCTTTCTAGTCAAACATAATGTTTAATAGTTTTGAGACTATTTTTTAAAAGCACTGGTTTTATCATGCACCGTGCGGCAGCCTGACACATTCAGGCCCATCCTGTTTACACTTGCAATGCTTCCTACCCCTGCAATTAGGTAGTCACCAAGTTTCAGACCTCAGGCCTCTGACAGTCTCAGTGCTCTGGCCCACTGTTTTAACTGTCACCTCTACATACACTCTCCCAGTTGTCCTTCATCTTGAAAAGCTTACCTGATTATTTCCATTTGTATATAAATTCAAATGTAGATTTCCCCCCAAATCTCTCCCCCTCCAGATTTTATTTCTATCAATGATAGTATCATTTTTCAGCCAGAAACTGGACTCACTCTTGCTCTACATCATCTCTTTCCACATACAATCTATTATTAACGTCAACATTTCTTTCCTGCTGTCTCTTGCATTTATCTTTTCTATTCTCACACTCATGTCCTTAGTTCAGGATCTCACTTCACATCTAAGCTAGTATAACACAGTCTCATTATTCTTAGCCTCTCCCTTTTCATCCATCTCCCAGGACAGTATTGATAAATCTTCTAAATATCACTTGCACAAGTCACTTCATTGCTCAAATGCTTTCTTTCAACAGCATTTAAACTTTATAGATACTTTAAATTCCTGGGTATAGCATTTAAGGTCCTCTATAATCTGACTACTTCCACCTCTTTAACCAAACACCCTAAACATTCTATCCTATATACACTAGATCCCCCCAAACAAGCTTATGATTTGAAGGGCATGTTCGTTTGTTAACCAAGTTTAATAACAGGTGTATGTTTAAACTTTTATAAGTCGGAATCAGGGAGAAGAGATAAACAATGGGGCAAGGTCTCAAGGGAGGCATCTAATACTATGACTGACGCTCTCCTGTAAGATCAGTTCTATTGTTAACAAGAATATATTAACAAGGTATGAAATTGAACTAGAAAAATAACCTGCCTAGAGATTATTTAATGAAGGCAGTTTGAATGGGAAAAACTTGTAGATTATGAAAAGGCATAACGTCTTTATGAAGTTTTCTAGGAAGATACAAAGACTAATTATAGTTCAACCACCAAATCCTCTCAAATTAGACAAACAAAAGCTAGAGGAATTGTGTGACTTATCCACATTTATACAGCTACTTCACAGATGGTTTGTGAAATGAAATAACTGCGGCTATTTACTGAGCTTTTACCATGTGCTAGCTGGTGCTAGGTGCTTGACTGGTATTCTTTCATTTAATCCTTGCTTTAGCCCTTGGTACCTTAGAAAACCCCATTTTACATTTGAGAGAAGTAAATTACTAAAACGCTTCCTCTAAAGTTTTAATCTTTAGGATTCGCTGCTCACTTTTGTTTAGTGACCTGCCTTCTTCATCTGGAAATACTTCTTTTCTGTAGCTCACTTTGATACCCAATTTAAGACTTTGAAAAGACTGCAGCTATACCTAAAAAAATGTTATTTTCACCACCGACTTATAATGATCCATGCTAATATGAGCTATTTTATATAATTTTTCAAAAACACAAGTTTTAGAAAAAATTTCACTAGAAATTTGGTGAACTTAAGATTTTTGTTCACTTTTACATTATTTTCGTTTTTCCTAATATGGCACTGCTTTAAAAAAAAAAAAAGACCACAGAAAAGCAGGTGTTATATACAATCACCCCAGAAGGCTGAGTAAAGTAACACAATGAGCTCAGGGTCACCTGTCTGAAACATGCTGATGTGACAATGAAGATATTTATCAGCACAACAGTGTTTCTTATGGTCCTGGGAAAAGAGACCAAGAACGAATGAATGAGTGAATAAGCAAACGCTATAGTTGCGGAATTTGACAAATATAGACTAGTCTTTCCAAAAGTCTGGTGGTTAAAGTAAAGGAAAAGGCAGGGTGGCAGACTGAGGTGTTTGTTTGTTTGGATGGGCGACAAATGTAAAAGTGTATGGGCCGAGGGAAGGCGTTATGTGAAGAGCGAGTGAGCAACTAAAGAGACAGAGGGATAATTGACAGACCAAGGTCCCAGAAGACGCCTGTTCCACAGGACAAGTTCAGGGACAGGATGGACCACTATCCAGGATGACTTACTATGCCATGAAAATGGCTTAAGTTTGAGAATCTGGGTAACGTACAATAAAAAGTACCCCTTTTAAAAAAATCATGAGTCTATAATATAATATTCAGAATTACCATTTTTAAAGAACTGGTTAAGCTCCTACATACGTTCATTCATCTGACTTATTAAGTATTTTGCATACACCAGATCAATGAGTAAATTGTTATATGATGAAGAATCTTAAAATAAAATAACATTTACTTATTTTTTAAAGATACTTATACTTACTACAGATTGAAAATACTCAGGAGAGAGGCCTTCCAATTCAAGAATTTTATCCTCAAGTTTTTTAATTCTCTGATAAATGTCTCTTGGCACTGGACCACCTAAACACATTAAAAATATGCTGAGATACTACTGAATAATTCTTACAATATTTATAAAATACCATGCAAAGATACTTATGCAAATAAATGAGGAATATTTAAACTTAAGAAAATAAATGAACAAGAGTACATTAGAATGAAATCCTTAGCTCACATTTTCATATAATCCACTATGGGATATATTATACTTATACCTGTCCCCAAGCCCATTTATGCTTCCTATATTGCTAGGAGTTTTAAGTTAAATGCATTTCACGATATTGAATAGTTCCTGTATAGAACAATTTGTATTTCTAGACTCTGATAGTTACCTGGGAGGAGAAAAATACAGTTATAATTGACAGTTTAATTCAGTGGTTACAGTATATCATATCCTTTTCTTCAATTTACATTTCTCCCTACACGCTGTATTTTCTCCTTTAACCTAGAAGGGCATTAAAGATAAACTCTACCATATTTCTTAAACTTTCTAGAGCAGGAGATGGGATATTAAGGTTACTCAAATTTCAAGATTATGATTATATCCCCAATCCTTTCATTTCTCAGCACCTCGAATGCGCTCATTCTGCTCCAACCCATCACCGTCTCTCCCCGGATTATCGCCAACTTTCAAACTGATCTCATTTCTGCTTGCTCCCATAGTCTTTTCTCAACACAGCAGCCAGCGGTCCTTTTAAGAGGTAGTCAGATGGCATCATTTCTCCGCTCACAACCTTCTAATACCTTCACAGCTGACTCAGATTCAAACTCCAAGCCTTTCTCATTGTCTACAAGGTCCTGCACAATTTGGACATTGTCCCCACACTCACATCATTCCAGCCACTTGTTCCTTTTTTCTGTTACTCAGCTAGGCCAAGTACTGTCAGTGTTAGCACTGCTGATGCCCTCTACCTCCACATTCACAAGGCTTGCTCTCGCCAACTTCAGGTCTTGGCTCAAAAGTTACCTTAGCTTTAAGGCCTTCTCTGACCACCCTTGAAAAAATACCAGTGCTACCACCTTCCCCTACCCGGTACTCCCTATCCTCTTTCCCTTATTTTTCTCCAAACCATTACTACCACCCGACATTCTGTATATTTTATTTATTGCTTATTTCTTTACTCTAAGCTCCAAGAGGGCATAATCTGTTTTGTTCACTGGGTCTGGCTGTGCAGCTTGTGTACTGCACAAACCTGGGAAGCAGCGGTTCACAGACTACACAGGTGCTCAATATTCACTGACTTAATGGATATATGGTTAGACAATCATTTATGCAATTAAAGAATATGGGCAAATTTTCATACCAAAAGTATTAACCTTTAAATAGAAAAACTAGAAATACTGTTTAGAATGTATTTTATCTTCAGATCTTGGTTGTTCTTGCTCTTGAGTAAGATAAAATGAATGACTTATTCATCTGACTTTGCTCTTGCTCTCCTTACCTAGAATGTCCTCTGCTTCACTACCGTACTTTTCAAGAGCAAATTCAAGTTTCACCGGGTCAATAAAGCGTTGCCTGAATCTCTTCCTATGAAGGCTCCCTGTGCCCTCCCGTACCTTTCCTTTACAGCCCCTTTAAGACTCCACTTAGCTATTCATCCGTCTTTTTCCCAAACAGATCATAAAGTCCTTGAAGCGAGGGACTAGGACCACATCATCTCAGTATTCCTCATGTCTAAAATAGTGCTGGCACACAGTAGGCACAGAACAGATATTCTTCAAAATCAACTACTTCATACTATTAAGAGTTAATAAACCAGTCCTTTTATACAGCTGTATTTTAAATTCATCTAGTTCTCAGGGACAGGATTAATTTTAATGCTAATCACTTATTACCCTGGAAGATTTATTCATTCTCTTCTTCTACCTCCATCCAACAAATACTCCAGCTAGAATGGACTCAGAAATTCCCTGAACCATATTTTGTGCCTCTGTGCTTTTTGCAGATGTTGTTCCCTTTTTTTTTTTGCTTTGCTCTGCCTGCTAAAAAATTCCTACTAGCCCTTCAAGGGCTCAAATTCACCAGGCCATCCCTCGACCTCCCGAGATAGTTGAACACTAACTTTGTGTCCCCACTGTACTTGGCTCATATCTGAAAAGATAAAAGGAGCAATCGTTCCTTCTATGAACGTGTAAATACCTGTTTTGTGCCAGGTACTGCACTAGGTGCATAGTAATGAACATGTTCAGTTAGTAATGAACATAGACCTCACGATTTGGCAGGGGAGACAGATATTAAACAAACACAAAGGAGGGCAGGGAGCACCAGGTTCTATGAGATTACATAAAAGGGGAATCCACATCAGCGTGAGATCAGGA
>NW_017731440.1:2773140-2776279 GCF_001890085.2 Hipposideros armiger | reverse complement strand
TCATTCCCTAAAGGAACTTTAAAACAATCTTTTCACCTCTGGTAAACATTAGCCTTTTATGTTAACATTTATTTGATTTTTGTGTTACCAAAATGAAAACCATTTTGCAATAGTCTATTATTAAACAGGAAATTCTGCTGTCTTAGTTTCTAAACAAATCTGTATAAACTAAATTGTGTTCTTAATGTTATTTTTTTTTAAAAAAATGAAAGATCAGAGCAACTGTAAAAACTATTATTAAAATCCTATGAAAAGTAACTTCTTCTAGGTAGTTACCTTGATTACAATCAATAACATTGCAAAATTCCCTGACGTTGTTTTCATTGATTTCAGCTTGCTTTCTTTCAATAAATGCAGATATTCGTCTGTCAATCTATAAACAATAAGTATGCATGTTTAAACAATTCAAACATAATAGTTTAAAAATAGTAACCCCCCCTCCCCCCCCAAAAAAACCAAACTTACTTCTGCTTTTCCAGCCTTTATTTGAACTACTTCTGGATCAAAATGGATCTGGGTCTTTTTCACATCTCCTAAATCACAATCTTTGTGCTTTTCTTCCTCTTGTAGGTCTCCAATGGGAAATTTGGCATTTACTTCATTCTCGTTCCCTGCTTCTGTTTTTCCTAGCTCTTCAACAACAGCTGTATTCTCCTCTTTAATCAGAGGCTGAAGTTTTGCTAAAAAAGGCTGAGAAGAACACAATTCCATCTGCTGGGGTTCAAACTGATTAAAATTATACATTTAACATATTTATATAAATTTCTGCTAAGTAAATGCAATATTTACTATCAATTAGCTAAATACAAAAAGTTGGCATATCAGGATGCATAGATCTGACCACACGTGTTTGCTGTTCTCTGCTACTGTGACCATTATCTTTTGTTATAAATCTGTTTTAAAAAAAAAAAAAGCAAGAGAAAGAAAACCTGAGGAAATTTAAAATTTTCTTTGAGGGAATCATTCTGTCACTCATCTTTTATTTTGTGCCAAATCAAAGCCTTAGCCTCTGGCACCAATGCCACTTAATTAACATGTCATTCAAATGCCTCCTCAGAACACTAAGGCTTAGTATTTTTCCTCCTTAACATGAGAGCCAGTGCTCTCACTCAGCAAAGCCCTGCATTATCACTATATCACCGGAGAATCTCCACTTGAAACTGCAGTTGGCCAAAGTGAATGAGAGAGCATAGACATGAAATATATAGGTGTTATGCTGAGTGAACACTCAGGCTTTTCCTGACATGGCAGGATATCTTCTTGGGTTATGAAATCAAATTTTTAAAAAGAAAATGAGTTAGGGAAAAAAAAAACCTATCAAGATCCATAGCTGAAAAGAGATAGATGCCTATCACTATACTAGAGGAGAAAAAACCCTGTGGTATCATGTAAATTATATTACCCATTTCCCCATCATAATTAGGCCTCAATTGAGTTCTATAGCTCATTGCTTCTGCCCTTTAAAACTAGGGTTAACTATTACTTCTAACATGAAACAGAGTTAAAATTTCCCAAAGTCACTGAACAGAAGGCTTAAAAATTAATCAAAATTACTCCATTAATCAAAACACACCAACACTTGTCAATGTTTCAATTATTTTTTCATACCTACAATTTTGTTTCCATTGTTTGCTATACTAGACTTCTGAAAGCCTACATTTTAACAGCAGTAAATTGACCAATCCAAAAAATTCTTCCAGTTACTTTTTTGACACGTCATATTTTATATTTCGATTAGAGATAAACTGCAAACTTACATCAATTAGACATGTTCAATTGGAAACCAGCAAGGTCATACTGTTCAGTTACTGAACTAATATNGCAAACCATTGAATTTTTAGCTGGGGAGTAGTAGCAAGCTCAAATCTGAGCTTTAGAAACAGCAACTTGGCTGCAGGGTAGAGAATTCGTCTCAAGGAGGAAGTCCAGTGGCACAGTGACCAGTTAACATCCTTCTCTCAGTTAAGGTAGAGAAGACAGTGACTTCAACTAGAGTAGGAGCTGTGGAGGTAGACAGAAGTGGATAGATTTGAGTGATAGTTTGAAGACAGAATCAACAGGATCTGGTGACTAAATGGGGAAGGAGACTCAGGTTTTGCAGTGCCAGTTAAGATTTAGGTTTGATTTCTAGTTGTCACTTACTACCTTGGGCAGTTTCTTTATCTGACAATGATAACAGCACCAACACTTCACCAGGGCACTGCTAAATATAAAGGGAGATGACATATGCATAATACTTTCAGGGTGACTGACACTTAGTGTTATTCAATAAATGCTAGTTTCTCTTCCCCTATGCAGTTATTTATATATATGCTCATCCTCACCGAGGTCCTTGAGGACTATGATCACATTTATCAATACCTTGTACCTGACACCGTGGGTGACAGGAATGAGAAATGGTCATGGTGAAGTTATGAAACTGATGGCAGGAAAAAGACTATATTAGTTTTCGGCTCTAACTTAAATAAACTGAGAGAGTCAGGATCTATTCGGAGCCTGTTCCCATTCTACTAACCCTCTCAAATTGGTGAAAAGTGTAAGAGGAAGAAGAGCAGAAACACATGAACTGTAAATTCCTTGAGAGCAGGTACAAAAGTTTTTTCACTTTTGTACCAACCAGAACAATGTTTTGTACGAAAGGTGTTCAGTGAAAATTGGGTGATTATAAGGAACTGGGGTTTCTTTAACCACTTGCAAAGATACATTATGGGGCACTGCCCAGCTTACCTGTCTGCAGTCGCAAGTGAGCCTCAATATTTTGTAGTCGTTCTTCCACGGCCTGGTTACCACAATCTCGGAGCATGCTGTTCGCTTTATGACCTGACCCTTGAATTCCTTCAGGTCTAGTCTGTGGTCCATATGTATTCACAACTCTAGAAACTAAGTAAAGAAATTTCTGAGCCTCTTAAACTTACATTTCTAAAACCAGAAATTCTTTCTCCCTAATAGTACTTTATATATTTTTCATAAAGATCATCTCACCACAAACACAAGTATAAAGGCAAGATGTTGTGTTTTAAAATAAACAAAAATTTAGATAGGAAAGTGATTTCTATTCCATTTTGCTTATTATCTAGACTAAACTTCTGTCAGTGATGAAGATATTAGGATGCTTACCTTTTACGTGACTTTTAAATCC
>NW_017731440.1:2765203-2767570 GCF_001890085.2 Hipposideros armiger | reverse complement strand
CATTTTAAAAGGCCAAGAAAGGTGTAATTTTCATTAAAAAATAATAGAATGACATCTCTTTCTAATTCTATTCTTAGGTCTGTGTAATGGGACCATCTTAGAGATGAAGCCAACCCACAAAAGATAAAAAGATGAGGCTTTTCTGATACTTCAATATCTAAAAATCTTTCATGGAGGCCAAGATAGGCTTGCCCTATTCAGAATCCTACTTCTAGCTCAGAGCATTAAACAGAGGGGCAGGCACATTTATGAAAGTTGTGATATACACATTTCTTTTTGTTAAACATATACATTAATATAGAACTGAAAGAGATCATTACTTTGATGTCTTCTGAATCACATTTTATTGTTTTAAACTTTAATCAATTAAAAAATAATTTAAAAATCAATATTATCATACATATGATAAAGTCTAGGGCTAAGTGGCAACATATTAATCTACTTCAAATAAAAATTAAAGTATTATTTAGCTGTGGAAATCTGAAATTAAAAAACAAATACTTTCCCACAATAGTGAAATAAATGGCCAGAGACTGGATGGAATGGCCAGATCTTTTGCTAAATAATATTTTCTAATAAAGTGTGAAAGCTCATTATGTGAAAATTTCTTATAAGTTATGTGTGACCTATTTTAATAAAATTATATAAACTACCAAGAACCTGAATATAAACTATCAAAATCAATGAAAATTTTAGAGGGAAACCCTCTATCTCTAGTCTTTGGAGTGAATAAAAGTGAACCACCATAAACTTTTCTAGGGACATGTGTTTATGGCATACTATTAGGATAGATACTGCATAGTGTGATCAAGTTAATGACTATATTATTTTTTTAGAAATCATTTATTAAAAATTAGTCATGTTTTCTACAAAAGAGTTACATTAGTTCAAATACAGATCTTATGAGTTGTGATTATAATAAAAGAAAACGATGAATAACTGTACAAAGAACTAAAGAGATCCAAAGTTACCAAATAAAAGGGGCACTAAACTGAATGAATACTATATGGCAGAAATTCACCACTCTTTGAACATGAGACCAGAAACATTTAAAGTCCATATTAGACAAGTGTAAAGAAAAAGGGAGTTTTGTGTAGGCTGCACTGGCAAAGATTAGTTTATATTAACTAAGGTTTTACATTAAGATTGCCATATTAATTTTAATTAGTTATTTAATGCATACAAAGCCTTTGAAAGACAACAACTTATGTTATGTATGGAAGTAAACTATTACTATATTTTTACAGTCCTCAAAGAGATCTATAGTGGATTATACAAATTTATGAGTACAGTTTGGGGATAAAGCAGGTAAATCCTTAAGCAAAGCAAAGCACCAAATTTTCTAGAGAAAACAGTAACTTACAGAAAATAAATCTCAATGTTTGGATCATATTCTCACTTCGATTCAGCAGAATCATGTAAGCTTTCAAGTGCAAGTAAAGATACTTGGTCTTTTAAGAAAACCACATAAAAACTATTCCAATACATCCAATTATTTATTCAACGAATTCTCTACTAGTAATATGAATTCTGTGCATTTTTACCCTATAGAACTTGTAATTGTAAACCACTCATTCAAAAATGTATTAGTCTGCCAATAATATGGACTATTTAAATATGCACTTTCAGTAAAAACTTTATTAATATGAAAATCCAAGCTAAAAATAAATAATTCTTTAGCTTGGTAAAATGGGCCATCCAGAGGCAAGCAAAAGGGTTAACATCAGTACATTTGAAATCAGGATAGAATATGCTTTTTAACATTCAATTTTATGTTTGCTACTAAGGAGAACTAATAATACAATGATACTACACTGAACAAACAGGTATATTAGAACATACATTTTTAAAACATCCTTTAAACTTGTTGCAAAAGTAAACAGTGATTTCCTCTGGTTTCCATTCTTATCTTTAAACAATGCATCTCAAAATATAAAGAATATTATCAAAAAGGTTAGCATGTAATTGATGAGACAGTCTGATTTTTTTACACTTTTATAGATGGTCCCTTCACTGTGTCAAGTAAGCTCGCCAAATATTTACTCTATAACCTTTTTGACAGTTGACATAAGTAAGTTTTAATCACATCTTTACTTGTGCCTACAGAATATCTGAATGTTTAAAAATTTTTAATGAGTTTTTAAAATTCAGTATGCGAAATATTTCAAAAGAAATGTTTAAATTTTTTAATGTTATGTTTTTTAAAATCTCATCACTAAAAAAAAACCCCTGTAAATTAGAGGTGAGAATAAACTTTCTTTATCTTGACATTAGACTGTAAGTTCCAATGTCCACGCCACACAAAGTTCTCCAACTTTTAAAACATTTACAGGTTTTCAGTCTTAAGCCTGAATTATTAATGTCCTC
>NW_017731440.1:2758111-2763172 GCF_001890085.2 Hipposideros armiger | reverse complement strand
GTTTTAAAACGCCCATAGGTTGCTATTCTCTGGCTGGTACGGTAGAGACGTTCACCCTAAAACTTTCAAAGAACTGAAACACCGTCAATATAATTCCAACAGGATTTTAACCCAAGTAATTGCATGCTACGCAATTTTTGATGTTAGAAGGAAGACATAAATCCTAATTGAAATTTGACAACGTATTATTTATCGGGTAGCTTTATTAAAAGATATTTGAAGGACTTTGTACCCCATAATCAGAGTCTAACATTTAAAAAAAATTAATTGTCCAATTGAAAAAAGTTTTAGAAGTCTAGTGTTCAGCTCTCTTCAAAAACACTTAAAAATAAACCTTAACAGTTTAGAGATAAGGGACGAGGGATTTAAAATTCTTAATTCTAATAGTCTAATGAAATTACAGAGGAAGCAAAGGTGGAAACTTACAGAATGTGTATTCTTCAGTTTTAGAGTATGGTGAATGAAAGGGGAGGAATAAGGCATCAAGGAACTGGGATAAGGGCACAAGGGATAAAAGAACTCCCTGACCTGTCTCTAGGGAGCCTCTTAATTAGGCTTTCATTTCTAAAGATCTCCAGGCTTGACAGGAACTTGAGAAATCTTGTCTGTTCCCTTGTTCGTGGCAAGATAGACAGTTTATAATTCAGCCTGTGTCTAGAGACATCCAGAAAAAGATTTCACAATATCTAATCCAAAATTGAGCAACCTTATGTCATTCAAGCCACCCATCCCCAAATCTAACCTAAAGTCATGATTCTTTGGATTGTTAGTATATTTTCTTTGCCTCTGGTTCTCTTTAGTTAGAGGAGAATAATTGTAATGGGATAACTCAAAGTTTTTGTTTTATAACAAATTAGCAACCAGTTTCAGATCATTTGTTTTCATCTAGGTGTCAAGTTTTGGGTTTTTCCTAGTATTCAGGACACTGGTATGAAACACATTTTAGAACATGTTTTGTAAATTAAAAGAATACCATCTTTAATAAATAAGGTATCGTTCATTCCTCTCTTTGCCATCACTAAGTTTGAAATTTCAAGTTTTACTTGCTTCCTTTAACTCCTAATATACAATTAATTGGTGGCCATTTGATTTCTATACAGACTTGCCCCAATATCCAAAAACAGAGTGTTCCTGTGAAAACTTTCATAAGCCAAAATGGTATGGGGGGAAAAACAAACGAACAAAAAAACAAAGACACAATTACCATCAATTTATTTGTTTGTTTTATTTTTGAGGCAAAATATAACCAACCAAATCATACCACACATGCTTAATTATATCCAGTTTTATACTAAGCAAAACACCCTCACTAGCTCTCTTAGGCTTTCTGATACCTTACAACATATCTTGCTAACAGATGCACAAAATAATTTTGTTTTGCTATCAAGATCCACTTATATCTTAGTATTAATAATACTTAGTGTAGATAATACTTGGAATTTATTTCTTCTTTCCAGGGACCTTTCCTACTTTTTCCTGATGTCCATTACCTTCATTTTGGAAACATATTTAAATTCTTCTATTTATTTTAAACAAGAGTTTGTAGGCTGAAAAGATGTGGATTTCCTTGGGCTAACTTTACATAGAAATATATAGATAATAATGTATAACAATATATGATGAAAGCTATGAGGTTTAGAAAAAAGAATAAAGGAAATAATTTGCCCTTTATAGAAGGCTAATTACAGTTTATAAAATGGGTTGCTGAAAAATCTGCTGCTTGATAGAAATGATTCAAAGTGTTGGTCTTGGCATTAGCAACAGAGCTGGAAATACTGTCCTGCAAGTTAATGCTAAGAATCAATTGGGAGGATAGAAACAATCATTGAAATCTAGGCTATGTACCTCATCAACAAAAATGTCCTTTATGAAAAGCTTTAAAGGCACAACTCAAATAATCCAGTGCCCAGCAAAATGCCTGAGATATTATATGTGCTCAAAAGATGTTTGTTTAATGTATGGTAATACAAATTTTTCCTAATGCAGAAAGTTTGCCTTCTCTGGCTCCCTATTGCCCATTAGATAAATCCAAGTTCCTTAGTATGGCGACTCAGGCTCTTCTCATGATCTGGCCTTTACCTAAATTCCCAGCCTCATTTTCTGCCACAAACCATCTGGTGCTAAATGTTCCTGAAATTGTTTTTATTTCTTTAAAGCTTTACTATTTTTTGCCTCCATATTTTTATTTATGCCACTGCCTTTTGTCTGCTTGGGAAACTCCTATTTCTCCATCAAACTCCAGCTCAAAAATTTCTGGGAAGTCTTTCCCCATATTCCTTCTCATAAAGATCTTCTTTGCTAAACTACTACTACGACTCATATATACTTCCATTATTGTCCTTACCACACTGATACTGAAATTATTTGACTGGGAATCTGTCTCCCCATTGAACTGTGAGCATTTAACGTGTATCATTTTTGTGTACTTAAGGTTTCACACAGTTCCTGGCAGAGTAATTGTTCATGTATGCTTGTTGAGCTGAACTTATTATATTTGCCTGTCTAAGGTGAACAGATTTGTAAAATGGTGGGGAGAGAAAAAAAGAAACAAGTTTCTACTCTTGAGGGGAAATTGTAACACATAGTAAGAATGCTATAAACAAACTCATTTCAAATAATGAAGCATGTCTGTTTATCTTCTGGAATAACAAATTCAAAGTGCTCAAACTTTTCTTAATGAATGAATATAGCTAGCCTCCATAACCATTCTCATGAATGATATGCATGCAAATTAATTATACTTACTATATGCCAGACACTCTGATCAGCATTGGAGGTACAAAGATGAATCAGACAAGCTCTCTATTCCTAAGAGCTCCAATTCTAGTGGGCTAGGCATGTGTGTAAACAACTATGATATAATGTGACAATAATCATATTAGAGAGATGTATAAAGTAATACAACCAATTAGTTCCTTTGGGGAGGTGTTTGTGTTCAGTATTAGGAAAAGCTCTAAACGCTTGATGTAAAACATGGATCGAGGCTCAGATGATGAGTACAGATTCTCAATTTAGATAAAACATGAGCGGCAACGTGAACATGATTTATGTGTTTAGGGAGGATACATTGAATAGAGAAGTATGGCTAAGCCAGCATTTTCCAAAGTTTGTTGTGCTGAATACTGGTCCTATAAGATGCTTCTTTCAACAAAAATTTCCATGATCAAGTAAGTTGGAGTAATATTGACTAATTGTGTTGCCATGCAGTGCGCAACATTCCACTTTCTATTAGCAAGGAGTTCAGCACTACTGTCAAGTCCAAGGACACAACTAAACCAATCCTTAAATTCCATCTTTGAGGATTTGTTTACTGGGACTCTGTACCAACTTCTGAATCATTCAAGGTTTAGTCAGGAGTCAGAAACCATACCTGTTATTTTAACAAAGAAAATTTTAATACAGATTTTTAGTTAAGACAGGTTGTTAACTGAAAAAATAACAAGGAATGGTAATATATCACAGAATTAACAAATTCAGGAAGAAACTAACCCCTTTAGGGCTGGTGGAACAAAGGGAAGAGTTTGGAATTATTAAAATTTAGGACCTTCAAGGAACATCCCATGTAGTTCCTTCAGAAAAGGGGGTGCCACTCAGCTGGGATTGGTGTCTTAAGGGGTGCATGATGAGGCTGATTGACAAGCCTTTAAAACTGCAGATAGAGCATACAAGGACTACAGGACAACACCATGCAATCTAACATGTAATTGGAATCCCTAAAGGGGAACAGAGAGGGATTGGAGCAGAAGAAACATTTCAAGAGATGATGAAAGAGAAATTTCCAAAAATAATGAAAGCATCAAACTGCAGATCCAAGACACCCAGACAACTCCAATATTAGTTATATACCGCTGTGTAACAAATTACCCCAAAATTTAGTGGCTTAAAACAACAAACACTTCTTATGTCCCAGGTTCTGTGAGTCAGAAATCCTGGAGCAGCTTTGCTTCATGGTTCTATCACCCACTGTGGAGAAATCCAGCAAAACAGAAACCACACTGCCTTAGTCTCTCAAGTCACAAATTGTCACTTCCATCTGATTCTTTGTTAGTAGCAAGTCTGGCCCACACTCAAGAAGAGGAAAATTAGGCTCCACATCTCCCTTTCAAATGTGAAGGAGAAATAAAGATTTTTTTTTAAGTAATCCAAATGAAGATAATTCATTACCAGCAGACCTGCACTATAAGAAAAGTTAAAGGAAGTTTTTCAGGCAAAAGAACTGTGGTACCAGAAGGAAATTTGTATCTACACAATGAAATGAAGCTCTTGAGAAATGGTTAAAATAAAGTGATATACAAAAGACATGTTTTCTTATTTTTATTTGTTCTAAAGATATTACCTGTCTAAAGCAAAAATAGTGGCAAATTATTGTGGGTATATAGCATATACAAAGGAATGTGTGACAACAATTGCCCAAAAAATTGGGAGGGAGGAATTGTAAGTATACAGTTATAAGGTTTCTACCCAGAACATGAAGCAATATAATATTATTTTAAGATAATGGTGATAAATTAAAGATGTAAATTATAAGCCCTAGGGCAACTACTAAAACATTTTAAAAATAAATATTAATAATAAGCTAATAATGGAGATGTGAAGGAATCATAAAAATAATTGATTCAAAAAAGTCAGAAAAAGAAAAAAAAGCACAAATAGAAACTACAGTAAAACCTTGGATTGCGAGTAACTTGGTTTGCAAGTGTTGTAAGACGAGCAAACATTTCTATTAGGCTGGTGCAAAAGAAACCACAATTACTTTTGCACCAACTTAATACATTTTTAACTTGGTAAACGAGCAATGTCTTGTAATATGAGTAGTTTGTTTCTGAAACGAATTATGCTCGCAAACCAAGGTATTACTGTAACTATCAAGGTAACAGATTTTAATCCAACCATATCAATAATTACATTAAAGGTGAATGATCTGAAAACAGATGGACAGATTAAAAATTAAGATCTAACTATATGCTAACTAGAGGAAACCCACTTTAAAGACAGAAAAATAAGAACCAAAAGAAAAAATAGAAAAAAAGGAATAAAAAATAGAGATAAGTTCAAAGATGG
>NW_017731440.1:2746596-2753876 GCF_001890085.2 Hipposideros armiger | reverse complement strand
CATTGATATTCTCATCCTTACCCCTTGTATTTTCAGCTATTACTTTAAAATGAAAGAAATGAAAAGTGCACATATTGTTCATTCCTTCTCACAATTGTTTTCCTTTCCCATTTTTAATGGTTTCTAACTAGAAATTCTAAAACATCCTTCAAGATCAGAATGGGCCTCTTGGTGTATCCCCTTGTTGACTAGCAGCAGTTTTTCTTATACTCTACATTTATTTAAGGGAAGCCTAAACCTGCATCCTGTGTTAATAAACTGGTTCATTACACCTAGTTGTTCAGGTGATTACTCTTCATCTCTTTTCTCAATTATGCAATATCTTTACTGAGTTAATGCAGCTAAAGTGCTAGCACACTGTCCCATGTACATGGCGAGTTTTCAGTAAAGTTAGCTGCTACTATTATTAACGTCTTCATATTTTTGAAAAGGGAATGATAAAGTTGATATTCTTTAAATATCTCATTATGCTAAGATAGCAACTACATGTTTTCTTTCTTCACCAGAGAACATAAGAAGAAGAGAGATTGCAAACTGATTTGAGGGCTTTTACCTTTAATATTTAAGAGAGATGCAAGGAAAACTTTCTATAGGTTTTTAAGGACTGTAAAAATGAGATTGTTCTCAAAGGCAATAGGATCACTCCATAGTGATCCTAGTGGCAATAGTCACTACATAAAATCAAATCCCTTCTGATCCTGTGCCTTCTTCTAGTATTTGGTAAATGTAGTCTATTTATTTATTTATTCATTCATTTATTTATTTATTTTTATTATTAGTTTCAGATGTGCAAAACAATGGAATAGTTAGACATTTATACCCGTCACAAAGTGATGGTAAATGTAGTCTTTTAATCTCTCCTAAGAAAATATTCTGGAACATACAAAAACGTTTTGAACATAAAAATATCTGAAGTATCTTTCTATTTATACATGTTAAAACCATAAATATCTTATGCAGTTATTCAAGTGATATTTAAAGTGGGACAATGCTTGTTCTAATGTTAGAAGAAAAGATTGGGATAATAAACTGTATGGAATGTTAATTCAAATACTGGAATAGTTTCATAGAAAAAAGACTAAAAGGAAATTCAGCAAAATATTAACTGTGATTGGTTTAGAGTGATCTTTGTCCTGTATTTTTTCCCTGTATTTTAATTTTCTACAGTGACCATGAATTGCTTGAATAATCAAGGAAATAGAAAAAAAAATCATTGGGCTAGTATTAGCTGCATGACTTAACTTACAAGTTGTTCAAATCAATTGAAATAGAGCATGCGAAAGCATGTCGTAAAGTATAAACTGAAGTAGTAAGGTAAATTATTGTTATTATCAATAACTGAAGGGTAATAGAATTCATCTTTTGAACTCTCAGATGGAGAGCTCTCTTTTTGGCCGATTTCATCTAATTTATTTTTGTCAATACAAATGGGGTTCCAAAACACTTGGAAAATCTCCCTGAAAGTAATAAACTGTATTATCTGTTTTGTTATTACTTTGAACTCTTACGGTGATGATAATAAACAAAACCCTTTAAGCTGGGTTTACCTCCTATCCTTACACCCAGGCAGCAGCAACATCTGCCTCAAAAAATAAAATAAAATAATAATAAATAATAAATTTATTGAGATACAAAATATAGTTTTATGACAACTTTTTCTCAAAGGTGAGTTAGTTAAATCATAGGCAAAAAATATATATATATATACCACAATTTACATGAACAAATGTATGCCTATTCAGCAACACATTAACTCCAAGTGATTTCATATGTAGATTACCTGTAATTTGAATGCAATTTTCTAAATTTTTTTAATGTGAGTAGTTCCAAAAGTTCTTTGGTGTTTAATAACATGTGCTGTTATTAAGACAGTTGTTAAAGTGCAGATGTTTTGTTCAGTGCCTGATCCTTTCAAGGTACTGCCTAAGAGAGCGCTATTACTTACAATTAAAGATAACTTATTTCTGGATCTCCTGGCTTCCTCTGACACTTTGGTAGGCAATGGAGATCCAGACATGAACAAGCCAGATACAGACCCATGCTTGGTTTGTATGGAGTCTAGCCACACAAGCATTTGAGTGTCTAGTGTGAACCCAGCCCTTTCCTGAGAAATTTAGGGTTCCCAAAGAAAAAATATATGCTTGAAGGGCTCCTGAGTTCTTCTCCTCTTGAATGGTGTTTTCCTGATGACTACATAACAGCTTATTTTGGCCACCTACCTAGCTTCCTAAAGACAGGAATTGAGAACAACCAAAATCTGTCAGCTTATTTCTACCTAAGAGTAGGAACCCATCTAAATTGAGGAAAATCCAGGTGTCAGAAAATTGATTGAAATAAAAGATACTAATTCTGTCATAGGGTTTCAGAATTGTGATATATTCAATCATATCATTCTTGAATAAGCTAATGCTGTTTGCCATATTTTCTTATAGTCATTTAAAATATGTAGATACATGGGATATGCAAATTCTGACTAGATGAACAGCATAAGTGAACATGATAGAAGCTAAATCAGTGGAGGCTATTCTTTAATTTGTGTATATTTAATGTCCTCTGAAAGGGTCTCCCATTTATTAAGAAAAAGAATTTGTAGAGTTTATTGTATGGGATTTTCAAATATCACAATGGAAAAGTAACTTATTTATTTAATATTAATTTTACAACATTGCATTTAACCTTTGTATAGTTTTATGAAAGTTTAGGATAGGAGTTTATCATTAGAGGACTCTTTTGTGAACATTCTGATATGAATGAAACAATTCTAAAACAGATTTACTAACGATACAACTATTTCACAAGTCATGGTGGAATGCGATTTTAGAATGGGACGTGAATGTACTAATTCATTTTTATGGGTTTAAGAATATGGGGAAAATATGTAACACCACGTTATTTGGGGGAGAGATGGCTTAGCTTTAGTAAAATGAGAAACTCCATTTTACGTTTATTAAACCCCTACCTTTCTGCCATGCCAATCCTCACCATCAATCACTACCCTACCCTTATGTGTTTCCCTGATGCTTTTCCTATACTACAGAGAATTCTGTTAAAATAGTATTCTTGGAGAAACTCATACCACTATGTGTACTGCAGCCTACTGTGAAATCAATCTATCCTACTCCACCTGGGTTCTCATTCTAGCTTGCCAGTCTTGCTATTGATCTCCCATTTATTTCCTAACACACTTCCCTTAGCAGGTACTTCAGGTCCCTCTGCTCACACATCTAATTCACTACTTACCCTTTCCATTCTCACCAGATAATAACTATCACACTTAGTTGTGCTTTCTGGTTTTTCCTTAGCTCTACCTTAAAGCAGCAAACTTTCATTGAATATCAACCATGTGCTAGGCATCATGCTTGGGCAGTGGTGTGTCAAAAGTGATAGAGCCAATTGATCTTTGTGTGCACCACATCTAGCACAATTCCTGGCACACAGTGGGTGCTCAATAAAAATGTTGAAATGAATGTATGTATTCATGAAAAGTTAGGTCTGGAGGCTGAGATACTTTAGGAGGGAGAAAGCATGGGAACACACAGTAGGTGTGGTGACCTTAGATGTTCTTTCTTAGTAAAGAAGATGGTTCCTATCTCTAAGCAAGAGGTGCGCTTTTTTTCCAAGGCTAAACTCATACCATTTCTTTCTGCTCCTCTGTGAACTTGATTTGATTCCCTCAACGGAGGAAAACTTCACTATACTTACCCCCCCCCCAAATATATAAACCATCATCATCAACAACTAAAATTCTGACTCTGCTGACTATAAACATCCTATTTTCATACATCCCTTTTGCATAAATGGTCTGCAAATTACTACAGTATACTCATTTCCTTGGTGCCCATATTGCCCGCCCCCCATTCATTTTGTCTGTTTTATCACTGTCATCTACACCAACTGAAATCTCACCTATTTCTTTAGACTCAGTTTAAGAGTCACCTCTCCCACCAAGCCTTCTCTGGCCCATGTAACTGGAAGTTTCCATGAGAGAACCAGCATAGCCTGTGCCGCTCCTATGACATACAGCCTAACCTGCCTTCTGTGCAATGCCATCGGTTTCATTTTCACAACACAGTCAGGGTTCAATAAATATTGGTTAAATGAGCATTGATAAATTAAATACCTTAAATGGGGATGGAAAAAAAAGTTAAAGTTATCTTTTTACAAAATAAACTTTTTTCTATAATCACTCTAATAAACAATTCATTTGAAATGCTATTTCTATTCATGTCTTGCCACTAGAATGAGTGAAATTATCAGCAACTTGGCTAGCTTTTGTCTTTAGCTAGGAGGATATTATTAGAAATGATGATATTAGTGATGGTAATATAACCTTAGTTCCCTCCCTTTATTGTGGGAGGATACTAAAGCCTTAATATCATACGTATTATTAAAGTTTCAATTTTCCCAAAACGTCAAGGGAATTGCAGGTCACCTCAAAAAAACTGACTTCTGAAGCAATGCCAAAGCGGATTACTTACGACTACAAATGGGTGTTTCTGGTTTGCTTTCAAATGGTTCTGATAGTCTTCATTTTACCATGTTTTTCAGATAGTATTGGTTATCACTGTACTTTATCAAATAGCATCCCCATCCAACCGAGAATGAAGAGGTCCTTGGATAACGCACTTGTAAAAATCAGGTACAATCGAAGTCATGAATGGTTCTTGGAATTTGCTTAAATGAAATGCTGCATCTAAGAGCAATATAAGTGCAAATCTTAGCCATATAAGATCATTATCATAAAGTAATCATCATGATTAAAAAAACTCTAATTGAATCATTATTCTTTCCAAAAGATCAGAATTCTAAGAATACTTCTCAGGAGCTCTCAAACTTAATATGGAGCAGGAAATGTTGCAATGAGCCCTCAAGAGTGAGAGATAAAAAACAGTTGTGCTGTTCTTTCATTATGCTTTTTAATCATTTCATTATTCATAACTATATATGAAATGATATATGGTAAAGAATGTAGTCATAGGGGAATGTATCTGTCAGCATATTGGTATATAAAAAAGAATAAAAGTAAAAACAAAATAAACAAACTTAGTAGGTTCTCATATTTGAAGCTTTAGATATATAGTACTTTTCTGAACAAATATAAGAAAACTAAATTTTAAAAACGTATATTTAGGGCTGGCCAAGTAGCTCGATGGTTAAGAACTGGCTTGGGATGCCAGAGGGCCCTAGTTCAGATCCCACATATGAGGGCCAGTGACACTGCCCTCCACAGCTAAGATGCTGAANTCCATTTGAATCTTCATTATATCCTCCATATCCTCATCATGGTCATGATTCCTCCTATTTTCTTGAACATATAGAGCGTATTTATATTAGCTATTTTAATATCTGTCTGTTAGTTACATCATCTTTTGTTTCTGGATCTTTTTTCTACTGAATGATTTTTCTTATGGTTATATTGTCTTATGAGTGATATTTTCCTAACTTTTTGGATTGCCAGATATTATAAATTTTACACTATTGGTTTCTGGATTTTGAACCATTAATTTAAATAGGGTTTATTTTGGTGTGCAATTAAGTTAATATCATCAATTGGATGCCTTTGAGGCTTGTTTGTAAGCTTTGCCTTGGCATGTCCAGAGCAATCTTAGGTCAGGACTAATTTAGCCCCACAACTAAGGTTATACCCATTCTGAGTATCCTATTTAATGTCCCTTGCATTGCAAGAGCTTTCTACAGTTGTTGGTGAGAACACAAACAATTTTCATCGCTGTATGAGCACTGGAAATTGTTCTTCCTATTACTTTCCAAGCTTGGGTAGTTTCCTCTCACATGTGCCTAGATCAATACTCAACCACAGACTTGGGAGGACTCTTCTGCAGATCTTCAGAACTTTTTTTTCTCTGCAGAGCTCCCTTTTCTCTAGGACTCTGTTGCACAAAATAGCTTCCTTGGCTTCTCAAACTCTGATCACTGTCTCCTCAACCCAGTGAGACGACCAGGCTTTATTTGCATTCTGTCTCTCTGAGTTGCAGACTGGAAACTGTCTATAGGATCACAGTCCTATGTTTCCTGTTGGCCAATGTCTGGAAACAGTTGTGTCCCCCTTTTTTTCCCCTGTTTTTGCTTTTTTACGCCCTAGTTATTTAAGTGGAAGGATAAATCTGGACCCTGTTACTTCATCTTGGTTAGAGGTGGAGGTCTATCACTGCTTTTATTAGGCCTTTTGATTCCCTTATGGGTTATGCAGTGGCTGTGATACTCTCCACATGGTACCATCCTCTAGAATTGAGAAAGCCAAATCTGTGCTTAGCCAGCAGGACTACCTTGTCATACCAGCAGGGCTACAGTTTTATAAAGGTAGGGACAGGGAGTTGGGCAAAGCACAGACAGTTCCCAGGTGTCCCTCACAATGGCTCTACCTCTTAATTTTCTACTATTCTGAAAAGTTCACCCCCTGACTTTGATTTAATACCATTTAAGAGTGGTTCTGATACCAAATTTGTTTCAAGAGCTACAATTAGAAGTTCATTTCTCCAAACATCTTAAAGCAAAGATCTATGGGTGTTAAACTTTCTATGTATTTTTTATGCCTGAAAAGATTTTGTCATCACTCTTGAATAATAGTTTGACTTGTCAAAGATTTCTAGGTTCAGGTTTTGTTATTTTACCTTAGTAAATTGAAAGTTTTTCCCGGTTTTTATTTCTAGTATTACTGATGAAAAATTTAATGACAACATTTTCTCATTCCTTAAAGTAGTATGTGTTTTCTCTATAGAAGTTTGATGATTTACTTTACTTTTCACAAGTTTCATCATGAGCTTAGATGTGAGCTTTCTAAAAATTAACTTTGATTAGCATTTGATCAGTGTTTAAAATCTGAAGGCAGGTCTTTTTAAAAAAAAAAACTCTGCTAAATTGTTGAGATATTGCCCACCCACCATTCTCTTTATTCCTTCTTCCTGAAAATATGTCTCATAAGGGTCTCAACATTTATTTTATATTTTATGTCATTTTATATCTTGGTGATGGAAGCATTCCTCAGTTCCCTCTTCCTGCTCATGAATTTGCTTTTCATCTGTGTTTTCTCTGCTATTCTGCCCATCTTCTGAATTTTTTATTTTAATTATAGTTTTTATTTCTAAAATGTTTAATTGGTTATTTTTCTTAACTATTATGTTAATGTGTATGTTTCATCACCTATTTTTGTTTGCTTGTTGATTTCCTTCTTTATCTCTTTGAAAATATTACATGTAACCCAGACTTCTTTATTCTGTCAAGCATTTGCTGGTCAGTTTCTCCCTTGGGTTGTGTGGGGATGA
>NW_017731440.1:2708876-2741219 GCF_001890085.2 Hipposideros armiger | reverse complement strand
CAACAGCTCAACCTGGAGCTGGGCTGCCGTGAGGCGACAGTGTAGGCTGCAGCCCCTGTGGCCGTGGGTTGCCATGGGCTACCGTATGTAGCCAGCAGCCGCAGCCAGCGGCTAGCAGCCGCCATGAGTGGCCGTCCAGAAGCCGGCGACTGATGTGCCTCACCCAGGAAGAGCGCAATGATGGTGCCAACTTGGGCCAATGAAGGAACATCCTCCACAACTAGACTGAAGAACAAAACAGTAGCAACTTGTCTGTTCCCCTTCCCCCAATTCCCCAGCACTGTTCCCATCCCCCCAATTCCCCAATAAAAATCTTAAAATAAAAAGTATATTTATGCCATAAATAGATAAAACAATAAATAAAAATTTAAGTAATGTATATTTATGCCATAACTAGGTAAAAGCTTAAGTAATTAGTAAAGTCAGATCTGTGATTTCTTATTCTGACTCCCCGGAAATTACCACCAGCAAAATGATACCAAAAATATGCATATCATATAGCAGCTGCACCTACAAGGTCACCAAAGATATTTTAATATTCAATTAGAAATTATATGTATATATTATATACATATATATGGAAATTTACCACTAAACTTAGTGGTGATTAAGATTTTAGTGGAGTTTGTGATCAGTATAATTCCAAAATAATATGCAGAGTTTATGATGGATACCAAAGAGGAGAAAGAAAAGGAATTGTAAACAAGAAGATATTTGAAGGACCTATTGAGTTTGATTCTTCACCCACCAGTTTCAGAAAGGAAATGCCTAATCTTATATACTTCTGGATAATATTTGAAGATGCTTTAATTTAGCGATCCTTTTGTTTATCAGTGTTCTCATATCTTGATATTCTGAGTCCCATTTTAACCTTAGTAAGCTATTATATCAGGCAGCTAGGACAGGCTATGCTGCAGTAATAAATGTTAGTGTCTTCAAACAAGACAAGTTTGTTACTTGCTCCTGTTACATGTCCATCATGAATCGCTGGGGATTCTGCTACTGTCATGTACGAACCCTGGCTGAGGAAGGAACTCCACCTCCATTCTTTCACAATTACTACCAAAAGGAAAAAGGAAAATGGCAAATAGCAAAACTATTCAAGCTTCTCCCTAGAAGTGATATTTGTCACTGCTGATCACGTTAATTGACTAAAACAAATCAGATGGCTATGCTAACTTCAGATGCGGTCAAGAACGGCAATCGCCTTATTTGCTTGGGGAGAGAAAACCCAGAAATATTTAGTGCACTAATGAGTTCCACACCCACCTAAAAAATATTGGAGATGGTAGCTCTTCTAATTCATTGTCTGTTCAAGCCATATTTGAGTATGCAATTCTTTTCTAGTTGTAGAACTAGAAGGATATCAATGGATGTTAACTTTCTTCGAAGACTGAATGTGAGAGAATATTATGTGGAGCATTAGGATAAACTGTTGTATTCTTCACTCATTTGTTTATGGATTCATGGTTTTCTTTTTCCCCCATGGAAGCTATAATTGGTGATTATAGGTCTGGGCTTCATGAAATAACTGGAGAATGAGGCAGACTATCATATCATCCAAGTAAATGGTGATAGGACACACAACAAAGTAATAAGGGCAGATGAAATTAAGTGAAAGATCAGTGGTGAATGGAGTGAATTAAGTAAATTTCCATGAAGAAGGTATACCATTAGATGAACATGAAATAGTAGGTTTAGATTGGTAGAAGGAAGGAAAAAGGGTATTTCTAGTAAAAAACAAAGCAACTAAGAGGCCAGAAATGGGAATGAGCAAGGAAAGAGCAGAGATGAGATTTGCTTATCTGGAGTAAAGAGTGAGATTAGAGTTTGAAGTGGCACATTACGATCCCTTTTCTATGAACTTGAACACAAAGCTAAAATGTTTGTATTTGACCTGATCGGCAACAGTGAGAAACTGTAGATTCAACCAAAGCCAGAATAAAAGCGTGTTTTAAGTTGTAGGAGTTTTTAGAATACGCTTAAAGAAGAAATTCCTAAGAGATTATGTTTTGCCACAAAAAAATCTGGAGAAAGCTGAAGACAGGATTCCTGTTAGACCTTAAGGAGTTTTAATCTGGTTGGGGAGATAGACTATGCCTTTGAGCTAAAAGTAGTCTTTGGTCCAAACTTTCAAGTATAAATTTTGTCACTGATGGAAACTCTTTCCCTAGAAATAGTAATGAAAAATAAAACTCTAATTCAACTATCCAAAAAAGTTTTGGTTATTCTTGGAGATAAGAAGTTGATTTAACTAATATTACAATGATAAAACACACACATATAACATAAAATATAAATATGTACATATGCTAACAAAAGAGCGTATTTTGTTTTCAAATCATGAATTAATAAAAATTTATTTTGTTCTATTAATGAAAACATGAACCATGGTTTCATAGGAAAAACATGGTCTTTAGAAGGAGACAGATCTGGGTTCAAGTCCAACCTCTGCAACTTAATAAAGGAGTGGAGAAGGTTAAACTACTCTGTCTTCCAGCACCTCAGTTTTCTCATCTGTAAAATGGTGATAATAATTGTATGTACCTCAGAGAGTTGTTCTAAAGATTAAACAATCAAACATATATAAAGTACCTAGCATACCGTAGGCATGGTAGCAATAATGGCAATGATTATGTATAAGCAATTACTAAATATTATCGAATTGAACCAGATTTAAGGAATGGTTCTTGTCTTTATATTTGTAAGGCTTATAAAATTAATAAATCCTAATTTACTAAAGATTTATTAACTAAAGTAAGCCTCAAATTTTATTTTTATTCTAGAAATAAGTAATAAAGAAGAAAAAAGTTTAAGTCGGAAAATGCAGTGTTATCTTTCTAAAATGTTCATGATCCTTGATTGGTTTTGTGTCACTTAGTAGATATTCTCTCTTCCCCACCCCAAGTGCCGAAACTTTCAGGCGTGACTTCTTCCCCAAACTGTTTGTGGTGAACAATGCGGTCATATCTTACAGATGAGGAAACGATACAAAATGAGGAGCACTCAAGAAGTTAGTTGAAAAAGTAGCACTTTAACTCATGGCATTTAGTTTATACACTGTGTTGATTTTGTGTTTCCCCAAGCACCTTGCTTGCCTTGTAGAGGAAAAGTTACAGTTATGAGTGCATCAATCTTCAAATTGTATTTCAAGGACCATATTTAGACAATCTAAGTTCCCTGAGGATTTAATCACTTCCCAAAATTGTATTCTTGGTTCTTTCCTCATATCTGCTCTGTACTTTGAGTATAAGGGACCTGAGAGTATGGTAATGAGTAAAATGAAAAGGAAGAAATAATATAGAAATTTATATTTAACAACCTTAAGGTAGTAATCATGAAATTTTAGTTTGAAAATGTCTTATTAAATTTTAATTTATTTTTAATTTGAAAATGTCCTGTGTTTATGCTAATGGGCCCATTGGCTTCATTGTGTATTGAGGTCTGATATTCCTCAGACTGGGTAGATCAGTACAAAGTTTTTAGTCTGAGCAACTAATGTTCTTAGTCTAAGCAAATATGAAGAAATGAACTATGGTAATTATGCTCCTGAAGTATTTATTTTGGTGGTTTCTCAAGAGATGGTCCAGAGTTCCAGCTTTACTGGAGAATCATTCACCCCATCACCACTTTGATATTGTCGATCACCAAACTTGAAATGGAGTGTGTGTGTGTGTGTGTGTGTGTGTGTGTGTGTGTGTGTGTGTGTGTAGAAAAAATATCACAAGATGGCAAAGTAAATTCTTTGTGGCTCAGTTTGACCAGGTAAGTATTTTAGCATTCGCGTGTGAAGGGGCTTTGGGGCAAATGCATTTCACAAGCCACTGAGAAAAAAAAAAGACCTTTATTATTAGACATGACTGCTGTTATGTCATACAAACAAACAAAAAATCCACCCCTAAAAGAATAAAGAGAAAGGAAAAGAAAATAAAAACCACAGCTAAAATCATAGGTTTTATAAATGTTCCACTGTTTTATAATTTTTCAGTTGAAACTACAGTTTCCTTTTTCTTCTTTCACTTTTATATACACAGCCCAGAAGATGGACATTTGGCAAGCCATAATAGACTGCTCCTTTCCCAGGTATCTCCTGCTTGTTTCCTTTATCTGTGAATAGGAAATGGCTTAAAGGCACCTGTGTGATGAAGGTCCCAGGGGCAGCTGCCTGACTAGTGAATGCCTGATTATGTGTTAACATGCTTTGTCAGATATTGGCAGAATCTGTTCTCTTCTTTTGCCTTTTCAGCAAGGGTACCATTGACAGCCTAGCTACCCATTTATAGAAATGTTGTCCATCAAACTGTGAGGAAGGACAATAGTGTTTTTCTGTGGCCAGTGACTGTGGGAAACTTTTCTTTGGCTATTCAGGCAATTTTTGTAGCTTGGTCTGAAGAGGAGAGACTGATGAGTGCAAAAAGTACAATTAAGCAAAGCCAGACTTCAATTGAAGGCTCTAGTGTAGTCTGCTGTTCTCATTTTTTTTTTTTTTAATTTAGAGGGGAAAAAAACCCTATGGGTTTTCACATTGCTGTGTGGCATTCAGCAGGGGGCTATTACAATCCTAAATTTTTTTTTAGACCACCTAATTCTAAGTTAAAATTAAATGTAATGAGAGCCACTTGGAGTTCTGAATATTTTAAAGCATAATTCCCACAGAAGGGATTCGACCTAAACTGCAGTGAGCATCAGTTGGCTAATTATAGCTGCATTTTATATTACAGCAGGTGTCAGATGCAGTCATCTCAATAAAGTCCACATAATACTCTGGGAAATAACAAAGACTTTTCTTTGAATGTGGGTACTAATTTCTGCTAGGTGTCATATGAGCCTCGATACTTCTTATTGGCATTAACAAGAGCACTGCAGCACTCAGAAATGCTTTTTGCTTGGGATGAATTGATACTGTAAAGCACTTACCAGTCAGATTTGGCAGATGTCAGTAGTTAATACTAATGTTGCAGAGGTCGGCATATAATGTAAAGAGTCTTATGTAAATACTCTTAGATGATGGGCTGGTTTTGAGAAGGGGCCCAAGCACTGCACCAACTCACTTAATGAAAGTTAAATAGATAGCAGTGGGATATCTGCATTTACTTTGGCTCCTGCTTTATTTCAAGTCCTCCAGAAGTGAAGGGCAGATGGTAAGGCAGCCAACTAGGTGAACAGAATGCACTGGACTTAGATAAGGACTTACACTCACTGTACTCGTGCTTTCCATGAACTTGTGCGAGTGATTCAAATTACTAAAGTGATAGAGAGGGCAAAAGCATGCCTGAAGATAAGGACTCCGGTGCATATACAACAGATAAAAAAATACATTTAATTTAGAAAATATGTCTGCAGTTGAAATATATTTGGACAATGGGCTAGGCAAAAGGCATGGCACTTGAAAATCATGACAATTGTTCTGCACTGCTCCATTCTTCTAGGAGATTTACAGTTTATCTAGCCTATTATAGTCACATTGGATCATAGCAAAGGAGATCAAAATGGAGGACCTATTAAAATCCTATTACAAAATACCAACTGAGGTATGACAAATGTGAACTCTTTACACATATCCCACTCTTGCATCGACACTGTTTATTTTCAATCTACTTCAGAGTTAACAAAGCAAAGGCAGTTGTCCTTAATTATAATCCCCCAAATCAGCTTTGGGTTCTCATTTTGGCAGGTTACAGTGTATGTACATCTCATAGCAAACCCTGTAGGGTGCTGTCAGCAATTAGGCAGGACTTCAAGGAGTTTTAACATTCATTTAACGTTGATTTAATTAGTGACTGAGCACTGGTACCAGCAAAGCACCGTTAAGCCCAGGAGTGAAATCTAAGATGAGAAAGAGGACACAATGTCTGTCTCCAGTGTGCTGACTATCTATTCACAAAAGTAATGTCCCTCATAGCTCTTTTGAAGATTTCTGTTAATTTTCATTTAGATCAGATATGTCTATGAGTTTTGATAAAGTCCAGGATGTAATTGTGGAATAGTGTGAAAAGTCACAGAGAAATTACTACAAAGGAACATAGGTAATCTGCTAATAATAATTGTTTCCTTAGAGTACTCAATAATGTCCATGTGTTTTTAATACTTAAAGCCTCATTTGTGGATAATAATTTTTATTATTTTTATTACATAAATGAAATATTTATTTATTATAGAAAATTTAGGAAACACATATAAGATACAAAAAAGTAATCCATAATTTTGCTACCAAGACTCAGATGACATTATTCATATTTTGGTATGTATAATGTTCATTCTCCATTTTTTCTTCATTTATATGTATAAATGTATGTACATTTTAAATAATAGGAATATGTGATTTTGTAACTATTTTTTAAAACAAGCCTTATCACAAATTTAGAATGTTTTTATATTGTTATATATTCTTCCACAACATAATTTTTACTAATTTTAGTGTATGGATATGCCATATTTTATGTTTAAATTTACTATTGTACCTTTAACTTATTTTCAATTTTTTGCTGATATAAACCATAATATCATGAACACTCTAGTAGCTAGATTTTTTTTCTAAGTACATGATAATTTGTTTATTCCTGGTAGTGGAAATGCTGGATCTAAGGGCATGTGCAATTTTTAATTAAAGCTACAGATTTTAAGACACTTTTCATAAAGAAGGAAAATATCTTTAGTAGGAAATTCTTTATTGCTTTCCATCTAGATGTGAGATTTTAATTGTTGAAAGATTTCAAAGTAAAAGTCAAGAGTGTAGCTTAAAATACTAAATTGTGAATAAAATAAGATCTTTCTGTCTAACTAGGAAATTTGTCAGATATTGTCTGATTAGTAAACAGGTGGCTTCTGTAGTCATGAGATTTCAGAAAAATAGGATCTATACTATGAACTACAAACATGCAGTGCCTGGCAGCACAATGTGAATATCCGAGGTACTGGGGCCATTATTCAGACCTTTATGTAGAAAGAGTTCTGGAATGTAATTTAAACATTACATATGTAAAGAATTCTGGTGTACATTGAAATATTATGTATGTATGCGTTAATTAGTATCGTGCCTTTAATATTTAAATTGAGTGAAAAGGCCATTAGTCTTGGACTGCCTTCACTTTAAGCCATCCAGTTTCAACTGGCCTTCACTGTGGCTTACAAATCCTTTGGTACATCAATTCTTACTATGCATCATGTAATTATTCCAAGCTTCTTCAGTCTCCCCCAGGTTAATCCAAGAAGACTCAGAAGAACCAGAGAAAGATTAAAGCCACTAATTTCTATGTTTTGCATTGATAGCAAAAAATATAATGTATATTTTTATTTAATAGAAAATTAGGGGTAGTGAGAGATCTTGGTAATATCGTTGGGCCTTAGCTTCTTTCCAAGCAGAGTATTGCAATTATAATCATTGAACTTAAAGAAGTGGGAGAGGCTAGCTGATCATATTAATCCTGTAACTAACGCTCACAGAGACCTGAGACATTTCTACTTTGGAATACTTTTAGTTAAGTGTCTAGGTCCTACCTCAGTAGTGCATTCCATAATTTAATGTAGTCTCTTAAATCCCTTAAATTATTTCATGTAGAAGACACATGTTGAGACAGTGGCCTGATATTTGGCATTCCTACATTAGCCTGCCTGGGCTACCTGTCTACCTGCTTTTGGGGGAACCACTTCTCCTCCACCTCTAGACATCAGTGGGTTTTAACAGATTGGTGTGGTCATGGTGTGGTCATGGAAAGAGTAATATACCCTGAGATATGCTCCCTGCGGAGCAACATCAGAGGCCTTACACTGTGGGGGAATATAGAATTCATTAAAATAATCCAACCAGTCCGAATAAACAAATAACAAAAACAAACCCTGGAGGGAGCGATTAGTATCTGTTTTATGTAATCCTTCTTCCTAGACATAATGATTGATCCAGGGGTGGGCAAAATACCCAACCAGGGCCCCTAAAAGCCTTCCCTGGCATGTTTTATCATGGGAGATACTGGGTAAGATTTCTCTCCTCTTTGTTTGAGAAGATCTGAGGATGTGAGCTTAGGGCTGCTGGCAGCTGTGTCCCCTACACTACACAGAATCTGCCCGCAATGGGAGAGAACAAAGCTAACATGGAAGAGATAGAACAAGAGGCAAAGAGTGAGATGTGAAACCTAGAGAGAGAATGCATACAAGAAACGGCTTGGTAGACAAACTGACCCGTCTGATTCCAGGTGTCACAAAGGCCAGCTTCAGCACCTCCCTGCTTCTGTATGGGCACATATAAGCCACTTACATCTTTTTCATTTTACATGAACTAATTAGAATTGGGGTTCTGTTACATTCATAGAGAGTCCTGGATAATAAACATTCTAAATTTGATTCTTATCTGTGTACCCTTAGTGAAAAATCTCTATAGAGTTTACAGTGACAAATGAAAAGTGGGTTCTTCCTCCCAGAGCTCTTAGTAGGGAACCAAAGAAAAATACTGACAGAATTCACACTTGAGAGTTCACACATGACAGTCCATAAAACCTTCTAATTTTTGTTTTAGTGACTATGTAGTTCTCATTTTAATTTCAGCTTTCCGTTTAATCCTGTCATTTATAATCATTTGTTGATGTTTTCCTATATGCAAGGGACAGTAGTTAAGTACTGAAGAGGAGTAAATAAAATAGCCACCCCCACCCCCACCTTGAAGAGGCTTCCAACTTGGTAATAATTATGATAGCAAATACTTATGTATCTTGAGCATTCATTGTTCTAAGTGCTTAACACATTTAATCCTCACCACAAACCTATGAAACAGGAGTTATTATTGCCTCCATTTTATGGATGAGGAGATTGAAGCACAAAGGTTATGAGTAGCTTGTCCATTGTTCCACAGCTAGGTGATGGAGCTAGGATTTGAACCTGAGCCCAGGCCCTTAACCTCTACTCTGCCGACTTCTCTGGTAGTAAAGACTAAAACTATAACAAAAAGTCTTCATATAAAAAAGTAAAGTGTAGTTATCTATTCAAATTAAGTTCTTTATATAGTAAGTTTCAGAAGCAGCAGATCTTAATTGTACAAAATGAATCTATAAGTTGTTCAAATATTTACATATGCAGAAACACAACATGGAAATAAATAGCTTTATTTACATGTTTAGCAATTAAAGCTTCTCCTCATGAACAGAAACTTCTTTAGTGTTTTCTAACATTTAACCACTTTTTTCCTGATTCTAAAAATGATACATTTATTTTTAATATATAAAAAATGTAGGAAATCTTAAAAATCACCCATAATTTCACTATCAATATATACCCATTGATAGTATTTATTATTTAGTTCACGGTATAATCTTATAATTTTTATTTTTGTTAGGTAGGACAGTAATACAAGCAAGTGCTATTTCTCTATTTTACCAGGTATGAAAATGTTGATTTTAATACACCTTA
Source organism: Hipposideros armiger (assembly GCF_001890085.2). Taxonomy (NCBI): domain Eukaryota; kingdom Metazoa; phylum Chordata; class Mammalia; order Chiroptera; family Hipposideridae; genus Hipposideros; species Hipposideros armiger. Next base: position 2,731,823 of record NW_017731440.1, on the reverse strand, counting down.
TAAAGTTTCTATTCCAATTTAGCTTTAAAGGTAAGCTTTTCAGTATTGGTTTTTTTGATCATTTACACTGAGATTCATTGATGTAATACCTAGCTGCATCAACGTAATTATTAAATTGTACTAATTGTACATCTCACAGCTATCACACCTTATTTAATTCAGTGTCTTATGCTGGATACCCATAAGCAGGGCAAATAGGCCACTCCTTTTTTGAGGGGCACCAATCAAATTCCTTTTTTTTAAATTAAAGTTTATTGGGGTGACAATCGTTAGTAAAGTTACATAGTTTTCAAGTGTGCAGTCCCTGTAATACATCATCTATATATCACATTGTGTGTTCACCACCCAGAGTCAGTTCTTCCATCACCATATATTTGATCCCATTTACCCTCAAACCAATCAAATTTCTTTTCTCAAGAAATAATTCTCTCTACTTCCTGTTGGAATATTTTTTGAAAATTGCAAGTGTTTGATTTTTAAGATTTCCTTATTAAAGTGTGAATATTATGGAATTTTAATAATCCTAACTAGTTTCAACCCATGTCTTTTTAGCATGCTAACCAGAGTTAGGTGGGTTAGTGTTCTGGAAAGGGAACAAGTACCTGGGAATGATGAGAATGAGAATGAATGGAAGTTTAATAGTCAAGTGACCTGGTTTCAAATCCTCCCTCGACTATGGCCTGATTGTATTCAACTTCTCTGCACCTCAGTTTCCATATCCAGAGAGTAGGAGACCCTCCCCCCTCCCCCGCCCTACAGTCCCTGAAGTAAGCTGCCGTGAAGTAAGTGGCCATGTTGTAGAAGCTCACATGGCAAGGAACTATGGACAGCCTCTAGGAGCTAAGAGTGGCTTCCAAAAAGAAACTAAAGCCTCAGTCCTGAAGCAGCAAGGAAATGAAATCTGCTAACAACTGAGCATAGAGCCCAGTTAAGCTGGGCTTGGACTCCTGATCCACAGAAACCTTGAAATTATAAATATGTATTGTTTTAAGCTGATAAGTTGTGGCAATTGTTATTCAGTGTAGAAAACTGCTATAGTTATGAAAGTCAATGAAAGACTGAGAAACTGTTCCAGATTAAAGGAGACTAAAGTGGTAGACAACGAAATGCATTGCATGATTCTGAACTGGATTGTTTGGACAATTGGGAAAACTTTAATGGAATCTGAGAATTAGACTGAATAGTATATCAAAGTTATTTTCCTGATTTTGATGGTTATTTTGCAGTTAAGTGGGAGGAAATGTGGTAGTAAGTAAACATTAGTCAAGAATGCAAAAAAAAATGTTAATGAAGGTGTGTTTTTCTTTGCTTTGCCTAAGAATATTGTCCATTTTTCTACTTGGTTAAAGATAGGAAGCATTGCTTCCTTCTACCTTCCTTCTAATAGTTAAGGAAGGGGATAAAATAGAGGGAATTAATATTTGGTGATCAATTACTGTGTGGCAGGACTGTAATATCCACCTCACATGAATTATCTAATATATTCCTTACAACATATGCTAAAGTAAATATCATTATCCCTACTTTATAGATCAGGTAGATTGAATTATCATTACCAATTCTTCACTGCCTCCTTTCAACACCTCCCACAGAGTAGGTAGAGTATATTTCCTCACCCCATTGATGTTGAGGTCAGTCATGCAACTTCCTTTGACCAAGGATATGTGGGCAGAAGTGATGTGAACCAAGGACTAAAAGTGCTTGTGTGAATTGGTTTCTTTCTTGTGCTTCTGCTAGTCACTATGAAAAGAGCCTGCCTGCATAGATACTATTTTGAGGGAGAAAGATAAAGTAGACTTGAACCTAATTCAAAGTCTGGAGTCAAGCCATGCCAAGCCAATCCTGGCTGAGCCCATCAGAATCAAATCTGCCCCAAAACTTGGTATACAAGAAATACATGCTTATTGTCATAAGCCATAGAAATTTGGGGGTTATTTGTTACATAACTTTATTGCAGGAATAGCTGACTGATACACTGGCTCAAATTTATACTCTCAATTAATGGGTTTGTCAAACCTATCTTCTTTATTACTATATACTGCTACAACACAAATAAGACTGTGAAATTGCCACTGTGCGCTTACATTGGCAGCGCTGTACAAACAGCTCAGTAAGCTTTCATAACCTTGGTATATCAGTGTCTCACAGCTGTGTTCATGTTGACATGTGGTGGTGTCTTGCTGAGTGGCATTCATTGTTGTTGTTGTGTGTTTTTGTGTGCTGTCGCGAGAATGTCTGAGCTTGAATTAGAGCAAAAACGAACATTAAATTTCTTGTTAAACCTGGCAAGAGTGGAAGTGAAATCAGAGACATGTTAGTCCAAGTTTATGGGGATAATGCTATGAAGAAAACGGCAGTGTACAAATGGATTAAGCGTTTTTCTGAGGGGAGAGAACATGTCACTGATGAAGAGAGGTCATGGCAGCCAGTAATAAGCAGAACTGATGAAAACATTGCAAAAATTCATCGAATTGTGCATCCAAATCATCGGCTGACTGTGAGAAGCACAGTAGACCAAGTAAACATCCATAAAGAAACAGTCAAGAAAACCTTAACTGAAAACCTTGGCATGAGAAAAGTGTGTGTGCAAAAATGGTCTCGAAAGAGCTCACCAATGAACAAAAGCAAAGGAGAGTCAAAGTTTGCCAAAACCTAAACCTTTTGGAGAGGCAAGATGATGTTTTGGGCCATGTTATAACTGGTGATGAAACATGGATGTACCAATACAACCCTGAAACAAAGTGTCAAAGTGCACAACGGAAGTCAGCCAATTCTCCACGACCAAAAAAGTTCCGTCAGTCCAAATCAAGTCAAACGATGTTGCTAAGCTTTATTGATATCAGAATGATTATTCATTATGAATTTGTGCCAACTGGACAGTTAGCCAAGTTTACTATTTGGAAGTGCTGAAAAGGCTGTGTGAAAAAGTTTAACGACCTGAACTTTTTGCCAACAATTCATGACTCTTGCTTGCATCACGACAATGCAACAGCTCACACAGCACTGTCTGTGAGGGAGTTTTTAGCCAGCAAACAAATAACTGTATTGGAACACCCTCCCTACTCACCTGATCTAGCTCCCAATGACTTCTTTCTTTACCTGAAGATAAAGGAAATATTGAAAGGAAGGCATTTTGATGACACTCAGGACGTCAAGGGTAATACAATGACAGCTCTGATGGTCATTCCAGAAAACGAATTCCAAAATTGCTTGGAAGGGTGGACTAGGCACTGGCATCGGTGCATAGCTTCCCAAGGGGAGTACTTTAAAGGTGATCATAGTGACATTCAGCAATGAGGTATGTAGCACTTTTCTAGGATGAGTTCAGGAACTCAATTGTCAGATCTCGTACTGCTGTGACTCCTTAAAGCACTAAGGAGGAATGACCTCTAGTGTTCAAATCCTTACTCAGTGACTCACTAGGTAACTCTGGACCTGCCACTAAGCCTCAGTTACCACATCTGGAAAGAGAAGATAATAGTTCTAACCTCATTAGTTTGTTGTGAAGAGAAAATGAAACTTTTGTACAGATTGTAAAAGACTTAAAAAAATTGGAGCTGGCATGCTGTATTCATCAAAAGCATCAGGAGTAAAACTATCCAAGTCCATTTTACTAGTTGTGTAACGTTGGGCAAATTACTTTTGGTGCCTCAGTTCCCTCACCCCTTAATGGGGATAATAACAATACCTACTTCAGAGGGACCTTGGAAAGATAATGTGAGATAATGTATGCAAAGAATTTAAATGGCACATGATACATAGCAGTTAATAAATGCTAAATATTATTATTATTACTAAATATTCTTATAATTTAACTAGTTATTGAGTGCCTAAAATAAGCAAGCCTGAAACAGGCAACAAGACTCTATTATTGTATTATATTGTAGGCAGCTAATGTTACCTATCCTGATGAATATAACCAAGTACTCAAATATGTACAGGACCAAGCAGTAGGTACAGAATGTTGGTGGAGGGCTGCAGTTGGGCTGGGCAGGCATTGAGGGATGGTTTCTATTTTGATATATGAAGGTGGGAGTTAAGTGTTTTACTCAGTGAGAGGAGCATACGCACAGACATGGGAGTGTCGAGGGATTTAAGGCTAGACAAGTGTATTGGGTCCAGACTGTAGAGTTCAGAATGGCAGGCCCTGGTGTCTGGAATCTCTTTGGAGGGCAGGAGAGAGCCACTGAAGGACTTTGAGCAAAGGGATGTGAACCTAGCACCATATTAGGAAAATTAATCTGATGACGGTTTATGTAAAAGAACAGCAAATGGAAAGCTTAGATGCCAGTTGGAAGAAATGTGCAGTATTCTAATGGTGAAGTGATAAGGGACGGAACCAAAATAGGGCAAGTGGGACCAGAACAGTCAAGACAAATGTGAGAGGCATTTTTGTTGAACAAGTCAAGAGGGTGATGTGTCCTTTACTCACAGAAAAGAACTTAACCTGTCTGGTTCACCTCAACACATAGCAACCAACATACAAAACAAAACAAAACAAAAAAACAGATTTGTACACAGCTAGACAGTACATTCATTTTTTTTTAATTTTTAATTAAATACATTGGGGTGACAATGGTTAGTAAAATTACATAGGTTTCAGGTGTACAATTCTATAATACATCATCTATATATCACATTGTGTGTTCACCACCCAGAGTCAGTTCTCCTTCCATCACCATATATCTGACAGTACATTCATTCTTATGGTACACTTTTGTGGGGTTTGCAACACTCTAGCAACTAGAAAGGTTTATAACCTTTCTAATATAAGGCTTATACTTTATCATCACTCTGAAGGGCTTTGAATGGTGACCCTGGAAACATAAAAAAAAAAAAAGAGGGAGTTAATAATGGGTAGTAGCAAGCGTGCACATTCCTTGAGAAGTAACTATTACTTCTGAACTATCCATGGAGTTGGGTTGACCCTGTAATCATTATTGCAGAGTAGCCTGTGAGAACTATTATTATCGCTATTTTACAGATGAGAATATAAAGGTAGAAAATGAAAATTTCATAAGCTCTCTTTACAAATCCTGCCCATCCTTTCAGTCTGAGCTCGAATGTCATCTCTTCCCTGAAGACGTTGCAGAGCCTGGCAGCAGTCTGAGCTCCCTGAACATTTGTTCTTAGTCTTTCATGATATTCAGAGCTTGTATTAGAGTCATCTCTGTACATGTCTTATCTCATTGATTCAATCATGTTTCTTTAAGATAAAGGCTATTGTTGCATTCATTTCTGTATTCCCCTTAGAGCATTGTCCTAGTGCCTGGCACATAGTAGGGGGCTCAATGAATGTTTGTCGAATTGATTGAAGTGTGGACACAAATGAGCCCTAGGCCGCTATGGTATGTTTATTTGAATGTGTAATTGGTAGTTTCCCCATGGATCCCTTGAAGAGTGTGTTCAGACCTTAGCAGCACTTTGAAGCTCTGGTGCATTTAATTAAATGCGTAATCTTTTTAGAGTTCTTGTACCAAGAAGATAGATTGCATACTTTAATGTACATTCCAAAAAAGGCCTTATGCCTCAATTTAAGCGTTCAGTTAACAAAGACACCAAAGATGACAAATAACTGGGGTTCAAAGTATTAAGCAATTGCAGTCTCACTAAAATAAGGGATTTTTAAGGTCTCCTATTCCTCCCCCCTCCCCCCACTTTTGATCAGAAAGAATCCCTTCCTAGATAGTTCCACATGGTTCAATTTTTCTTCTTATTGTTTTTACTTCATGTAAGAATTTTTTTAAAAATTCTGGAGCCTGGTTCTCTGAACAGTAGTTTATCAACAGGACTTGTTTTAAGCCACAGAGAGTTTACATAGGATAGAGCCAGGACGGTGAGGGTGTCTTGCAGACAAATGTATGGCTGCCGCCTCGTGTGCTGATGCTACTGTGGGGTCCCTGGGCTCCCCGGTCCTCTGTAAAGCCGTAACTATCACATAGCCTTCCAGCTGCCAGAATTTTCTAGGCTTTGGGATACAGTAATTTGGTTTCCTCAGAGGCATTGTGGTATTAGGGCACTGTGTCTCAAGCAAGGCTGAGCCTAAGACTGACTTAGGGTGCTTGTAAAAAATTGTATTCACAGGCTCCATCCTAGAAACTACTTCTAGAAGCATTGGGGGAGGGGTCAGGAATATCTGCTTTTTACCACAGGTTAAATCTTATTATCAGGCGAAGTGAGACACTTTTATATAGTGGCTTGAAATAACTGGCTCTAGTAGCTTTCACTTACTGGCTATGTGAATCTTAAACAAGTTACTTGCCCTCTCTAGTTTCCTCAACTATAGAATGGGGGTAATTTTAGTATCTACCTTTTATTAAGATTGCAGAGAGAATTAAAGTAAAGATAATGTATGCTAAATGCTTAGCATAGTGTCTGGGACATAGTAAGTACTCAATAAATGTCCAGATATAATGAACTCTCCCCTCTTATTATATTGGCAGTCTTGCCTTCTAGAAGATGTTGTACATCTGTAGGTCACTTTATCCAGGAAGTCTTCCTGTCTTATTAGAAGAGATTCTCTGAGGTCCCGTCCTTACTAAACCTGTAGTGTGTCTCCTAGGAGATCATAGTATTTTAGATTTGGAAAGGACCTACAGGTGTATAATCCAACACCCTAATGTCATTTGCTTATTTTTGGTCTATTCCTTATTCATTTTCAGTTAACTCCCTATTCATGTGTAGTTGTAGATGACCCTTCTAGGGCCACTCCCTCCTACCTTCCACTTAGACTGGGCAACCTAGATGACCTCCCATACGGGTCCAGGATCCTTCTCATTCCCAGAAAATGCCCGTGCTCTGCTTATTCCTTTGATGGTTATAGAGTTTGCCCTCCATCAAACATCTTTTCATGGCAGCTCTGCTTCCCCCAGCCCAAAGAAACTCTATGAACGCTAGTCCTGAATTTGAAAAACAACCATGTTTTCCTCGCTACTAGCAATCTAACAGCCAAACTTATTAAATTTTTGTTACATGTTTGTCTAGTTTTCTGTCTGCTTATCTGAATCAGTGTTGTCTCTATTAGGTGTATATTCCTGAAAGTCAGGGATTTTAATTTTTTTCTATTGTCTTATGGAAAAATTCTGCACAATTACATAATGAATTCACAAAAAATATGATGCTGATGGTGGTAAATACAATGGAGTATATAAACTGACTTAGACTATTATAGTCTTTGTTTCAGTAAGATTCTTTAATCCTATGGTATATTTGCCTTATTCCTTTTTAATTTAAAAACAATTTAATGCACAATCTTTGTCTCTGCATTTCTCCAATTTTAAGAATCACTTCCTTGTGTGTGCTAATTTGTCAAGCAAAACTTTAACAAACATCTCCTGGAAACTTAGAATACAGAATTTTGAGGCACTCATTTGCTTTTCTTGGCATTTACTTCCCTAAAGAAGTCAAAAAATTATTGAAGCATGACTTTTTCATTCCAGAAACTGCATTGGCTATCCTTAATCAAGCTGTGCTTTTCTCAGTGTTCCCCATTTAATCTCCTAAAATACTTCCTAAGACTTTGCCCCCCACAATGGAATCAAAACTAAATGGTCTGTAATTTCCTCAAGTGTTCCCAGATCCTGTTGTAAATAATGACATTGTGCTGGCCACTTTCCAGTCTGAATGAAGTGACCTTGTAAAAATGTCTGCTCACTCTTCTATAATGTCTTTTTCTACTTTCTGTAGGGCTCTTAGATACAGCTTGGCAAACAATACCTATTCCAAGAAACACCATTCTTCACCTCAGTCATGTTATTTCCTTCATATAGGCAGTACTGTATCCAGCGCTAAAGGACTTATGTTTAAAAGTTAATTAATATTTTAAAATAAGGAATTATAGGTGCACTGTGGCAGAAGGCCAGACTGGATGACCTATAAATATCTGAATTGACAGAAAGAAAACCTATTGTGGTTTTGTAAACTCTTTAAGAAAATGCTGAACTTCCATTCAGTCATTAGGTAGCTTTTATTGTTATCATGTTCAATACCTTTTCTATAGAAAAGAAATCATTTCCTACTTTATAATACAAAAACCTTTAAAAATTAGTTATTCCAAGCTGGCAGTTAGAAAAGGAATATTTCACCGTATTGGTAAAGATAGATGTTCTTTCTGAGCAATTATGTTGCATTCAAATGAGAAATATGTGATGTTCTGGTTGTCCCAATGATTGCCCTTCCACACACACCCCCCCCATCAAAAAAAAAAAAGAAAGAAAAGAAAGAAAAAGAATCAGGACATCTGGCAAAGCCTAGGGTAAAGCAGCTAAACTCACTGAAGGGACAGAGTACTTCTCACATGAAGACAGGCTAAAAATACAAAAACCTATTAGTGTGAAATAACAAAAGCTGAAAGGGGGGAAGTAACTGGGACCTCTGAATCCCCAGCTATGTGGGACCACCAGCTAGACAAGCTAATTAAAATTAGCGACCCCATTTTTGTTTATGGCCTACATGTGCATATGAGTTTTATAAATTAGATACAAATACTACAGCTAAGAGTAGCTAAATCAATGGAGATATTGGTACTTTTCCACCCAATGGCAGTGATTTTATTATTTTCTTTAAGAAAAACTAGAGGGTAATAAATCTATGAGAGCATTTTGAAGTTGAGGAATCAAATCAAGATTTAAAGACAGTTTAAGGAGTTGTAAAGCTGACAAATAAGCCGGCAGATTTTTTTTTTCCTCACAAAATAGGAGCAAAATTACAATTATTTAAAATTTGGTAGTTTGGTTCTGGTTTTGAGTAAAACGATTGCTTTTGCTTGTGCTTTCATGACTATAAACATGACATGGCTCGGTGGGGGTCAGTGTGTGTTCACCTACCTTCCCTCAGCGTTGTTCAGCTCTATCGGACACCTACAGCACAGCATGCTCCTTTGTAGGAGATTGGCAGCAAGGTCCTTTTTAATTAACTAATTAGATGACTCATCATCCACCTAAATTAGCATTATTAGGTCTTTTATAATGATTGTTGAAGCATTGTAAATTAATTTTCTTATTGGCTATGTCCATACTGCCATCACAGTATGAAGAGATAATGCCACGCACAGTAGGAAATCTCTATCGCCTGAAAATGAACATGGTCATCCTTGGATCACCAATTAGGAAACCTATTGTGTAGCAAAAACATCATTTCTATGCTGTAATATGATCAAATAACCATTAATTATCTTCACTAGTGAGAATTACCTTCTTTGTTGGAGAAGTATTGCATTCCATATTACAGTTCAAAAATGTCAGGAGAAACCAGCAACAAAAACATCAATTTCTAAAAATGATACATGTAACCCAAATCATATTAACCCAACATGCAACATGTCAGGTTAAATTAGCATAAGCTTTGTTACTGAGCCTGAATAACATAGCTTACCTCTTAGCCTTTAGATGTATTGATTAAATAGGTCACCATCACCTGCCTATGAACACAAATATAATCAAACTGCACTGTTCTCTGCAGAACTGAATGGCAAAAAACCCTGATAAGTATCCAATCCAGATTCACGGTAACTGAAAGCCTGTTTCCTTGCCTAATACAGAGATGACAGAATGAAGATAAGCAAGTCCCTGGAGGCTGTCCTTACAGCTGGTGTGTGTTTGTGTGTGTGTGTGTGTGTGTGTGTGTGTGTGTGTGTGTAAATATGCGTGCTTCCTAAGACCAGGGTCCAAGAACTTTCATGAGATTCTCAAGGGGATCTGTGACAGACCCTCACCACCTCAAAAGGCTCATGTACAATCAGCCACTGTGGAGCAGACCACTCGTGTGTGATTGCACTGCTCAGCAGCCATGAACCAACCTGAGTGCCAACATGAGGCCTCAGGATTGCTCAGCATGGCCATGACAGCCTCACTAGGCAGGGGTATGGTGTGATGGTCAAGAGGGGGAGCCCTGGATTAGGTTTTTGGGGTTTTGTCCCAACCCTTACCCTTTACAAGATGTGTAAAGGCAAGGTACCCTAACTTTTCTGTGGCTCAGTTTGGCTCATCTTTCAAATATTATTCACCTCAAAAGTTTGTTGTGGCTTTATATAGTATCAGGGAGTTTCTGGTGATCCAAACATCAGGAACCATAAAACGAAAGACTAATAAATTTGACTACCCAGAAATTAAAGTCACTACAGGACTATAATTATCATAGACAAAAATAGCATAAAATGATATATTTACTTTAAAATAACCCAGTAAGGCAAAGGGAGAGAAGTAATGCAGGGAGGGGTGGTAATAAATGAATTAAATTTGTCTACATATTGATAATGCTGGGTATTTATGTAGTCCATAAAAGCTTGTTAACCTATTATTCTGTTTTTGTATATGTTTGAAATTTTCTGAGATAAAATATTTGTAAAAAATAAAAACATAAAAATGCCATAGATAATATCAGAAGAATGTGACAATTTAAAGGAAAAAAAATACTAGTACTACATATAATACTAAGGGGTTAATTCCCCTAATATATAAAGAGGCCATACAAATCAATAAAAAAAAGACCAGGAAAGCAACATTTTAAAAAAAGAAAATGAACACAGTACAGGAAAAAGGAAAAATACATCAAATAATGTTTAGTTTATTTTATAAAATATCTTATATATTATTTATTTTAAATTATATTAAACTTTAAATTTTAATTAATTTCAATAAACATTTATTATACATTTTATTTATATTTTTATGAAATAAAATTGTATTAAGTTTAAGATATATCAAGTAATGCTCATTTTATTCATCATAGGAAAAATACAAATTAAAACAACAGTGAAAATTCATTTTTGACCTATCAAATAAGCAAAGATCAGAAGGTTTGATAATACATTGTGGGAAAGAGTACAAAGAACTATAACTTTTTTGGAGAGCAATTTTACAATACCTGAGAAAAGTAAAAATTCACATTCCTTTTTTCAATTCCACTTCTAGGAATTAGCTTACAGATATACTCACAAATGAATTGAAAGCGAAACATATAAGGATATTCAATATAGTTGATTGTAATAGCAAAAGACTTGCATCACTCTCAATGTCTATTAGGAAGGAACTGGTTAAATGGGTTATAACACATCCATATAATGGAATACTAAGAGGCAGGTAAAAAGAATGAGGCAGCTCCAAAATATGAGTCAATGTCTAACACATTGAAAATGAAAAACACAAGGAGTACATTAGTACATGACATTTGTGTAAAAAAAAGTACATATATGCTTCCAAATCCATATAATAGAAATCTTTAGAAGGATATACAAAAAAAAAAACCCAGTAGCAATGGTTGCCTCAGGAGAGTAGGAAAGAGGTAGAGGAAGATATATATAGGAGCGAGTCTTACTCTTCACTGTATGCCCTTCTGTTTCTTTAAACATTTTTTTATCATGTGCATATATTAACCATTTAAATGTATTTTTTACATCAAAGTGTTTAGAATTACGTTGGAATGTACTAAATGCTCAATAAATGTTATGTACTCTTGTATTTTACTTCACTGTTACTCTATTTCAGGCCTTATCTTCAGACCACTGCAATACAAAGTGAACAAAACCAGTCCCCAAAGATGCCTTATGCTTTGCTATATTCATGTGCTACTTATATTTATGTGCTTACCTCCTCTTAGAAGGTCCCTTTTCCATCTTTACCTGTTGAAATTCTACTTATCCTTCAATTTCCCGTTCCTCCTGAATTATACACTGGCTGTGTAATCTTGAGAAATTGATGTAACTGCTTAAGCCTCATTTTTCACATCTATTAAATGGGAGGTAATAATAGAAATTATAAGGAATAAATGTGGTAAGGCAAGTAATTCTGCTCATGTATTTGTCCAACATATAGTTCTCGATCACCTATTTTGTACAGGCACTATAATATGCACTAGGGCTCAAACCATGAAAAAAACTGACAATATCTCTGCCCTCCCGAAGCTCCCAGCCTAGAAAGGAAATTTCCATACTGTTGGTAGATGCTATGGCAAGTGTGAGCACAGAGTATGGAAGTACAGAGAAGGGGTACCTACCCAAAACAGGCAAACCCTCAGGAGAGAAATAGTTGACTTGGGAAGGAAAGTTGGACACAAAATCCGATTTTAACTTTGAGTGACACAAAAGTTATAGGCAGAGAGCAGCAGAGAATTTACACATTAGTTTTGATGCCTGTGGTTCCTGTGACCATCTTGGGTCATGGGTCCCTGTGCTTCTGATAAAGGCAATCCACAGAAGGCAGCCAGTGTTCCTCCTGCCCTCAGCCCTGAAAGCTCTCAAGGAAGTAGTCTTCCTGCTCCCCCAAGCCTATCAGTCTCCGTGAAACCAAGCCCTCCAGACTAGAACATAGAAAAACAAAACTCTTTACTGAAGGCAATTTTCTAAATGGTGTTGCAGGGAGAAATAACAGTTCAATTTAGATGTTTCCTTGTACCAACCAAGGGACAGGACCTTCCAGAATTAGGAACACCCAAGGATAGTGCCTCCAATTGCCCCCTTCTGCTAGAGGTGCTCTCCCCACCTGAGTTATCTCTCCTCCCTCTGGTCACCCCACCCAGCCCCCATCTCAAACCTCTCGTCAAGTCTCCCAGGTAAGTGACCCCACAGCTCACTTTGGGTCCACTCCTCCCTCACCTTTCAGGAGGAATCTTCTTCCTCTGGCTCCTTACGGCACTTGAAAACTCAAGCAAAGCCTCAGGTGAAGTTCTCCACTCAGTCCACAGTCTCCAGAGGAATATTTTTGTTCCCTGAAGAAAATCTAATCAGAGTATAGCTTCCCCACTGATAAGACATGTGTCACCAGTGAAGTAAGTGCGGCTTGTAATAAGAGTTATTTACTTTATTAGTCTAATTCTCCATAAAGGAAAGAATACTTCCGCTATTTGCCTGACTTTGGCTTTGATTTTTAGGGACCACCACTACCATCAACCCCTGCTATCATTATGCTGAGAAACATTTTCTTCTTACAACTGAGGCCTGACAGCTTTACAAAAGCAACCACTTGAGCTAGTTGGAAGAATGGATGCTAGTTCCAATAAGATCCTTTTGACTCTACATATCCTTTGGATGGAGGAAGAGAGAAAGTTTTGCCAGTTCACACGGCCACAGTTGAATAATTTCTCTTTCGAGAATTAAATTTGGTTTGCCTTTTTCGGGGGGAAAGACGCACATACACACACACACACACACACACACACACACACACACACACACACACACACCAAAACAAAAACAAAACAAAGCAAAAAAAAAAATACCCACCTCTGAGCCAAAAATAGAACTCTATAATTCTCCAAAAAATCTTAGAGTAAGCCCTGGTGTCTTCACATGGCCTTGCTGCAACCATGCCCAGCTGAAACGGTAGGCAAGAGAGGTTTTCATTAGTTTTGATCAAGTAGCCATTAATTGTAGATATGATCAGATTCAACAGCACACAGAATCCCATAGTGTCCCAGTGGCACCTGCCAGACACACCCCTAGGCTCCAGTCTGCCTTTTACAGAAGGGTGAAGCCCAAAGCCTCAAGCCCAAAGCCTCTCTGAGCATGTGCAAGGCAACAGATTTATGCTGCCCTCTACTGGTGAACAGCTCTACTGCAAATTTTTTACAAGGAAACAGGACCTGGGCAGGTTGACTACTATCCCATTCCACACCCCATTTCCTAGCATCCTCAAAGAGAAATAACCAACTAAACTTAGAAGTTGAAGGTCGTCAGACTGAGGTAAGAGTGGAGTGGATGAGAATATAGTCCAGGAGAAGCAGAAAGACCACAAACCAGGGGTATGTCACCATTAATATCCAGTATAGCCCACAGAGTTATCTGTGTGTTTGCCTTGTGGAGGGAAATTTTCATTCGGACTCTCTTGTGACATTTGAGTTGCTTAGTACTGAATGCATTCTGTGATGTATTCAGAAAATGCATTTCACTAATGCTTCCCTAATTCATGGGGGCTACTGTTTTACCAGTCACCCTGATCCTTAATCAGTGGAGTTGTATAGCATGTAGATAGTCTGTAAAAGTGCTTAATAAAAATCATTTAATTCTAAATTACATGAGTGCACTTAACCCTAAAGATATTAAAACTGATTGTTTGATGTATTGCCATGAGTAAGTAGAAATTCAAAAATAAAAGCTTCCTGCACTTAAATCAAAGAGCACCGAGCTCATAGCCACTCGGAACAAGCACATGCATCAGTGTCATGAAGCTGGGCTATGATAAACTAACCCATTTTAGGCTTTTAAACTGTAAATATGAAGTACTTGAATTTGATCAGTGATGAGATACATAAGTGAGTTTTTCCAAGCAAAGTACTGTGTGACCTGATAGCCTGTTAGAAGCCTGTGGAGATCACCTGTCACTTATTTGCAGACTTGGTGGGAGCAGCGGTGGGGCCAGCCACTGGTGTTTGGCAGGGCTAAGATGAGGTGATAGTCTAGACTCTAGCCTAGAGGCAAGTCTGGAGAGAGCAAATAGAAGAGAGCGGGTATTTTCATTAACTGCATTTTTACCCTTAAGTTTTCATTGTTAACTGCATTTATGCTTGTTTAACTTGCTTACTACCTACAGCCCTCAGCACAATACCATGCCTGTGAGGAAACTTAAATCAATCTTGATTATGGAATCAGAACCAATTTTGGAGGGATATGCCTGTCAAATTTGCATTCATCTCTTGACTAATCCTCTAGGAATTTGAACACTTTTGACTCTAATGGTCTGGTTTATGTGATGCTATCAATATAGCGAACAAACATGATGTTCTGTGGGACAACCTTATTTTCTAGGTACCTCCAGACTATGTTATGATAGCAGGTGGGAGAGGTAATGTAGCTCTGGCCCAAGGATGTAAATGTGCACCATTATCTGCTCCACCTGAGTGCACACTGTTTGTGTGTGTGTGTGTGTGTGTGTGTGTGTGTGTGTGTGTGTGTGCGCGCGCGCGCGCGTGCGCGCACACCACTTTGATCCCCCTACCCAGATCACTGACTTCATGCCGTGAACCCAAGACTGTGTTTACCTCCCTAACAAGGACACTACATCTGGCACAGCAGCTGCAGTTGGCACACTATTTGGTTGAGCTTGCCATAGTCCACTGTCATCTTCTAGAATTCACCCACTTTTTGTATTGAGCCAGATTTGGGTATTAAATGGGGATATGATGGGAACCACTACCCTGCATCCTTTATGTCTTAAAGTGTGACACTAATCCCTGACATTCTCCCCAGGATGTGCTAATGCTATTGGTTAATAGTGAGGAAGCAGGTTCACAGGGGCTTCCACTTGGCCTTCCCAACTCTGGTAGATGTTACTACACAGAATTAACCAAAGTGAAGGTTCTTCGCACTCCCAAATATGGTAATTACAAATAAACATTGAAAGACTCGCAAAATGACCACCAGCTTGATCTCAGTTCCAGTGGTCCTAGAATGAGCTAGTCGGGACCCGTTTTTTGTCTGGTCTTAACACATTCCCCAATAATAAGAAGGCTGTTCAAACACTTCAGGTCCTCAGTTATCAGTGTCAACTCAAACCCTGTGTCCAACTGTTGTCGAAATCTCTGGGCACTCTCCATTATCCACTCTACAATTACCTGAGTAAATGCCCATCGGTGCCCCTGGGGAAGGACTAAGGAAATCATTACTATACAGAAGGCGTCAAAAAACGTATGCACATTTTAAGAAAGGAAAATTGTATTAAAATTATAATACTCAATATATACCAATAACAAAAGATTAATGAATACAAGTCATGTTTGACTTCTGCAATTACAAGAGGTGCTCAAACTGGTTACCATCAGCGTCCAGACACTTCTGATTATGGTGAACTACTGCTTGAGCAACGTTGACCAAAGTGTCCACTTGTATACATTTTTTTTTGGCATCTCTGGTTTATACCAGCCATGATGCCACATGTTCATAGCTTCTCATTCAGTGAATGGATTCAGGGTCTGAGAACTGACTCAGATCCAAAAACTAGGCAGAAGATCAAGGATTTTTGTTAATTTAATTTTTTATTGGGGTGGCTACTCTTAGCTTCTGGATCATTCATCCTTGATTTCTCTTAAGTGTATAAATCAAGCAATACCCTTGTCAGCTGCCCATCTATCCTGCCCCTTGGGAACACTATGTGCTGTTAACCATCTCCATAGCTCTCTGAATGTCAGACCATGCTGGCTGCCACTCCAACATGACTGCTCATTACAAGAGCTGTGTTCATCTTGCTTTGACAGTTAAGTGCTACCATGTAGCCTCTATATTTTTAGGATATTATCAGCCCCATTCTTTTATTACCAGTTTTGTAATGAAGTTCTCACTACGAGCCATGGCATACAGAGGACAGACATCACTGAACTTAATGCTGGTGGTCTCCTCGCTAGCACATTCCTTATCACATTGGTAAACAGAGTGTACTCCAGGCCCTGTCTATCTGTGCTTATTTCCAGGCTTACGTAGTATATCTGTCCTGACATGTGCATTCTTTGTGTCTTTTGAGTCCATCTGTCAGACTTCTTACTTAATGTGGGCTATTGCCTTTTCCAAGCTTCCTATAGCATATTAGTACTGTCTCCTGGGGTCCTTGCCTGTGTTCCAGGCGAGTGTTCTCATACTGATTTATCTCCTTTATCCAACTTTACATCTCACCCCCTTTTATTCAGAATCTTTAGGGTTAAATCCCATAATACTGTCCTGGCTTCTTCAATGCATTTTGGCTAGGTCCCAAAGATTATTTAGCTTATAATCACTTTCTTCCCTTACATGTCCAGCACTTCCCTAACTGGATTATATTGTGGTTGGACTATTGGTCTGGTGGCCAGGAAGGAAGATGGTTGTAGACCCTGAGCTGGACTTGTGTGATCTAGCAAGCAGTATGCTGTATCATCTTCAGGTGAGGCATGGGAGCACTAGCCTTTAGCAAGGAGGAGTGGGTAATCTGCAGGTCTAGAGGGTTCAGACTCATCTATGTTCTTAAAGTTCTTGAGTGCAGTGACCTAGGTATCCCTATTTCAAGTCCTAGAATCCCACTCCTTCTCAATTGGGCCCTGACCTTGGTATAGGAGGTGTGCTGGGGATAAGAAGTCAACCTTCTTCTTCTGCCCTTAAAATGAAGTCCTGGTCTGATCCTCAGCATTTTCTGTCCTCCAGCTGTAGGAAATAAGAAACCGTGTACAGCCAAGGAAGACGCTTGACTTTAACACATTTTCTTAATTATCACTCTGCCTTCATTGTCTTTCAATCTCAAATGTATTGGTAATACCCATAGTCAACCAATTCCGTAGTCCTTATAAGGAGTACTTTTCCTACTCCTCTCAAACACTTGAGATTTTGTACCAATTTGTACATCCCCTTCTACCGACATCTTATCTATTTCACTACCTGTAAAAGCTCTAGCAATTAAGCATGCCAGGGCCTATCAGTACTTCACTTACTACCAGTTATGGGGTTCTTATTATCAGTTGGGCAGTCTCAATACCTATCTTGCATTCAATTTCCTAGGGCCATTTCTGGTGCCAACTGTCTTAGGTCAAGTTCCTGAGACATAAACTGTGAGACAGAGATTTGCTTGCAGGATGTTTATTGAAACAACACCTGTAAGAAAGTGATGGAAGGAAGTTGGACAGAGGGGTAAATAGAACTGCAACGTAGTTGCAATAGAGACCTTAGCCAATTTCATAAGAGGTGCCGGTGCTAGGTCGGCCCTTCCGAGTAATCCCCAGTTAGCCCCTGAGGCAAAGGGGCCAGGATTTTGTTCCAGTGCTCTGGATGTGGACTGGCCCTGTGGAGGGGATGTAACCTCGGGCAAGACATCCTCCTTTGACCAAGTCAGGATTCTTCCACAATGGCACTATTGACATTTTGGACTGGATAATTCTTTATTGGGGGAGAGAGCTGTCCTGCCCATTATGTTTAGCAGCATCCCTGGCCTCTCCCTACTAAATTCTAGTAACTCTCTCCTCTCTGCCCCATCTTCAATCAAAATGCCTCCTGATATTGCCACATGTCTCCTGGGGGCATAATTACTCCTAGCTGAGAGCCACTGAGCTGAAGGCATGTCACACAATAAGTGCCACTGGGAACCATTAGCAGTCAACACCCTTGGAAGCTGTGGGAACAGCTTTGAAGGAGGAATCTGGGCAGTGTACCACAGCATCTCCCACATGAGCTATGCTAAGTCAATTAATAAATAAGTGTTGGAGCAAAATACAGATATAGAAAATAATGTGAGGTTTCAACACCTTAGTACTTAAATCTTCAATCCACTTGGAATTTATCTTGGGTGTGATGTGAGGTAGGTCTCTAATTTCATTTTTTCAAAAATTACAATTAATTGTCTAATATTTTTAATGGAATAAACCATCACTTCCTTGCTAATTTGAAATGCCTCTCATCGTACCATAATTTCCAATATACATGAGTCTGTTTTTAGACTTGCCATTCAGTTCTATAGATTCTTTTATCTATTTTGGATTCAATATCCTATTATTTTAAAATTATGAAGTTTTTTTTTCAATGTTATGTTTTGTTTTGTTTTGTTTTGTTTTTAGCTGAGCCATCCTGCCACCTGTTGGCAGCTCAGTGGCTGCTCAGCTCGGGCCAGGACTCGAACCGCTGTTGCTCAGAGCTAAAACTCTTGAGCGAGCTCTTAACCAACTGAGCCACTCGGCTGGCCCTTTTTTTTCCAATGTTAGTATTGTTCTTTCTCAGAATTTCTTCACTACTATCACCCATTTATTCTCCCAGATAAATCTTAAAAGGACCTTATAAATCCCCTAATTTCTAAACATGATGATTTGGATGTTTGTTGGAATTGCATTAAATTTATAGGCTAGTTCAGAAAGTGTTGATATCTTTACAATGTTAAGTTTTTTCCTCCAGGACCCTGGTATTTCTCTCCAATTATTCAAATTTTATTTTATGTACTTAATATAGTTTTATAGTTTTCTTCAATATAAATTGTGATGTGCATTTGTGTTATGTGGGGGGCTATCATGCATGAGTTTTTCTCTATTATGTCTTTTGATATTTTATCAGAAAACAATTTTTATGTGTTTGTTGTTTATCTGTTCATCTTACTGAATTTTATGGGTCCAATTGCTTGTAGCTAATTCTTTTAAACTAAATAAAAATGACATCCTTTTCTTTCCAAAATTTATACATTTTTCCTTGCGCATTGACTAGACCCTCTAGAAGAATGCTGCTTTTGTTTTCTTCCTGACTTTAAAAGGCCTGTAATGTTTTTTTCATTAAATTTGATGTTTGTGGTTCCTTTCTGATAAATACTCTACATCATTTTATAAACATTTCCTTCTAGTTCTAGCTTATTAGGGGTTTTAATAATAACAAATATTGAATTTCATCAATTGCCATTGGGATATTAATAAAGTAATTATTGACTTTGAAGGTGGCTGGCAGAGTGCCACTCATCGGAGGGAAGAGGTATACGGAACATTACCTTGGGAAAGTAATTACCTTTCTGTCTTTCTCAAATGCCTACCAGCTATAACCCCCCAACTATGAAAGTCCATGTACTCCAACTGAACACTAGCAGGAACACACACTTGGGAGGGATGGAGAAAATCTACTGTGCAACCACAGCCCTGTTTGAAGACATAAGAACCCCAAGAGATAAAGATATCAATGGTAGCAGCCAAAGATGAAGAAAATGGGCCAAGTGGCAAGAATAGTCTTTTGCCAATACACTGGGTGCTGGTCCAGAGAAGGGGCTCTCAGGTAGTCGGGGGAGACCGTGTGCATTTATTATTGCATGAAACGACAGATCACTTATGATAGCCACCTATATAGTTTAAATCCCCCAAAACTGTCAAGCTTCAAAACTCCTCTTCCTTTTCTTAGTCTAAAAGCCTATTTTCTTGGGAAAAAAATGAACTACCTTAGAAATTAAGATTAAAGACAGCCCTGTCAAGGAAATAGTAAATAAAAAGTGGACTTTCAAGTAAACAAAGCAAATAAAATATATGTGGGCATCACTAAACCGTCCTTGGTTGAAGCCCATTTGAAATTCAGGTCATTATTATCTTGCTAATGTTTCCATTTACTGTTTCTAGTATATGCCAGCACTTACTACACTTGTCTCTTTCTGTAACTGGGTTATGCAGCCAGAGCTTCCACCAAAAAATAATAATAATAAAAATTAAAAGCTGTTATATTTGTGGGGTGAACAAGTATCTTTGCTTTCTTTTCTATTAAAAATGTGAGCCAGCTAGGTGTTTTTTTCACTTGGTAAGGAGTCACGGCCGCCAAGAGGCTCTGGAAAGGCTGGGGGCAGGGGGCCTCTGGGAGTGGAACACCTTCACTCTGGTTCTATCCATTTTCTGCAGCTGTGATCAGGAATGCAAGAGGGAACTTAGAAAAGGTGTCAGAGGAAGGCTTGCTTCAGCTCCCTTAAAAATGCCTTTGTAATAGGAAAGGCTTTCTCGGAAACTGAACTCTCTATCACCTTTGCTTTGGGAGGTCTCACTAAGAAGACATTTGTGTTCTAAAATGGGGGAAAATAAACAACAAAACCGGTGCTCATATGTGTTATGAGGAAAAGAAACAAGGGGACAAGCAAGAGCCAAGTCAGTCAACAGGCCTGACAATTTGACTAGCTAAATACCTCTGGCGGTCCTCTCCCCTTCCCACTGGAATTTCCATTGCCCTACTTCAGACATTCATCACCTTTCACCTTGATCATTGAAACAGCCACACGCTACAGCCTCAGGAGACCTTTCCCCGTGCACCAGCCGCGTGGAGCCGAAATGCACAGCTATGCTGCTACCTCTCTAGGGAACATGAAAGGCATTAAGTGAGAATGCTGCATTCTTTGGCATGCAAAGCCACACCCTCCAATGTCATCATCACCAAGGCTCTAGTCACCAAAAGAAAAAGCCACAGAAATGTAAATACAGTTCATTTTTAGATGCCTTGGTAGAGGTAAGCTCCGGGTATCCACACCCTCTAGGGACATCATTCCATCTGAGGGAGGAGATTAAAAATAAAGTCTTAAGCAGGAAACTTAGAACACTTTTAAGATGTGAGCTGTTTGTCTTGCTCAGGCCTGTCTGCTGGCTCCTTCTAACTCAGACCGCAATGAGTGTTTGCTGGGCCCAACCTCTGCTCTCTTGGTGTCAGAACTGAGAAAAGCAAATGAGTCTCCAGCTCCCAGCCCCATACTCTGGTGACCTCAATTGAGAAGCCTGGTGCCAACTGGCACCAAGCATAGGGTGGAGCCGAGAGTTGACTTGGCACTCCTAACCTGGCACCGTCTTGGTGGGCAGTAACCCAAAGCAGTCTTTCCCGCTGCTTCCCCTCCCCGAGGCCCCATTTTCAATCAGAACAGTCAGGTACACAAATTAGCATCAGAACCAAAATGGTTTCCTGGGAGACTAATGACAGAAATCCCAGTTTTAAAACATTTTCTTTGCAACCTAGAGAGCGAAGCCATGCCTTTCACGGGGACAAAAGCCCTGAGCCAAAGAACTCCATCTCTTATAAAGAGGCGCCATTGGCCAGACTCTGGAATAGACGAGAAGTGCTATTTGAGGCTTTCAGGACGTGCTTCAAGTATTTTCCTATACCTTGCTCCCCTATAAACCTTACCCACCATTTGCTCATGCCTGTTTTTACAGAAGTGAAACATTTCCTTGTTAATTTCTTTACACAGAGTCCTCCTTCCTGCAACAATGTGAACTCTCTAGAATGCAAGCAGATCGAGAATGGGTCAGAAATGTTTGCCATTGTCAGGTTGAGAAGACTCAATACAATGCCTCCACCATCAAAATATACCCCTTGGAAATTATCAGAGAAAAAAATTTGCATTCCAATAACTACAACAACATGCATTTGTATACTGGTTCATAGTTTACAAAATGCCTTCGCATATATTTCCTCAGTTCAACTTTGCTATGGTGGGAGTAGAAACAGGTTCCGTCTTTATGCAATGTCTTACATAGGAGCATTCATTCAATTGATGATCATACTGAGAGCCTTCTGTGTGCTTGGCCTTGTGGAATGCACTGGGGAACAGAGCTTTCAAAGCATCGTTCCTTCTGGAAGGAGCTGAGCCTTGTGGGGAAAATAGAAACACAATTAAAATCCATATAAACCCTCTGACAGAAGGGAACAGCACATTGTAGGAACATAGACGAGGGGCCCTCAATGCAGAATTTTAATGACAGATAATCCCTTAATCCAAAGAAATTAAACTCCTTAATGATGGAATTTCTGGTATCCTAACAAGCTAGTAAGGGAGCTATTGGCAGGGAGGCCTCCCCAAGGGCCCCTAAAATCACATAGCACTGGCTGTGTCTTACCTGAAAGGTGTAACTATAGTATGTACGTAATATATATGTATTGTACATATAGTTATAGTATGAAACTAGAGTATGTGTAGTAGTCAGAACATTAGGTATGGTTCTAAACTGACGGGCCTGAATCTTTCACAGTATACATGCCAAGATCCACATGCTCCTCAAATGAGCATCACACTCTCAATGCAGAATAACTACTTCTGAATACAGCCATTGCTTAAAACATTTTATAATTCCTTTTTATTGGCATTTTCTGCAGAATCTGGAGGTAATATTTCCCCTTCTCTTTTTCTCTTGTTTTCTAATTACAAAAGTAATACATGAACATACTCATGGTAAACAATTCAATATTACACAAACACATAATTTAGAAAATGAAAGTCTCCCACAATCCCCACCACCACCAAAGACTGTTAAGTTTGGAGCATATCCTACCAGCGTTTTTTAAATGTATGTGTTTACATATATATATATTTTTTTTTTAATTGGGGGACTGGGAGAGGGAATACAGTGTTGGGGAATTGGGGAAGGGGGCCAGCCAAGATGTTTTTCTTCAATCTTAGTTGCGGAGAGCCCCAGTCACCATCTGGCTGCCCGTGGGCAGCTCGTGACCTCTAAGCTCAAGGTGCTGTGTTACAATCTTAGTTGTGAGTGGGTGTGGCCACCATCCCACATGGGAGTCGAACC
>NW_017731440.1:2701289-2703755 GCF_001890085.2 Hipposideros armiger | reverse complement strand
TGCCACTCGGCTGGCCCTTATTAATTTTTGATGTTTGAACCATGTGAACATATTACCAATTTTAAAAATAGATGAGTGTTTTTTTGTTTTGTTTTGTTTTGTTTTTTTAGAAAACACAAATAGCTTTCTTGATGGGCAGAAGAGGGTGGTTTGAGTTTGATTAACCATAATAAAAATAAATAAATAAATAAATACAAACAAATTTGAGAAAGAACACAAAGAGCCTCTTCCAGAAGAACATTCAGGTCAGTGAATATTTCACATAAATCTGATAATCCCAAATACCCAACACTACAGGCAATTTGGGCAATGGTCTGAAAGCAATCAGTTGGTAACGGAAAGTACCGATACAGCTATATGTGTCCTGTTTCTTGCACTACACATGCCTAGGGGTCAGGGGCTTTCTCTCTCATATATCTAGAGCTCAATAAATGTTTAGTAGTAATAGGGAAATATTGTCACACAGAATCCCTTTCACTCTAAGAGGAACAAGAAGCCATTGTTGAGTCCTAAAAAGACACCAGGACCTTTTGGGGGCACAGTCAAGTTGACATCAACTCAATCACTACTTAACAGCGTAAAATAGAAGGCAGTCCAGTAAGCAACTGTGTTCTGATTCACATTCCTGACCCTGGTCTTGGAGGATGGATAACCTGCCCTAGCCCAGGCCTGCTTAGTTCCCAATACAAATGACTTGAGGAAGCTCGGATCAGTTCTCAGGGAATCTGAGAACTTGGTTAGCTTTAATTTAGTACTTCCCAAATCGTCTTGAGCACATCCTGGAGTCGAATAAATCTCCAAGGCCGTCCCTAGAAGTGATCGGCCTTCTCAGTTTTCTTTGACATGGAGATGACCAAGGGTCAATACTCCCGCCCCTCACCCTGAGATCAGAATTGACTGGACATGACCTCAGGCTCTCTCTACATTCAGATCCCTCTCCCTTGGCATCCTGGGANGTTGCTCAGAGCTCGTGCTCTTAAGCTAACTTTTAACCAACTGAGCCACTCAGTCAGCCCTACATAGGTTTTTTGACAGGAATGGCACCATATTATACATAGTATTCAACAACTTGCTTGAGGAGTAGTTCTCTTAGATATCTTCCCATGTTGGTATTGACTTAGCATTCATTTAAATGACTGCATAGCCATTTACCATATAGATGCACCATAATTTATTCACGCAATTTTCTACTGATGAACCCTGGACTGTTTTTACAATTTTTCAGTATTATGAACAATGCAATAACGAATATCCTTATAAATATTCGTTTGCATATTGGTTTGAGTATTTGTACTTCTAGGAAAATAAATTCCTAGAAGTCTAATTATAGCATATTCTTTACAGATCCTCAGTGATGGCAAAGCTTTAACTTTTAAGAATAATAAATAAGTTGTCTGAAAAAAATGTTTGGTCAAAATACACCTTAACAATAAACCTGGAAGAGAAGGAAGATTTACTAAGCAGCTACTATGTGCCAACCATAGTACTAGAAGCTTCCATTATCTCATTACTCCTAGAAATTCTGAATATTTTGAGATTATTAGTCCCATTTTAGTGATGAGGAAATTGAAACACAGAGAGGCTAAATTTTTCCAAGGTTACACAGTTAGCAAATGGCAGAGCTAGGATTAGAACCTAGGGCTTCTGATTCCTTCTACTATGCCACCACCACTAAGTAGTGTAAAACCACATTGCTGGTTTCTTGCTTTAAATTCATGTTGACTCTAAAGAAAACCTCAGAAACAGTTTGATCATTTTCAGAAATGCTGAAATAAATATATATCTTCTCAAACTTGTATACATCAAAGACACTACTCATCTGAAGAATATAGATTAAACTATAAAGTATCTCACTTAGTCGACTCCTCTCCCTTTTCTTACTGAATAACAGTGCTGCCTACAACAATAATGCATCCAAAGTACATACATCTCTTTGTTCTGAAATCCTTCTACCCTGGGTTTATGCAAATTATTATTTAAAATAATGGTAAAGAATCAAGCTTATTATAAAGTCAGTTTGGCTACATGCTTCATTGTACTTGGGAACAACTAACCTGTCATCTAAAGGGTCTGTTCTTTGCTTATTAATTAACCACCTCCTTCCTTACAACCTGCTTTTGAAAATGTACCAATTCTATAATATTTTTCAGGGTTTCTTTCTGGGACAGGCTCCTCTGGAAATAAAATATGGAAAGCATGAGATGAGTTGGGTGAACAAAAAAATAAGAGTAGGGGTAGCCGATTAGCTCTGTTGGTTAGAGCACAGTGCTCATTAACACCAAGGTTGCTGGTTCGATTCCCACATGGGCCGCTGAGCTGCGCCCTCCACAAATAGATTGAAACAACTACTTGACTTAGAGCTGATGGATCCTGGAAAAACACACTGTTCCTCAATTTAAAAAAAATGGGGGGGGCAAGTAGGGGAAAACCAGGAGGTCCGAAAAACAGTGTTCAGATACTTCTGCC